>NC_140768.1:894155-1228670 GCF_044657685.1 Stegodyphus dumicola
CGAAATGTGTCAAATTCGTGAATTTTGACCCTATGAAAGTCGGGTCCTATTGGGCCTAGAGAGAAACTTTTTATTAAAATAGATGTACTCTTCGAGAGCAACATTTTGGCCATCTCGGATTTTTAAAATTCGCGAATGGAGTTTCTGCAGGGAATTTCCGTTCGATTTTTGGCCTATTCTTTAAACATTCAAAAATTCGCCATAAAAAAACTATTGAAGCTAGGACCACGAAATTTGGAGAGTTCGTAGGAAAAAATAGGGAGCCCTTTCACACCAAAATTTGCGACATTCTATCGAACTGTTTCGGAGATATTCGCGAGTTTTTGTTTTAGCATTACGGCGAAAAGGGGGGACCCCCCATGGTGAGCCGCGACTGCGGAGCATGGGGAGGAAGTTTGAAACCCTGTTAGGCCACGTTTCAAATTTCAAGTCGATCGGACAATTAGGGCCCGAGATATGGGGGGTCAAAGTTTGGCCCATTTCAGTGACCATTTCCGTGACCCCATCGAAATTTCGGTCGCTTGCGCCGGGGTCAAAAATTGAGCTACTAGAAAACGCTTGCGGGGGATTGTTCATGTGTCCGAATGGGAAGTGCTGTGTGAGCGGTTTGAAATGCGGTGAAACCCTTATAGGGAATTCTCGCGGCCGAAATGTGTCAAATTCGTGAATTTTGACCCTATGAAAGTCGGGTCCTATTGGGCCTAGAGAGAAACTTTTTTTTTAAATTGATGTACTCTTCGAGAGGCAACATTTTGGCTATCTCGGATTTTTAAAATTCGCGAATGGAGTTTCTGCAGGGAATTTCCGTTCGATTTTTGGGCCTATTCTTTAAACATTCAAAAATTCGCCATAAAAAAACTATTAAAGCTAGGACCACGAAATTTGGAGAGTTTTGTAGGAAAAAATAGGGAGCCCTTTCACACCAAAATTTGCGACATTCTATCGAACCGTTTCGGAGATATTCGCGAGTTTTTGTTTTAGGCATTACGGCGAAAAGGGGGGGACCCCCCATGGTGAGCCGCGACTGCGGGAGCATGGGGCGGAAGGCCGAAACACTGTTAGGCCACGTTTCAAATTTCAAGTCGATCGGACAATTAGGGCCCGAGATATGGGGGGTCAAAGTTTGGCCCATTTCAGTGACCATTTCCGTTACCCCATCGAAATTTCGGTCGCTTGCGCCGGGGTCAAAAATTGAGCTACGAGAAAACGCTTGCGGGGGATTGTTCATGTGTCCGAATGGGAAGTGCTGTGTGAGCGGTTTGAAATTCGGTGAAACGCTTATAGGGAATTCTCGCGGCCGAAATGTGTCAAATTCGTGAACGTTGACCCTATGAAAGTCGGGTCCTATTGGGCCTAGAGAGAAACTTTTTTTTTAAATTGATGTACTCTTCGAGAGCAACATTTTGGTTATCTCGGATTTTTAAAATTCGCGAATGGAGTTTCTGCAGGGAATTTCCGTTCGATTTTTGGCCTATTCTTTAAACTTTCATAAATTCGCCATAAAAAAACTATTGAAGCTAGGACCACGAAATTTGGAGGGTTTGTAGGAAAACATAGGGAGCCCTTCACACCAAAATTTGCGACATTCTATCGAACCGTTTCGGAGATATTGGCGAGTTTTTGTTTTAGCATTACGGCGAAAAGGGGGGACCCCCCATGGTGAGCCGCGACTGCGGAGCATGGGGAGGAAGTTTGAAACCCTGTTAACCCACGTTTCAAATTTCAAGTCGATCGGACAATTAGGGCCCGAGATATGGGGGGTCAAAGTTTGGCCCATTTCAGTGACCATTTCCGTGACCCCATCGAAATTTCGGTCGCTTGCGCCGGGGTCAAAAATTGAGCTACGAGAAAACGCTTGCGGGGGATTGTTCATGTGTCCGAATGGGAAGTGCTGTGTGAGCGGTTTGAAATTCGGTGAAACGCTTATAGGGAATTCTCGCGGCCGAAATGTGTCAAATTCGTGAACTTTGACCCTATGAAAGTCGGGTCCTATTGGGCCTAGAGAGAAACTTTTTTTTTAAATTGATGTACTCTTCGAGAGCAACATTTTGGTTATCTCGGATTTTTAAAATTCGCGAATGGAGTTTCTGCAGGGAATTTCCGTTCGATTTTTGGACTATTCTTTAAACTTTCATAAATTCGCCATAAAAAAACTATTGAAGCTAGGACCACGAAATTTGGAGGGTTTGTAGGAAAACATAGGGAGCCCTTCACACCAAAATTTGCGACATTCTATCGAACTGTTTCGGAGATATTGGCGAGTTTTTGTTTTAGCATTACGGCGAAAAGGGGGGACCCCCCATGGTGAGCCGCGACTGCGGAGCATGGGGAGGAAGTTTGAAACCCTGTTAGGCCACGTTTCAAATTTCAAGTCGATCGGACAATTAGGGCCCGAGATATGGGGGGTCAAAGTTTGGCCCATTTCAGTGACCATTTACGTGACCCCATCGAAATTTCGGTCGCCTGCGCCGGGGTCAAAAATTGAGCTACTAGAAAACGCTTGCGGGGGACTGTTCATGTGTCCGAATGGGAAGTGCTGTGTGAGCGGTTTGAAATTCGGTGAAACCCTTATAGGGAATTCTCGCGGCCGAAATGTGTCAAATTCGTGAATTTTGACCCTATGAAAGTCGGGTCCTATTGGGCCTAGAGAGAAACTTTTTATTAAAATAGATGTACTCTTCGAGAGCAACATTTTGGCCATCTCGGATTTTTAAAATTCGCGAATGGAGTTTCTGCAGGGAATTTCCGTTCGATTTTTGGCCTATTCTTTAAACATTCAAAAATTCGCCATAAAAAAACTATTGAAGCTAGGACCACGAAATTTGGAGAGTTCGTAGGAAAAAATAGGGAGCCCTTTCACACCAAAATTTGCGACATTCTATCGAACCGTTTCGGAGATATTCGCGAGTTTTTGTTTTAGCATTACGGCGAAAAGGGGGGACCCCCCATGGTGAGCCGCGACTGCGGAGCATGGGGAGGAAGTTTGAAACCCTGTTAACCCACGTTTCAAATTTCAAGTCGATCGGACGATTAGGGCCCGAGATATGGGGGGTCAAAGTTTGGCCCATTTCAGTGACCATTTCCGTGACCCCATCGAAATTTCGGTCGCTTGCGCCGGGGTCAAAAATTGAGCTACTAGAAAACGCTTGCGGGGGATTGTTCATGTGTCCGAATGGGAAGTGCTGTGTGAGCGGTTTGAAATGCGGTGAAACCCTTATAGGGAATTCTCGCGGCCGAAATGTGTCAAATTCGTGAATTTTGACCCTATGAAAGTCGGGTCCTATTGGGCCTAGAGAGAAACTTTTTTTTTAAATTGATGTACTCTTCGAGAGCAACATTTTGGCTATCTCGGATTTTTAAAATTCGCGAATGGAGTTTCTGCAGGGAATTTCCGTTCGATTTTTGGCCTATTCTTTAAACATTCAAAAATTCGCCATAAAAAAACTATTAAAGCTAGGACCACGAAATTTGGAGAGTTTGTAGGAAAAAATAGGGAGCCCTTTCACACCAAAATTTGCGACATTCTATCGAACCGTTTCGGAGATATTCGCGAGTTTTTGTTTTAGCATTACGGCGAAAAGGGGGGACCCCAAATGGTGAGCCGCGACTGCGGAGCATGGGGCGGAAGGCCGAAACACTGTTAGGCCACGTTTCAAATTTCAAGTCGATCGGACAATTAGGGCCCGAGATATGGGGGGTCAAAGTTTGGCCCATTTCAGTGACCATTTCCGTTACCCCATCGAAATTTCGGTCGCTTGCGCCGGGGTCAAAAATTGAGCTACGAGAAAACGCTTGCGGGGGATTGTTCATGTGTCCGAATGGGAAGTGCTGTGTGAGCGGTTTGAAATTCGGTGAAACGCTTATAAGGAATTCTCGCGGCCGAAATGTGTCAAATTCGTGAACGTTGACCCTATGAAAGTCGGGTCCTATTGGGCCTAGAGAGAAACTTTTTTTTTAAATTGATGTACTCTTCGAGAGCAACATTTTGGTTATCTCGGATTTTTAAAATTCGCGAATGGAGTTTCTGCAGGGAATTTCCGTTCGATTTTTGGCCTATTCTTTAAACTTTCATAAATTCGCCATAAAAAAACTATTGAAGCTAGGACCACGAAATTTGGAGGGTTTGTAGGAAAACATAGGGAGCCCTTCACACCAAAATTTGCGACATTCTATCGAACCGTTTCGGAGATATTGGCGAGTTTTTGTTTTAGCATTACGGCGAAAAGGGGGGACCCCCCATGGTGAGCCGCGACTGCGGAGCATGGGGAGGAAGTTTGAAACCCTGTTAACCCACGTTTCAAATTTCAAGTCGATCGGACAATTAGGGCCCGAGATATGGGGGGTCAAAGTTTGGCCCATTTCAGTGACCATTTCCGTGACCCCATCGAAATTTCGGTCGCTTGCGCCGGGGTCAAAAATTGAGCTACTAGAAAACGCTTGCGGGGGATTGTTCATGTGTCCGAATGGGAAGTGCTGTGTGAGCGGTTTGAAATGCGGTGAAACCCTTATAGGGAATTCTCGCGGCCGAAATGTGTCAAATTCGTGAATTTTGACCCTATGAAAGTCGGGTCCTATTGGGCCTAGAGAGAAACTTTTTTTTTAAATTGATGTACTCTTCGAGAGCAACATTTTGGCTATCTCGGATTTTTAAAATTCGCGAATGGAGTTTCTGCAGGGAATTTCCGTTCGATTTTTGGCCTATTCTTTAAACATTCAAAAATTCGCCATAAAAAAACTATTAAAGCTAGGACCACGAAATTTGGAGAGTTTGTAGGAAAAAATAGGGAGCCCTTTCACACCAAAATTTGCGACATTCTATCGAACCGTTTCGGAGATATTCGCGAGTTTTTGTTTTAGCATTACGGCGAAAAGGGGGGACCCCAAATGGTGAGCCGCGACTGCGGAGCATGGGGCGGAAGGCCGAAACACTGTTAGGCCACGTTTCAAATTTCAAGTCGATCGGACAATTAGGGCCCGAGATATGGGGGGTCAAAGTTTGGCCCATTTCAGTGACCATTTCCGTTACCCCATCGAAATTTCGGTCGCTTGCGCCGGGGTCAAAAATTGAGCTACGAGAAAACGCTTGCGGGGGATTGTTCATGTGTCCGAATGGGAAGTGCTGTGTGAGCGGTTTGAAATTCGGTGAAACGCTTATAAGGAATTCTCGCGGCCGAAATGTGTCAAATTCGTGAACGTTGACCCTATGAAAGTCGGGTCCTATTGGGCCTAGAGAGAAACTTTTTTTTTAAATTGATGTACTCTTCGAGAGCAACATTTTGGTTATCTCGGATTTTTAAAATTCGCGAATGGAGTTTCTGCAGGGAATTTCCGTTCGATTTTTGGCCTATTCTTTAAACTTTCATAAATTCGCCATAAAAAAACTATTGAAGCTAGGACCACGAAATTTGGAGGGTTTGTAGGAAAACATAGGGAGCCCTTCACACCAAAATTTGCGACATTCTATCGAACCGTTTCGGAGATATTGGCGAGTTTTTGTTTTAGCATTACGGCGAAAAGGGGGGACCCCCCATGGTGAGCCGCGACTGCGGAGCATGGGGAGGAAGTTTGAAACCCTGTTAACCCACGTTTCAAATTTCAAGTCGATCGGACAATTAGGGCCCGAGATATGGGGGGTCAAAGTTTGGCCCATTTCAGTGACCATTTCCGTGACCCCATCGAAATTTCGGTCGCTTGCGCCGGGGTCAAAAATTGAGCTACTAGAAAACGCTTGCGGGGGATTGTTCATGTGTCCGAATGGGAAGTGCTGTGTGAGCGGTTTGAAATGCGGTGAAACCCTTATAGGGAATTCTCGCGGCCGAAATGTGTCAAATTCGTGAATTTTGACCCTATGAAAGTCGGGTCCTATTGGGCCTAGAGAGAAACTTTTTTTTTAAATTGATGTACTCTTCGAGAGCAACATTTTGGCTATCTCGGATTTTTAAAATTCGCGAATGGAGTTTCTGCAGGGAATTTCCGTTCGATTTTTGGCCTATTCTTTAAACATTCAAAAATTCGCCATAAAAAAACTATTAAAGCTAGGACCACGAAATTTGGAGAGTTTGTAGGAAAAAATAGGGAGCCCTTTCACACCAAAATTTGCGACATTCTATCGAACCGTTTCGGAGATATTCGCGAGTTTTTGTTTTAGCATTACGGCGAAAAGGGGGGACCCCAAATGGTGAGCCGCGACTGCGGAGCATGGGGCGGAAGGCCGAAACACTGTTAGGCCACGTTTCAAATTTCAAGTCGATCGGACAATTAGGGCCCGAGATATGGGGGGTCAAAGTTTGGCCCATTTCAGTGACCATTTCCGTTACCCCATCGAAATTTCGGTCGCTTGCGCCGGGGTCAAAAATTGAGCTACGAGAAAACGCTTGCGGGGGATTGTTCATGTGTCCGAATGGGAAGTGCTGTGTGAGCGGTTTGAAATTCGGTGAAACGCTTATAGGGAATTCTCGCGGCCGAAATGTGTCAAATTCGTGAACGTTGACCCTATGAAAGTCGGGTCCTATTGGGCCTAGAGAGAAACTTTTTTTTTAAATTGATGTACTCTTCGAGAGCAACATTTTGGTTATCTCGGATTTTTAAAATTCGCGAATGGAGTTTCTGCAGGGAATTTCCGTTCGATTTTTGGCCTATTCTTTAAACTTTCATAAATTCGCCATAAAAAAACTATTGAAGCTAGGACCACGAAATTTGGAGGGTTTGTAGGAAAACATAGGGAGCCCTTCACACCAAAATTTGCGACATTCTATCGAACCGTTTCGGAGATATTGGCGAGTTTTTGTTTTAGCATTACGGCGAAAAGGGGGGACCCCCCATGGTGAGCCGCGACTGCGGAGCATGGGGAGGAAGTTTGAAACCCTGTTAACCCACGTTTCAAATTTCAAGTCGATCGGACAATTAGGGCCCGAGATATGGGGGGTCAAAGTTTGGCCCATTTCAGTGACCATTTCCGTGACCCCATCGAAATTTCGGTCGCTTGCGCCAGTGTCAAAAATTGAGCTACGAGAAAACGCTTGCGGGGGATTGTTCATGTGTCCGAATGGGAAGTGCTGTGTGAGCGGTTTGAAATTCGGTGAAACGCTTATAGGGAATTCTCGCGGCCGAAATGTGTCAAATTCGTGAACTTTGACCCTATGAAAGTCGGGTCCTATTGGGCCTAGAGAGAAACTTTTTTTTTAAATTGATGTACTCTTCGAGAGCAACATTTTGGTTATCTCGGATTTTTAAAATTCGCGAATGGAGTTTCTGCAGGGAATTTCCGTTCGATTTTTGGCCTATTCTTTAAACTTTCATAAATTCGCCATAAAAAAAACTATTGAAGCTAGGACCACGAAATTTGGAGGGTTTGTAGGAAAACATAGGGAGCCCTTCACACCAAAATTTGCGACATTCTATCGAACTGTTTCGGAGATATTGGCGAGTTTTTGTTTTAGCATTACGGGCGAAAAGGGGGGACCCCCCATGGTGAGCCGCGACTGCGGAGCATGGGGAGGAAGTTTGAAACCCTGTTAGGCCACGTTTCAAATTTCAAGTCGATCGGATAATTAGGGCCCGAGATATGGGGGGTTAAAGTTTGGCCCATTTCAGTGACCATTTCCGTTACCCCATCGAAATTTCGGTCGCTTGCGCCGGGGTCAAAAATTGAGCTACGAGAAAACGCTTGCGGGGGGATTGTTCATGTGTCCGAATGGGAAGTGCTGTGTGAGCGGTTTGAAATTCGGTGAAACGCTTATAGGGAATTCTCGCGGCCGAAATGTGTCAAATTCGTGAACTTTGACCCTATGAAAGTCGGGTCCTATTGGGCCTAGAGAGAAACTTTTTTTTTTAAATTGATGTACTCTTCGAGAGCAACATATTGGCTATCTCGGGTTTTTAAAATTCGCGAATGGAGTTTCTGCAGGGAATTTCCGTTCGATTTTTGGCCTATTCTTTAAACCTTCAAAAATTCGCCATAAAAAAACTATTGAAGCTAGGACCACGAAATTTGGAGGGTTTGTAGGAAAAAATAGGGAACCCTTTCACACCAAAATTTGCGACATTCTATCGAACCGTTTCGGAGATATTCGCGAGTTTTTGTTTTAGCCTTACGGCGAAAAGGGGGGGGAACCCCCATGGTGAGCCGCGACTGCGGAGCATGGGGGAGGGAAGGCCGAACCCTTTTAGGCCACGTTTCAAATTTCAAGTCGATCGGACAATTAGGGCCCGAGATATGGGGGGTCAAAGTTTGGCCCATTCAGTCACCAATTCCGTGACCCCATCGACATTTCGGTCGCTTGCGCCGGGGTCAAAAATTGAGCTACGAGAAAACGCTTGCGGGGGGATTGTTCATGTGTCCGAATGGGAAGTGCTGTGTGAGCGGTTTGAAATTCGGTGCAACGCTTATAGGGAATTCTCGCGGCCGAAATGTGTCAAATTCGTGAACTTTGACCCTATGAAAGTCGGGTCCTATTGGGCCTAGAGAGAAACTTTTTTTTTAAATAGATGTACTCTTCGAGAGCAACATTTTGGCCATCTCGGATTTTTAAAATTCGCGAATGGAGTTTCTGCAGGGAATTTCCGTTCGATTTTTGGCCTATTCTTTAAACTTTCATAAATTCGCCATAAAAAAACTATTGAAGCTAGGACCACGAAATTTGGAGGGTTTGTAGGAAAACATAGGGAGCCCTTCACACCAAAAATTTGCGACATTCTATCGAACTGTTTCGGAGATATTGGCGAGTTTTTGTTTTAGCATTACGGCGAAAAGGGGGGGACCCCCCATGGTGAGCCGCGACTGCGGAGCATGGGGAGGAAGTTTGAAACCCTGTTAGGCCACGTTTCAAATTTCAAGTCGATCGGACAATTAGGGCCCGAGATATGGGGGGTCAAAGTTTGGGCCCATTTCAGTGACCATTTACGTGACCCCATCGAAATTTCGGTCGCTTGCGCCGGGGTCAAAAATTGAGCTACTAGAAAACGCTTGCGGGGGATTGTTCATGTGTCCGAATGGGAAGTGCTGTGTGAGCGGTTTGAAATTCGGTGAAACCCTTATAGGGAATTCTCGCGGCCGAAATGTGTCAAATTCGTGAATTTTGACCCTATGAAAGTCGGGTCCTATTGGGCCTAGAGAGAAACTTTTTTTTAAAATAGATGTACTCTTCGAGAGCAACATTTTGGCCATCTCGGATTTTTAAAATTCGCGAATGGAGTTTCTGCAGGGAATTTCCGTTCGATTTTTGGCCTATTCTTTAAACATTCAAAAATTCGCCATAAAAAAAACTATTGAAGCTAGGACCACGAAATTTGGAGAGTTTTGTAGGAAAAAATAGGGGAGCCCTTTCACACCAAAATTTGCGACATTCTATCGAACCGTTTCGGAGATATTCGCGAGTTTTTGTTTTAGCATTACGGCGAAAAGGGGGGGGACCCCCCATGGTGAGCCGCGAGTGCGGAGCATGGGGCGGAAGGCCGAAACACTGTTAGGCCACGTTTCAAATTTCAAGTCCATCGGACAATTAGGGCCCGAGATATGGGGGGTCAAAATTTGGCCCATTTCAGTGACCATTTCCGTTACCCCATCGAAATTTCGGTCGCTTGCGCCGGGGTCAAAAATTGAGCTACGAGAAAACGCTTGCGGGGGATTGTTCATGTGTCCGAATGGGAAGTGCTGTGTGAGCGGTTTGAAATTCGGTGAAACGCTTATAGGGAATTCTCGCGGCCGAAATGTGTCAAATTCGTGAACGTTGACCCTATGAAAGTCGGGTCCTATTGGGCCTAGAGAGAAACTTTTTTTTTTAAATTGATGTACTCTTCGAGAGCAACATTTTGGTTATCTCGGATTTTTAAAATTCGCGAAAGGAGTTTTCTGCAGGGAATTTCCGTTCGATTTTTGGCCTATTCTTTAAACTTTCATAAATTCGCCATAAAAAAACTATTGAAGCTAGGACCACGAAATTTGGAGGGTTTGTAGGAAAACATAGGGAGCCCTTCACACCAAAATTTGCGACATTCTATCGAACCGTTTCGGAGATATTGGCGAGTTTTTGTTTTAGCATTACGGCGAAAAGGGGGGACCCCCCATGGTGAGCCGCGACTGCGGAGCATGGGGAGGAAGTTTGAAACCCTGTTAACCCACGTTTTCAAATTTCAAGTCGATCGGACAATTAGGGCCCGAGATATGGGGGGTCAAAGTTTGGCCCATTTCAGTGACCATTTCCGTGACCCCATCGAAATTTCGGTCGCTTGCGCCGGGGTCAAAAATTGAGCTACGAGGAAAACGCTTGCGGGGGATTGTTCATGTGTCCGAATGGGAAGTGCTGTGTGAGCGGTTTGAAATTCGGTGAAACGCTTATAGGGAATTCTCGCGGCCGAAATGTGTCAAATTCGTGAACTTTGACCCTATGAAAGTCGGGTCCTATTGGGCCTAGAGAGAAACTTTTTTTTTAAATTGATGTACTCTTCGAGAGCAACATTTTGGTTATCTCGGATTTTTAAAATTCGCGAATGGAGTTTCTGCAGGGAATTTCCGTTCGATTTTTGGACTATTCTTTAAACTTTCATAAATTCGCCATAAAAAAACTATTGAAGCTAGGACCACGAAATTTGGAGGGTTTGTAGGAAAACATAGGGAGCCCTTCACACCAAAATTTGCGACATTCTATCGAACTGTTTCGGAGATATTGGCGAGTTTTTGTTTTAGCATTACGGCGAAAAGGGGGGGACCCCCCCATGGTGAGCCGCGACTGCGGAGCATGGGGAGGAAGTTTTGAAACCCTGTTAGGCCACGTTTCAAATTTCAAGTCGATCGGACAATTAGGGCCCGAGATATGGGGGGTCAAAGTTTGGCCCATTTCAGTGACCATTTACGTGACCCCATCGAAATTTCGGTCGCCTGCGCCGGGGTCAAAAATTGAGCTACTAGAAAACGCTTGCGGGGGGACTGTTCATGTGTCCGAATGGGAAGTGCTGTGTGAGCGGTTTGAAATTCGGTGAAACCCTTATAGGGAATTCTCGCGGCCGAAATGTGTCAAATTCGTGAATTTTGACCCTATGAAAGTCGGGTCCTATTGGGCCTAGAGAGAAACTTTTTATTAAAATAGATGTACTCTTCGAGAGCAACATTTTGGCCATCTCGGATTTTTAAAATTCGCGAATGGAGTGTTCTGCAGGGGAATTTCCGTTCGATTTTTGGCCTATTCTTTAAACATTCAAAAATTCGCCATAAAAAAACTATTGAAGCTAGGACCACGAAATTTGGAGAGTTCGTAGAAAAAATAGGGAGCCCTTTCACACCAAAATTTGCGACATTCTATCGAACCGTTTCGGAGATATTCGCGAGTTTTTGTTTTAGCATTACGGCGAAAAGGGGGGGACCCCCCATGGTGAGCCGCGACTGCGGAGCATGGGGAGGAAGTTTGAAACCCTGTTAACCCACGTTTCAAATTTCAAGTCGATCGGACGATTAGGGCCCGAGATATGGGGGGTCAAAGTTTGGCCCATTTCAGTGACCATTTCCGTGACCCCATCGAAATTTCGGTCGCTTGCGCCGGGGTCAAAAATTGAGCTACTAGAAAACGCTTGCGGGGGATTGTTCATGTGTCCGAATGGGAAGTGCTGTGTGAGCGGTTTGAAATGCGGTGAAACCCTTATAGGGAAATTCTCGCGGCCGAAATGTGTCAAATTCGTGAATTTTGACCCTATGAAAGTCGGGTCCTATTGGGCCTAGAGAGAAACTTTTTTTTTAAATTGATGTACTCTTCGAGAGCAACATTTTGGCTATCTCGGATTTTTAAAATTCGCGAATGGAGTTTCTGCAGGGAATTTCCGTTCGATTTTTGGCCTATTCTTTAAACATTCAAAAAATTCGCCATAAAAAAAACTATTAAAGCTAGGACCACGAAATTTGGAGAGTTTGTAGGAAAAAATAGGGAGCCCTTTCACACCAAAATTTGCGACATTCTATCGAACCGTTTCGGAGATATTCGCGAGTTTTTGTTTTAGCATTACGGCGAAAAGGGGGGACCCCAAATGGTGAGCCGCGACTGCGGAGCATGGGGCGGAAGGCCGAAACACTGTTAGGCCACGTTTTCAAATTTCAAGTCGATCGGACAATTAGGGCCCGAGATATGGGGGGTCAAAGTTTGGCCCATTTCAGTGACCATTTCCGTTACCCCATCGAAATTTCGGTCGCTTGCGCCGGGGTCAAAAATTGAGCTACGAGAAAACGCTTGCGGGGGATTGTTCATGTGTCCGAATGGGAAGTGCTGTGTGAGCGGTTTGAAATTCGGTGAAACGCTTATAAGGAATTCTCGCGGCCGAAATGTGTCAAATTCGTGAACGTTGACCCTATGAAAGTCGGGTCCTATTGGGCCTAGAGAGAAACTTTTTTTTTAAATTGATGTACTCTTCGAGAGCAACATTTTGGTTATCTCGGATCAGGGAATTTCCGTTCGATTTTTGGCCTATTCTTTAAACTTTCATAAATTCGCCATAAAAAAACTATTGAAGCTAGGACCACGAAATTTGGAGGGTTTGTAGGAAAACATAGGGAGCCCTTCACACCAAAATTTGCGACATTCTATCGAACCGTTTCGGAGATATTGGCGAGTTTTTGTTTTAGCATTACGGCGAAAAGGGGGGACCCCCCATGGTGAGCCGCGACTGCGGAGCATGGGGAGGAAGTTTGAAACCCTGTTAACCCACGTTTCAAATTTCAAGTCGATCGGACAATTAGGGCCCGAGATATGGGGGGTCAAAGTTTGGCCCATTTCAGTGACCATTTCCGTGACCCCATCGAAATTTCGGTCGCTTGCGCCGGGGTCAAAAATTGAGCTACTAGAAAACGCTTGCGGGGGATTGTTCATGTGTCCGAATGGGAAGTGCTGTGTGAGCGGTTTGAAATGCGGTGAAACCCTTATAGGGAATTCTCGCGGCCGAAATGTGTCAAATTCGTGAATTTTGACCCTATGAAAGTCGGGTCCTATTGGGCCTAGAGAGAAACTTTTTTTTTAAATTGATGTACTCTTCGAGAGCAACATTTTGGCTATCTCGGATTTTTAAAATTCGCGAATGGAGTTTCTGCAGGGAATTTCCGTTCGATTTTTGGCCTATTCTTTAAACATTCAAAAATTCGCCATAAAAAAACTATTAAAGCTAGGACCACGAAATTTGGAGAGTTTGTAGGAAAAAATAGGGAGCCCTTTCACACCAAAATTTGCGACATTCTATCGAACCGTTTCGGAGATATTCGCGAGTTTTTGTTTTAGCATTACGGCGAAAAGGGGGGACCCCAAATGGTGAGCCGCGACTGCGGAGCATGGGGCGGAAGGCCGAAACACTGTTAGGCCACGTTTCAAATTTCAAGTCGATCGGACAATTAGGGCCCGAGATATGGGGGGTCAAAGTTTGGCCCATTTCAGTGACCATTTCCGTTACCCCATCGAAATTTCGGTCGCTTGCGCCGGGGTCAAAAATTGAGCTACGAGAAAACGCTTGCGGGGGATTGTTCATGTGTCCGAATGGGAAGTGCTGTGTGAGCGGTTTGAAATTCGGTGAAACGCTTATAAGGAATTCTCGCGGCCGAAATGTGTCAAATTCGTGAACGTTGACCCTATGAAAGTCGGGTCCTATTGGGCCTAGAGAGAAACTTTTTTTTTAAATTGATGTACTCTTCGAGAGCAACATTTTGGTTATCTCGGATTTTTAAAATTCGCGAATGGAGTTTCTGCAGGGAATTTCCGTTCGATTTTTGGCCTATTCTTTAAACTTTCATAAATTCGCCATAAAAAAACTATTGAAGCTAGGACCACGAAATTTGGAGGGTTTGTAGGAAAACATAGGGAGCCCTTCACACCAAAATTTGCGACATTCTATCGAACCGTTTCGGAGATATTGGCGAGTTTTTGTTTTAGCATTACGGCGAAAAGGGGGGACCCCCCATGGTGAGCCGCGACTGCGGAGCATGGGGAGGAAGTTTGAAACCCTGTTAACCCACGTTTCAAATTTCAAGTCGATCGGACAATTAGGGCCCGAGATATGGGGGGTCAAAGTTTGGCCCATTTCAGTGACCATTTCCGTGACCCCATCGAAATTTCGGTCGCTTGCGCCGGGGTCAAAAATTGAGCTACTAGAAAACGCTTGCGGGGGATTGTTCATGTGTCCGAATGGGAAGTGCTGTGTGAGCGGTTTGAAATGCGGTGAAACCCTTATAGGGAATTCTCGCGGCCGAAATGTGTCAAATTCGTGAATTTTGACCCTATGAAAGTCGGGTCCTATTGGGCCTAGAGAGAAACTTTTTTTTTAAATTGATGTACTCTTCGAGAGCAACATTTTGGCTATCTCGGATTTTTAAAATTCGCGAATGGAGTTTCTGCAGGGAATTTCCGTTCGATTTTTGGCCTATTCTTTAAACATTCAAAAATTCGCCATAAAAAAACTATTAAAGCTAGGACCACGAAATTTGGAGAGTTTGTAGGAAAAAATAGGGAGCCCTTTCACACCAAAATTTGCGACATTCTATCGAACCGTTTCGGAGATATTCGCGAGTTTTTGTTTTAGCATTACGGCGAAAAGGGGGGACCCCAAATGGTGAGCCGCGACTGCGGAGCATGGGGCGGAAGGCCGAAACACTGTTAGGCCACGTTTCAAATTTCAAGTCGATCGGACAATTAGGGCCCGAGATATGGGGGGTCAAAGTTTGGCCCATTTCAGTGACCATTTCCGTTACCCCATCGAAATTTCGGTCGCTTGCGCCGGGGTCAAAAATTGAGCTACGAGAAAACGCTTGCGGGGGATTGTTCATGTGTCCGAATGGGAAGTGCTGTGTGAGCGGTTTGAAATTCGGTGAAACGCTTATAGGGAATTCTCGCGGCCGAAATGTGTCAAATTCGTGAACGTTGACCCTATGAAAGTCGGGTCCTATTGGGCCTAGAGAGAAACTTTTTTTTTAAATTGATGTACTCTTCGAGAGCAACATTTTGGTTATCTCGGATTTTTAAAATTCGCGAATGGAGTTTCTGCAGGGAATTTCCGTTCGATTTTTGGCCTATTCTTTAAACTTTCATAAATTCGCCATAAAAAAACTATTGAAGCTAGGACCACGAAATTTGGAGGGTTTGTAGGAAAACATAGGGAGCCCTTCACACCAAAATTTGCGACATTCTATCGAACCGTTTCGGAGATATTGGCGAGTTTTTGTTTTAGCATTACGGCGAAAAGGGGGGACCCCCCATGGTGAGCCGCGACTGCGGAGCATGGGGAGGAAGTTTGAAACCCTGTTAACCCACGTTTCAAATTTCAAGTCGATCGGACAATTAGGGCCCGAGATATGGGGGGTCAAAGTTTGGCCCATTTCAGTGACCATTTCCGTGACCCCATCGAAATTTCGGTCGCTTGCGCCGGGGTCAAAAATTGAGCTACGAGAAAACGCTTGCGGGGGATTGTTCATGTGTCCGAATGGGAAGTGCTGTGTGAGCGGTTTGAAATTCGGTGAAACGCTTATAGGGAATTCTCGCGGCCGAAATGTGTCAAATTCGTGAACTTTGACCCTATGAAAGTCGGGTCCTATTGGGCCTAGAGAGAAACTTTTTTTTTAAATTGATGTACTCTTCGAGAGCAACATTTTGGTTATCTCGGATTTTTAAAATTCGCGAATGGAGTTTCTGCAGGGAATTTCCGTTCGATTTTTGGCCTATTCTTTAAACTTTCATAAATTCGCCATAAAAAAACTATTGAAGCTAGGACCACGAAATTTGGAGGGTTTGTAGGAAAACATAGGGAGCCCTTCACACCAAAATTTGCGACATTCTATCGAACTGTTTCGGAGATATTGGCGAGTTTTTGTTTTAGCATTACGGCGAAAAGGGGGGACCCCCCATGGTGAGCCGCGACTGCGGAGCATGGGGAGGAAGTTTGAAACCCTGTTAGGCCACGTTTCAAATTTCAAGTCGATCGGATAATTAGGGCCCGAGATATGGGGGGTTAAAGTTTGGCCCATTTCAGTGACCATTTCCGTTACCCCATCGAAATTTCGGTCGCTTGCGCCGGGGTCAAAAATTGAGCTACGAGAAAACGCTTGCGGGGGATTGTTCATGTGTCCGAATGGGAAGTGCTGTGTGAGCGGTTTGAAATTCGGTGAAACGCTTATAGGGAATTCTCGCGGCCGAAATGTGTCAAATTCGTGAACTTTGACCCTATGAAAGTCGGGTCCTATTGGGCCTAGAGAGAAACTTTTTTTTTTAAATTGATGTACTCTTCGAGAGCAACATATTGGCTATCTCGGGTTTTTAAAATTCGCGAATGGAGTTTCTGCAGGGAATTTCCGTTCGATTTTTGGCCTATTCTTTAAACCTTCAAAAATTCGCCATAAAAAAACTATTGAAGCTAGGACCACGAAATTTGGAGGGTTTGTAGGAAAAAATAGGGAACCCTTTCACACCAAAATTTGCGACATTCTATCGAACCGTTTCGGAGATATTCGCGAGTTTTTGTTTTAGCCTTACGGCGAAAAGGGGGGGGAACCCCCATGGTGAGCCGCGACTGCGGAGCATGGGGAGGAAGGCCGAACCCTTTTAGGCCACGTTTCAAATTTCAAGTCGATCGGACAATTAGGGCCCGAGATATGGGGGGTCAAAGTTTGGCCCATTCAGTCACCAATTCCGTGACCCCATCGACATTTCGGTCGCTTGCGCCGGGGTCAAAAATTGAGCTACGAGAAAACGCTTGCGGGGGATTGTTCATGTGTCCGAATGGGAAGTGCTGTGTGAGCGGTTTGAAATTCGGTGCAACGCTTATAGGGAATTCTCGCGGCCGAAATGTGTCAAATTCGTGAACTTTGACCCTATGAAAGTCGGGTCCTATTGGGCCTAGAGAGAAACTTTTTTTTTAAATAGATGTACTCTTCGAGAGCAACATTTTGGCCATCTCGGATTTTTAAAATTCGCGAATGGAGTTTCTGCAGGGAATTTCCGTTCGATTTTTGGCCTATTCTTTAAACTTTCATAAATTCGCCATAAAAAAACTATTGAAGCTAGGACCACGAAATTTGGAGGGTTTGTAGGAAAACATAGGGAGCCCTTCACACCAAAATTTGCGACATTCTATCGAACTGTTTCGGAGATATTGGCGAGTTTTTGTTTTAGCATTACGGCGAAAAGGGGGGACCCCCCATGGTGAGCCGCGACTGCGGAGCATGGGGAGGAAGTTTGAAACCCTGTTAGGCCACGTTTCAAATTTCAAGTCGATCGGACAATTAGGGCCCGAGATATGGGGGGTCAAAGTTTGGCCCATTTCAGTGACCATTTACGTGACCCCATCGAAATTTCGGTCGCTTGCGCCGGGGTCAAAAATTGAGCTACTAGAAAACGCTTGCGGGGGATTGTTCATGTGTCCGAATGGGAAGTGCTGTGTGAGCGGTTTGAAATTCGGTGAAACCCTTATAGGGAATTCTCGCGGCCGAAATGTGTCAAATTCGTGAATTTTGACCCTATGAAAGTCGGGTCCTATTGGGCCTAGAGAGAAACTTTTTTTTAAAATAGATGTACTCTTCGAGAGCAACATTTTGGCCATCTCGGATTTTTAAAATTCGCGAATGGAGTTTCTGCAGGGAATTTCCGTTCGATTTTTGGCCTATTCTTTAAACATTCAAAAATTCGCCATAAAAAAACTATTGAAGCTAGGACCACGAAATTTGGAGAGTTTGTAGGAAAAAATAGGGAGCCCTTTCACACCAAAATTTGCGACATTCTATCGAACCGTTTCGGAGATATTCGCGAGTTTTTGTTTTAGCATTACGGCGAAAAGGGGGGGACCCCCCATGGTGAGCCGCGAGTGCGGAGCATGGGGCGGAAGGCCGAAACACTGTTAGGCCACGTTTCAAATTTCAAGTCCATCGGACAATTAGGGCCCGAGATATGGGGGGTCAAAATTTGGCCCATTTCAGTGACCATTTCCGTTACCCCATCGAAATTTCGGTCGCTTGCGCCGGGGTCAAAAATTGAGCTACGAGAAAACGCTTGCGGGGGATTGTTCATGTGTCCGAATGGGAAGTGCTGTGTGAGCGGTTTGAAATTCGGTGAAACGCTTATAGGGAATTCTCGCGGCCGAAATGTGTCAAATTCGTGAACGTTGACCCTATGAAAGTCGGGTCCTATTGGGCCTAGAGAGAAACTTTTTTTTTAAATTGATGTACTCTTCGAGAGCAACATTTTGGCTATCTCGGATTTTTAAAATTCGCGAATGGAGTTTCTGCAGGAAATTTCCGTTCGATTTTTGGCCTATTCTTTAAACTTTCATAAATTCGCCATAAAAAAACTATTGAAGCTAGGACCACGAAATTTGGAGGGTTTGTAGGAAAACATAGGGAGCCCTTCACACCAAAATTTGCGACATTCTATCGAACCGTTTCGGAGATATTGGCGAGTTTTTGTTTTAGCATTACGGCGAAAAGGGGGGACCCCCCATGGTGAGCCGCGACTGCGGAGCATGGGGAGGAAGTTTGAAACCCTGTTAACCCACGTTTCAAATTTCAAGTCGATCGGACAATTAGGGCCCGAGATATGGGGGGTCAAAGTTTGGCCCATTTCAGTGACCATTTCCGTGACCCCATCGAAATTTCGGTCGCTTGCGCCGGGGTCAAAAATTGAGCTACTAGAAAACGCTTGCGGGGGATTGTTCATGTGTCCGAATGGGAAGTGCTGTGTGAGCAGTTTGAAATTCGGTGAAACGCTTATAGGGAATTCTCGCGGCCGAAATGTGTCAAATTCGTGAAATTTGACCCTATGAAAGTCGGGTCCTATTGGGCCTAGAGAGAAACTTTTTTTTTAAATTGATGTACTCTTCGAGAGCAACATTTTGGCTATCTCGGATTTTTAAAATTCGCGAATGGAGTTTCTGCAGGGAATTTCCGTTCGATTTTTGGCCTATTCTTTAAACTTTCAAAAATTCGCCATAAAAAAACTATTGAAGCTAGGACCACGAAATTTGGAGGGTTTGTAGGAAAACATAGGGAGCCCTTCACACCAAAATTTGCGACATTCTATCGAACCGTTTCGGAGATATTCGCGAGTTTTTGTTTTAGCATTACGGCGAAAAGGGGGGACCCCCCATGGTGAGCCGCGACTTCGGAGCACGGGGAGTAAGTTTGAAACCCTGTTAGGCCACGTTTCAAATTTCAAGTCGATCGGACAATTAGGGCCCGAGATATGGGGGGTCAAAGTTTGGCCCATTTCAGTGACCATTTCCGTGACCCCATCGAAATTTCGGTCGCTTGCGCCGGGGTCAAAAATTGAGCCACGAGAAAACGCTTGCGGGGGATTGTTCATGTGTCCGAATGGGAAGTGCTGTGTGAGCGGTTTGAAATTCGGTGAAACGCTTATAGGGAATTCTCGCGGCCGAAATGTGTCAAATTCGTGAACTTTGACCCTATGAAAGTCGGGTCCTATTGGGCCTAGAGAGAAACTTTTTTTTTAAATTGATGTACTCTTCGAGAGCAACATATTGGCTATCTCGGGTTTTTAAAATTCGCGAATGGAGTTTCTGCAGGGAATTTCCGTTCGATTTTTGGCCTATTCTTTAAACATTCAAAAATTCGCCTTCAAAAAACTATGGAAGCTAGGATCACGAAATTTGGAGGGTTTGTAGGAAAAAATAGGGAGCCCTTTCACACCAAAATTTGCGACATTCTATCGAACCGTTTCAGAGATATTCGCGAGTTTTTGTTTTAGCATTACGGCGAAAAGGGGAGACACCCCATCGTGAGCCGCGACTGCGGAGCATGGGGAGGAAGGCCGAAACCCTGTTAGGCCACGTTTCAAATTTCAAGTCGATCGGACAATTAGGGCCCGAGATATGGGGGGTCAAAGTTTGGCCCATTTCAGTGACCATTTCCGTGACCCCATCGAAATTTCGGTCGCTTGCGCCGGGGTCAAAAATTGAGCTACGAGAAAACGCTTGCGGGGGATTGTTCATGTGTCCGAATGGGAAGTGCTGTGTGAGCGGTTTGAAATTCGGTGCAACGCTTATAGGGAATTCTCGCGGCCGAAATGTGTCAAATTCGTGAACTTTGACCGTATGAAAGTCGGGTCCTATTGGGCCTAGAGAGAAACTTTTTTTTTAAATACATGTACTCTTCGAGAGCAACATTTTGGCTATCTCGGATTTTTAAAATTCGCGAATGGAGTTTCTGCAGGGAATTTCCGTTCGATTTTTGGCCTATTCTTTAAACCTTCAAAAATTCGCCATAAAAAAACTATTGAAGCTAGGACCACGAAATTTGGAGGGTTTGTAGGAAAAAACAGGGAACCTTTTCACACCAAAATTTGCGACATTCTATCGAACCGTTTCGGAGATATTCGCGAGTTTTGTTTTAGCATTACGGCGAAAAGGGTGGGAACCCCCATGGTGAGCCGCGACTGCGGAGCATGGGGAGGAAGGCCGAAACCCTGTTAGGCCACGTTTCAAATTTCAAGTCGATCGGACAATTAGGGCCCGAGATATGGGGGGTCAAAGTTTGGCCCATTTCAGTGACCATTTCCGTGACCCCATCGAAATTTCGGGCGCTTGCGCCGGGGTCAAAAATTGAGCTACGAGAAAACGCTTGCGGGGGATTGTTCACGTGTCCGAATGGGAAGTGCTGTGGGAGCGGTTTGAAATTCGGTGAAACGCTTATAGGGAATTCTCGCGGCCGAAATGTGTCAAATTCCTGAACTTTGACCCTATGAAAGTCGGGTCCTATTGGGCCTAGAGTGAAACTTTTTTTTTAAATTGACGTACTCTTCGAGAGCAACATTTTGGCTATCTCGGATTTTTAAAATTCGCGAATGGAGTTTCTGCAGGGAATTTCCGTTCGATTTTTGGCCTATTCTTTAAACCTTCAAAAATTCGCCATAAAAAAACTATCGAAGCTACGACCACGAAATTTGGAGGGTTTGTAGGAAAACATAGGGAGCCCTTTCACACCAAAATTTGCGACATTCTATCGAACCGTTTCGGAGATATTCGCGAGTTTTTGTTTTAGCATTTCGGCGAAAAGGGGGGACCCCCCATGGTGAGCCGCGACTGCGGAGAATGGGGAGGAAGGCCGAAACCCTGTTAGGCCACGTTTCAAATTTCAAGTCGATCGGACAATTAGGGCCCGAGATATGGGGGGTCAAAATTTGGCCCATTTCAGTCACCATTTCCGTGACCCCATCGAAATTTCGGTCGCTTGCGCCGGGGTCAAAAATTGAGCTACGAGAAAACGCTTGCGGGGGATTGTTCATGTGTCCGAATGGGAAGTGCTGTGTGAGCGGTTTGAAATTCGGTGCAACGCTTATAGGGAATTCTCGCGGCCGAAATGTGTCAAATTCGTGAACTTTGACCCCATCAAAGTCGGGTCCTATTGGGCCTAGAGAGAAACTTTTTTTTTAAAATAGATGTACTCTTCGAGAGCAACATATTGGCCATCTCGGATTTTTAGAATTCGCGAATGGAGTTTCTGCAGGGAATTTCCGTTCGATTTTTGGCCTATTCTTTAAACATTCAAAAATTCGCCTTCAAAAAACTATGGAAGCTAGGATCACGAAATTTGGAGGGTTTGTAGGAAAAAATAGGGAGCCCTTTCACACCAAAATTTGCGACATTCTATCGAACCGTTTCGGAGATATTCGCGAGTTTTTGTTATAGCATTACGGCGAAAAGGGGGGACCCCTCATGGTGAGCCGCGACTGCGGAGCATGGTGAGGAGGTCCGAAACCCTGTTAGGCCGCGTTTCAAATTTCAAGTCGATCGGACAAATAGGGCCCGAGATATGGGGGGTCAAAATTTGGCCCATTTCAGTGACCATTTCCGTGACCCCATCGAAATTTCAGTCGCTTGCGCCGGGGTCAAAAATTGAGCTACGAGAAAACGCTTGCGGGGAATTGTTCATGTGTCCGAATGGGAAGTGTTGTGGGAGCGGTTTGAAATTCGGTGAAACGCTTATAGGGAATTCTCGCGGCCGAAATGTGTCAAATTCGTGAACTTTGACCCTATGAAAGTCGGGTCCTACTGGGCCTAGAGAGAAACCTTTTTTTTAAAATTGATGTACTCTTCAAGAGCAACATTTTGGCTATCTCGGATTTTTAAAATTCGCGAATGGAGTTTCTGCAGGGAATTTCCGTTCGATTTTTGGCCTATTTTTTAAACATTCAAAAATTCGCCATAAAAAACTATGGAAGCTAGGACCACGAAATTTGGAGGGTTTGTAGGAAAACATAGGGAGCCCTTTCACACCAAATTTTGCGACATTCTATCGAACCGTTTCGGAGATATTCGCGAGTTTTTGTTTTAGCCTTTCGGCGAAAAGCGGGGACCCCCATGGTGAGCCGCGACTCCGGAGCATGGGGAGGAAGGCCGAAACCCTGTTAGGCCACGTTTGAAATTTCAAGTCGATCGGACAATTAGGGCCCGAGATATGGGGGGTCAAAGTTTGGCCCATTTCAGTGACCATTTCCGTGACCCCATCGAAATTTCGGTCGCTTGCGCCGGGGTCAAAAATTGAGCTACGAGAAAACGCTTGCGGGGGATTGTTCATGTGTCCGAATGGGAAGTTCTGTGTGAGCGGTTTGAAATTCGGTGCAACGCTTATAGGGAATTCTCGCGGCCGAAATGTGTCAAATTCGTGAACTTTGACCCTATGAAAGTCGGGTCCTACTCGGCCTAGAGAGAAACCTTTTTTTTTAAATTGATGTACTCTTCGAGAGCAACATTTTGGCTATCTCGGATTTTTAAAATTCGCGAATGGAGTTTCTGCAGGGAATTTCCGTTCGATTTTTGGCCTATTTTTTAAACATTCAAAAATTCGCCATTAAAAAACTATTGAAGCTAGGACCACGAAATTTGTAGGGTTTGTAGGAGAAAATAGGGAGCCCTTTCACACCAAAATTTGCGACATTCTATCGAACCGTTTCGGAGATATTCGCGAGTTTTTGTTTTAGCATTACGGCGAAAAGGGGGGACCCCTCATGGTGAGCCGCGACTGCGGAGCATGGGGAGGAAGTTTGAAACCCTGTTAGGCCACGTTTCAAATTTCAAGTCGATCGGACAATTAGGGCCCGAGATATGGGGGGTCCAAGTTTGGCCCATTTCAGTGACCATTTCCGTGACCCCATCGAAATTTCGGTCGCTTGCGCCGGGGTCAAAAATTGAGCTACGAGAAAACGCTTGCGGGGGATCGTTCACGTGTCCGAATGGGAAGTGCTGTGGGAGCGGTTTGAAATTCGGTGAAACGCTTATAGGGAATTCTCGCGGCCGAAATGTGTCAAATTCCTGAAATTTGACCCTATGAAAGTCGGGTCCTATTGGGCCTAGAGTGAAACTTTTTTTTAAAATTGACGTACTCTTCGAGAGCAACATTTTGGCTATCTCGGATTTTTAAAATTCGCGAATGGAGTTTCTGCAGGGAATTTCCGTTCGATTTTTGGCCTATTCTTTAAACCTTCAAAAATTCGCCTTCAAAAAACTATGGAAGCTATGACCACGAAATTTGGAGGGTTTGTAGGAAAACATAGGGAGCCCTTTCACACCAAAATTTGCGACATTCTATCGAACCGTTTCGGAGATATTCGCGAGTTTTTGTTATAGCATTACGGCGAAAAGGGGGGACCCCTCATGGTGAGCCGCGACTGCGGAGCATGGTGAGGAGGTCCGAAACCCTGTTAGGCCGCGTTTCAAATTTCAAGTCGATCGGACAAATAGGGCCCGAGATATGGGGGGTCAAAATTTGGCCCATTTCAGTGACCATTTCCGTGACCCCATCGAAATTTCGGTCGCTTGCGCCGGGGTCAAAAATTGAGCTACGAGAAAACGCTTGCGGGGAATTGTTCATGTGTCCGAATGGGAAGTGTTGTGGGAGCGGTTTGAAATTCGGTGAAACGCTTATAGGGAATTCTCGCGGCCGAAATGTGTCAAATTCGTGAACTTTGACCCTATGAAAGTCGGGTCCTACTGGGCCTAGAGAGAAACCTTTTTTTTAAAATTGATGTACTCTTCGAGAGCAACATTTTGGCTATCTCGGATTTTTAAAATTCGCGAATGGAGTTTCTGCAGGGAATTTCCGTTCGATTTTTGGCCTATTTTTTAAATATTCGAAAATTCGCCATAAAAAACTATGGAAGCTAGGACCACGAAACTTGGAGGGTTTGTAGGAAAACATAGGGAGCCCTTTCACACCAAATTTTGCGACATTCTATCGAACCGTTTCGGAGATATTCGCGAGTTTTTGTTTTAGCATTTCGGCGAAAAGGGGGGACCCCCATGGTGAGCTGCGACTGCGGAGCATGGGGAGGAAGGCCGAAACCCTGTTAGGCCACGTTTCAAATTTCAAGTCGATCGGACAATTAGGGCCCGAGATATGGGGGGTCAAAGTTTGGCCCATTTCAGTGACCATTTCCGTGACCCCATCGAAATTTCGGTCGCTTGCGCCGGGGTCAAAAATTGAGCTACGAGAAAACGCTTGCGGGGGATTGTTCATGTGTCCGAATGGGAAGTTCTGTGTGAGCGGTTTGAAATTCGGTGCAACGCTTATAGGGAATTCTCGCGGCCGAAATGTGTCAAATTCGTGAACTTTGACCCTATGAAAGTCGGGTCCTACTCGGCCTAGAGAGAAACCTTTTTTTTTAAATTGATGTACTCTTCGAGAGCAACATTTTGGCTATCTCGGATTTTTAAAATTCGCGAATGGAGTTTTGCAGGGAATTTACGTTCGATTTTTGGCCTATTTTTTAAACATTCAAAAATTCGCCATAAAAAAACTATTGAAGCTAGGACCACGAAATTTGTAGGGTTTGTAGGAGAAAATAGGGAGCCCTTTCACACCAAAATTTGCGACATTCTATCGAACCGTTTCGGAGATATTCGCGAGTTTTTGTTTTAGCATTACGGCGAAAAGGGGGGACCCCTCATGGTGAGCCGCGACTGCGGAGCATGGCGAGGAGGTCCGAAACCCTGTTAGGCCGCGTTTCAAATTTCAAGTCGATCGGACAATTAGGCCCCGAGATATGGGGGGTCAAAGTTTGGCCCATTTCAGTGACCATTTCAGTGACCCCATCGAAATTTCGGTCGCTTGCGCCGGGGTCAAAAATTGAGCTACGAGAAAACGCTTGCGGGGGATTATTCATGCGTCCGAATGGGAAGAGCTGTGTGAGCGGTTTGAAATTCGGTGAAACGCCTATAGGGAATTCTCGCGCCCGAAATGTGTCAAATTCGTGAATTTTGACCCTATGAAAGTCGGGTCCTACTCGGCCTAGAGAGAAACCTTTTTTTTAAATTGATGTACTCTTCGAGAGCAACATTTTGGCTATCTCGGATTTTTAAAATTCGCGAATGGAGTTTCTGCAGGGAATTTCCGTTCGATTTTTGGCCTATTCTTTAAACATTCAAAAATTCGCCATAAAAAAACTATGGAAGCTAGGACCACGAAATTTGGAGGGTTTGTAGGAAAACATAGGGAGCCCTTTCACACCAAATTTTGCGACATTCTATCGAACCGTTTCGGAGATATTCGCGAGTTTTTGTTTTAGCATTACGGCGAAAAGGGGAGACCCCCCATGGTGAGCCGCGACTGCGGAGCATGGTGAGGAGGTCCGAAACCCTGTTAGGCCGCGTTTCAAATTTCAGGTGGATCGGACAATTAGGGCCCGAGATATGGGGGGTCAAAATTTGGCCCATTTCAGTGACCATTTCCGTGACCCCATCGAAATTTCGGTCGCTTGCGCCGGGGTCAAAAATTGAGCTACGAGAAAACGCTTGCGGGGGATTGTTCATGCGTCCGAATGGGAAGTGCTGTGTGAGCGGTTTGAAATTCGGTGAAACGCCTATAGGAAATTCTCGCGCCCGAAATGTGTCAAATTCGTGAATTTTGACCCTATGAAAGTCGGGTCCTATTGGGCCTAGAGAGAAACTGTTTTTTTTAAATTGATGTACTCTTCGAGAGCAACATATTGGCTATCTCGGGTTTTTAAAATTCGCAAATGGAGTTTCTGCAGGGAATTTCCGTTCGATTTTTGGCCTATTTTTTAAACATTCAAAAATTCGCCATAAAAAAACTATTGAAGCTAGGACCACGAAATTTGGAGAGTTTGTAGGAAAAAATAGGGAGCCCTTTCACACCAAAATTTGCGACATTCTATCGAACCGTTTCGGAGATATTCGCGAGTTTTTGTTTTAGCATTACGGCGAAAAGGGGGGACCCCAAATGGTGAGCCGCGACTGCGGAGCATGGGGCGGAAGGCCGAAACACTGTTAGGCCACGTTTCAAATTTCAAGTCGATCGGACAATTAGGGCCCGAGATATGGGGGGTCAAAGTTTGGCCCATTTCAGTGACCATTTCCGTTACCCCATCGAAATTTCGGTCGCTTGCGCCGGGGTCAAAAATTGAGCTACGAGAAAACGCTTGCGGGGGATTGTTCATGTGTCCGAATGGGAAGTGCTGTGTGAGCGGTTTGAAATTCGGTGAAACGCTTATAGGGAATTCTCGCGGCCGAAATGTGTCAAATTCGTGAACGTTGACCCTATGAAAGTCGGGTCCTATTGGGCCTAGAGAGAAACTTTTTTTTTAAATTGATGTACTCTTCGAGAGCAACATTTTGGTTATCTCGGATTTTTAAAATTCGCGAATGGAGTTTCTGCAGGGAATTTCCGTTCGATTTTTGGCCTATTCTTTAAACTTTCATAAATTCGCCATAAAAAAACTATTGAAGCTAGGACCACGAAATTTGGAGGGTTTGTAGGAAAACATAGGGAGCCCTTCACACCAAAATTTGCGACATTCTATCGAACCGTTTCGGAGATATTGGCGAGTTTTTGTTTTAGCATTACGGCGAAAAGGGGGGACCCCCCATGGTGAGCCGCGACTGCGGAGCATGGGGAGGAAGTTTGAAACCCTGTTAACCCACGTTTCAAATTTCAAGTCGATCGGACAATTAGGGCCCGAGATATGGGGGGTCAAAGTTTGGCCCATTTCAGTGACCATTTCCGTGACCCCATCGAAATTTCGGTCGCTTGCGCCGGGGTCAAAAATTGAGCTACGAGAAAACGCTTGCGGGGGATTGTTCATGTGTCCGAATGGGAAGTGCTGTGTGAGCGGTTTGAAATTCGGTGAAACGCTTATAGGGAATTCTCGCGGCCGAAATGTGTCAAATTCGTGAACTTTGACCCTATGAAAGTCGGGTCCTATTGGGCCTAGAGAGAAACTTTTTTTTTAAATTGATGTACTCTTCGAGAGCAACATTTTGGTTATCTCGGATTTTTAAAATTCGCGAATGGAGTTTCTGCAGGGAATTTCCGTTCGATTTTTGGCCTATTCTTTAAACTTTCATAAATTCGCCATAAAAAAACTATTGAAGCTAGGACCACGAAATTTGGAGGGTTTGTAGGAAAACATAGGGAGCCCTTCACACCAAAATTTGCGACATTCTATCGAACTGTTTCGGAGATATTGGCGAGTTTTTGTTTTAGCATTACGGCGAAAAGGGGGGACCCCCCATGGTGAGCCGCGACTGCGGAGCATGGGGAGGAAGTTTGAAACCCTGTTAGGCCACGTTTCAAATTTCAAGTCGATCGGATAATTAGGGCCCGAGATATGGGGGGTTAAAGTTTGGCCCATTTCAGTGACCATTTCCGTTACCCCATCGAAATCTCTCTCCTTTTCCTCCTCCTCCGTTGTTGTTGTTGAGAGAGATCTCTCTCTTTTCCTCCTCCTCCGTTGTTGTTGTTGAGAGAGATCTCTCTCTTTTCCTCCTCCTCCGTTGTTGTTGTTGAGAGAGATCTCTCTCTTTTCCTCCTCCTCCGTTGTTGTTGTTGAGAGAGAGTCGGGTCCTATTGGGCCTAGAGAGAAACTTTTTTTTTTAAATTGATGTACTCTTCGAGAGCAACATATTGGCTATCTCGGGTTTTTAAAATTCGCGAATGGAGTTTCTGCAGGGAATTTCCGTTCGATTTTTGGCCTATTCTTTAAACCTTCAAAAATTCGCCATAAAAAAACTATTGAAGCTAGGACCACGAAATTTGGAGGGTTTGTAGGAAAAAATAGGGAACCCTTTCACACCAAAATTTGCGACATTCTATCGAACCGTTTCGGAGATATTCGCGAGTTTTTGTTTTAGCCTTACGGCGAAAAGGGGGGGGAACCCCCATGGTGAGCCGCGACTGCGGAGCATGGGGAGGAAGGCCGAACCCTTTTAGGCCACGTTTCAAATTTCAAGTCGATCGGACAATTAGGGCCCGAGATATGGGGGGTCAAAGTTTGGCCCATTCAGTCACCAATTCCGTGACCCCATCGACATTTCGGTCGCTTGCGCCGGGGTCAAAAATTGAGCTACGAGAAAACGCTTGCGGGGGATTGTTCATGTGTCCGAATGGGAAGTGCTGTGTGAGCGGTTTGAAATTCGGTGCAACGCTTATAGGGAATTCTCGCGGCCGAAATGTGTCAAATTCGTGAACTTTGACCCTATGAATGTCGGGTCCTATTGGGCCTAGAGAGAAACTTTTTTTTTAAATAGATGTACTCTTCGAGAGCAACATTTTGGCCATCTCGGATTTTTAAAATTCGCGAATGGAGTTTCTGCAGGGAATTTCCGTTCGATTTTTGGCCTATTCTTTAAACTTTCATAAATTCGCCATAAAAAAACTATTGAAGCTAGGACCACGAAATTTGGAGGGTTTGTAGGAAAACATAGGGAGCCCTTCACACCAAAATTTGCGACATTCTATCGAACTGTTTCGGAGATATTGGCGAGTTTTTGTTTTAGCATTACGGCGAAAAGGGGGGACCCCCCATGGTGAGCCGCGACTGCGGAGCATGGGGAGGAAGTTTGAAACCCTGTTAGGCCACGTTTCAAATTTCAAGTCGATCGGACAATTAGGGCCCGAGATATGGGGGGTCAAAGTTTGGCCCATTTCAGTGACCATTTACGTGACCCCATCGAAATTTCGGTCGCTTGCGCCGGGGTCAAAAATTGAGCTACTAGAAAACGCTTGCGGGGGATTGTTCATGTGTCCGAATGGGAAGTGCTGTGTGAGCGGTTTGAAATTCGGTGAAACCCTTATAGGGAATTCTCGCGGCCGAAATGTGTCAAATTCGTGAATTTTGACCCTATGAAAGTCGGGTCCTATTGGGCCTAGAGAGAAACTTTTTTTTAAAATAGATGTACTCTTCGAGAGCAACATTTTGGCCATCTCGGATTTTTAAAATTCGCGAATGGAGTTTCTGCAGGGAATTTCCGTTCGATTTTTGGCCTATTCTTTAAACATTCAAAAATTCGCCATAAAAAAACTATTGAAGCTAGGACCACGAAATTTGGAGAGTTTGTAGGAAAAAATAGGGAGCCCTTTCACACCAAAATTTGCGACATTCTATCGAACCGTTTCGGAGATATTCGCGAGTTTTTGTTTTAGCATTACGGCGAAAAGGGGGGGACCCCCCATGGTGAGCCGCGAGTGCGGAGCATGGGGCGGAAGGCCGAAACACTGTTAGGCCACGTTTCAAATTTCAAGTCCATCGGACAATTAGGGCCCGAGATATGGGGGGTCAAAATTTGGCCCATTTCAGTGACCATTTCCGTTACCCCATCGAAATTTCGGTCGCTTGCGCCGGGGTCAAAAATTGAGCTACGAGAAAACGCTTGCGGGGGATTGTTCATGTGTCCGAATGGGAAGTGCTGTGTGAGCGGTTTGAAATTCGGTGAAACGCTTATAGGGAATTCTCGCGGCCGAAATGTGTCAAATTCGTGAACGTTGACCCTATGAAAGTCGGGTCCTATTGGGCCTAGAGAGAAACTTTTTTTTTAAATTGATGTACTCTTCGAGAGCAACATTTTGGCTATCTCGGATTTTTAAAATTCGCGAATGGAGTTTCTGCAGGAAATTTCCGTTCGATTTTTGGCCTATTCTTTAAACTTTCATAAATTCGCCATAAAAAAACTATTGAAGCTAGGACCACGAAATTTGGAGGGTTTGTAGGAAAACATAGGGAGCCCTTCACACCAAAATTTGCGACATTCTATCGAACCGTTTCGGAGATATTGGCGAGTTTTTGTTTTAGCATTACGGCGAAAAGGGGGGACCCCCCATGGTGAGCCGCGACTGCGGAGCATGGGGAGGAAGTTTGAAACCCTGTTAACCCACGTTTCAAATTTCAAGTCGATCGGACAATTAGGGCCCGAGATATGGGGGGTCAAAGTTTGGCCCATTTCAGTGACCATTTCCGTGACCCCATCGAAATTTCGGTCGCTTGCGCCGGGGTCAAAAATTGAGCTACTAGAAAACGCTTGCGGGGGATTGTTCATGTGTCCGAATGGGAAGTGCTGTGTGAGCAGTTTGAAATTCGGTGAAACGCTTATAGGGAATTCTCGCGGCCGAAATGTGTCAAATTCGTGAACGTTGACCCTATGAAAGTCGGGTCCTATTGGGCCTAGAGAGAAACTTTTTTTTTAAATTGATGTACTCTTCGAGAGCAACATTTTGGCTATCTCGGATTTTTAAAATTCGCGAATGGAGTTTCTGCAGGGAATTTCCGTTCGATTTTTGGCCTATTCTTTAAACATTCATAAATTCGCCATAAAAAAACTATTGAAGCTAGGACCACGAAATTTGGAGGGTTTGTAGGAAAACATAGGGAGCCCTTCACACCAAAATTTGCGACATTCTATCGAACCGTTTCGGAGATATTGGCGAGTTTTTGTTTTAGCATTACGGCGAAAAGGGGGGACCCCCCATGGTGAGCCGCGACTGCGGAGCATGGGGAGGAAGTTTGAAACCCTGTTACCCCACGTTTCAAATTTCAAGTCGATCGGACAATTAGGGCCCGAGATATGGGGGGTCAAAGTTTGGCCCATTTCAGTGACCATTTCCGTGACCCCATCGAAATTTCGGTCGCTTGCGCCGGGGTCAAAAATTGAGCTACTAGAAAACGCTTGCGGGGGATTGTTCATGTGTCCGAATGGGAAGTGCTGTGTGAGCAGTTTGAAATTCGGTGAAACGCTTATAGGGAATTCTCGCGGCCGAAATGTGTCAAATTCGTGAATTTTGACCCTATGAAAGTCGGGTCCTATTGGGCCTAGAGAGAAACTTTTTTTTTAAATTGATGTACTCTTCGAGAGCAACATTTTGGCTATCTCGGATTTTTAAAATTCGCGAATGGAGTTTCTGCAGGGAATTTCCGTTCGATTTTTGGCCTATTCTTTAAACTTTCAAAAATTCGCCATAAAAAAACTATTGAAGCTAGGACCACGAAATTTGGAGGGTTTGTAGGAAAACATAGGGAGCCCTTCACACCAAAATTTGCGACATTCTATCGAACCGTTTCGGAGATATTCGCGAGTTTTTGTTTTAGCATTACGGCGAAAAGGGGGGACCCCCCATGGTGAGCCGCGACTTCGGAGCACGGGGAGTAAGTTTGAAACCCTGTTAGGCCACGTTTCAAATTTCAAGTCGATCGGACAATTAGGGCCCGAGATATGGGGGGTCAAAGTTTGGCCCATTTCAGTGACCATTTACGTGACCCCATCGAAATTTCGGTCGCTTGCGCCGGGGTCAAAAATTGAGCTACTAGAAAACGCTTGCGGGGGATTGTTCATGTGTCCGAATGGGAAGTGCTGTGTGAGCGGTTTGAAATTCGGTGAAACCCTTATAGGGAATTCTCGCGGCCGAAATGTGTCAAATTCGTGAATTTTGACCCTATGAAAGTCGGGTCCTATTGGGCCTAGAGAGAAACTTTTTTTTAAAATAGATGTACTCTTCGAGAGCAACATTTTGGCCATCTCGGATTTTTAAAATTCGCGAATGGAGTTTCTGCAGGGAATTTCCGTTCGATTTTTGGCCTATTCTTTAAACATTCAAAAATTCGCCATAAAAAAACTATTGAAGCTAGGACCACGAAATTTGGAGAGTTTGTAGGAAAAAATAGGGAGCCCTTTCACACCAAAATTTGCGACATTCTATCGAACCGTTTCGGAGATATTCGCGAGTTTTTGTTTTAGCATTACGGCGAAAAGGGGGGGACCCCCCATGGTGAGCCGCGAGTGCGGAGCATGGGGCGGAAGGCCGAAACACTGTTAGGCCACGTTTCAAATTTCAAGTCCATCGGACAATTAGGGCCCGAGATATGGGGGGTCAAAATTTGGCCCATTTCAGTGACCATTTCCGTTACCCCATCGAAATTTCGGTCGCTTGCGCCGGGGTCAAAAATTGAGCTACGAGAAAACGCTTGCGGGGGATTGTTCATGTGTCCGAATGGGAAGTGCTGTGTGAGCGGTTTGAAATTCGGTGAAACGCTTATAGGGAATTCTCGCGGCCGAAATGTGTCAAATTCGTGAACGTTGACCCTATGAAAGTCGGGTCCTATTGGGCCTAGAGAGAAACTTTTTTTTTAAATTGATGTACTCTTCGAGAGCAACATTTTGGCTATCTCGGATTTTTAAAATTCGCGAATGGAGTTTCTGCAGGAAATTTCCGTTCGATTTTTGGCCTATTCTTTAAACTTTCATAAATTCGCCATAAAAAAACTATTGAAGCTAGGACCACGAAATTTGGAGGGTTTGTAGGAAAACATAGGGAGCCCTTCACACCAAAATTTGCGACATTCTATCGAACCGTTTCGGAGATATTGGCGAGTTTTTGTTTTAGCATTACGGCGAAAAGGGGGGACCCCCCATGGTGAGCCGCGACTGCGGAGCATGGGGAGGAAGTTTGAAACCCTGTTAACCCACGTTTCAAATTTCAAGTCGATCGGACAATTAGGGCCCGAGATATGGGGGGTCAAAGTTTGGCCCATTTCAGTGACCATTTCCGTGACCCCATCGAAATTTCGGTCGCTTGCGCCGGGGTCAAAAATTGAGCTACTAGAAAACGCTTGCGGGGGATTGTTCATGTGTCCGAATGGGAAGTGCTGTGTGAGCAGTTTGAAATTCGGTGAAACGCTTATAGGGAATTCTCGCGGCCGAAATGTGTCAAATTCGTGAACGTTGACCCTATGAAAGTCGGGTCCTATTGGGCCTAGAGAGAAACTTTTTTTTTAAATTGATGTACTCTTCGAGAGCAACATTTTGGCTATCTCGGATTTTTAAAATTCGCGAATGGAGTTTCTGCAGGGAATTTCCGTTCGATTTTTGGCCTATTCTTTAAACATTCATAAATTCGCCATAAAAAAACTATTGAAGCTAGGACCACGAAATTTGGAGGGTTTGTAGGAAAACATAGGGAGCCCTTCACACCAAAATTTGCGACATTCTATCGAACCGTTTCGGAGATATTGGCGAGTTTTTGTTTTAGCATTACGGCGAAAAGGGGGGACCCCCCATGGTGAGCCGCGACTGCGGAGCATGGGGAGGAAGTTTGAAACCCTGTTACCCCACGTTTCAAATTTCAAGTCGATCGGACAATTAGGGCCCGAGATATGGGGGGTCAAAGTTTGGCCCATTTCAGTGACCATTTCCGTGACCCCATCGAAATTTCGGTCGCTTGCGCCGGGGTCAAAAATTGAGCTACTAGAAAACGCTTGCGGGGGATTGTTCATGTGTCCGAATGGGAAGTGCTGTGTGAGCAGTTTGAAATTCGGTGAAACGCTTATAGGGAATTCTCGCGGCCGAAATGTGTCAAATTCGTGAATTTTGACCCTATGAAAGTCGGGTCCTATTGGGCCTAGAGAGAAACTTTTTTTTTAAATTGATGTACTCTTCGAGAGCAACATTTTGGCTATCTCGGATTTTTAAAATTCGCGAATGGAGTTTCTGCAGGGAATTTCCGTTCGATTTTTGGCCTATTCTTTAAACTTTCAAAAATTCGCCATAAAAAAACTATTGAAGCTAGGACCACGAAATTTGGAGGGTTTGTAGGAAAACATAGGGAGCCCTTCACACCAAAATTTGCGACATTCTATCGAACCGTTTCGGAGATATTCGCGAGTTTTTGTTTTAGCATTACGGCGAAAAGGGGGGACCCCCCATGGTGAGCCGCGACTTCGGAGCACGGGGAGTAAGTTTGAAACCCTGTTAGGCCACGTTTCAAATTTCAAGTCGATCGGACAATTAGGGCCCGAGATATGGGGGGTCAAAGTTTGGCCCATTTCAGTGACCATTTCCGTGACCCCATCGAAATTTCGGTCGCTTGCGCCGGGGTCAAAAATTGAGCCACGAGAAAACGCTTGCGGGGGATTGTTCATGTGTCCGAATGGGAAGTGCTGTGTGAGCGGTTTGAAATTCGGTGAAACGCTTATAGGGAATTCTCGCGGCCGAAATGTGTCAAATTCGTGAACTTTGACCCTATGAAAGTCGGGTCCTATTGGGCCTAGAGAGAAACTTTTTTTTTAAATTGATGTACTCTTCGAGAGCAACATATTGGCTATCTCGGGTTTTTAAAATTCGCGAATGGAGTTTCTGCAGGGAATTTCCGTTCGATTTTTGGCCTATTCTTTAAACATTCAAAAATTCGCCTTCAAAAAACTATGGAAGCTAGGATCACGAAATTTGGAGGGTTTGTAGGAAAAAATAGGGAGCCCTTTCACACCAAAATTTGCGACATTCTATCGAACCGTTTCAGAGATATTCGCGAGTTTTTGTTTTAGCATTACGGCGAAAAGGGGAGACACCCCATCGTGAGCCGCGACTGCGGAGCATGGGGAGGAAGGCCGAAACCCTGTTAGGCCACGTTTCAAATTTCAAGTCGATCGGACAATTAGGGCCCGAGATATGGGGGGTCAAAGTTTGGCCCATTTCAGTGACCATTTCCGTGACCCCATCGAAATTTCGGTCGCTTGCGCCGGGGTCAAAAATTGAGCTACGAGAAAACGCTTGCGGGGGATTGTTCATGTGTCCGAATGGGAAGTGCTGTGTGAGCGGTTTGAAATTCGGTGCAACGCTTATAGGGAATTCTCGCGGCCGAAATGTGTCAAATTCGTGAACTTTGACCCTATGAAAGTCGGGTCCTACTGGGCCTAGAGAGAAACCTTTTTTTTTAAATTGATGTACTCTTCGAGAGCAACATTTTGGCTATCTCGGATTTTTAAAATTCGCGAATGGAGTTTCTGCAGGGAATTTCCGTTCGATTTTTGGCCTATTTTTTAAACATTCAAAAATTCGCCATTAAAAAACTATTGAAGCTAGGACCACGAAATTTGTAGGGTTTGTAGGAGAAAATAGGGAGCCCTTTCACACCAAAATTTGCGACATTCTATCGAACCGTTTCGGAGATATTCGCAAGTTTTTGTTTTAGCATTACGGCGAAAAGGGGGGACCCCTCATGGTGAGCCGCGACTGCGGAGCATGGGGAGGAAGTTTGAAACCCTGTTAGGCCACGTTTCAAATTTCAAGTCGATCGGACAATTAGGGCCCGAGATATGGGGGGTCCAAGTTTGGCCCATTTCAGTGACCATTTCCGTGACCCCATCGAAATTTCGGTCGCTTGCGCCGGGGTCAAAAATTGAGCTACGAGAAAACGCTTGCGGGGGATCGTTCACGTGTCCGAATGGGAAGTGCTGTGGGAGCGGTTTGAAATTCGGTGAAACGCTTATAGGGAATTCTCGCGGCCGAAATGTGTCAAATTCCTGAAATTTGACCCTATGAAAGTCGGGTCCTATTGGGCCTAGAGTGAAACTTTTTTTTAAAATTGACGTACTCTTCGAGAGCAACATTTTGGCTATCTCGGATTTTTAAAATTCGCGAATGGAGTTTCTGCAGGGAATTTCCGTTCGATTTTTGGCCTATTCTTTAAACCTTCAAAAATTCGCCATAAAAAAACTATGGAAGCTATGACCACGAAATTTGGAGGGTTTGTAGGAAAACATAGGGAGCCCTTTCACACCAAAATTTGCGACATTCTATCGAACCGTTTCGGAGATATTCGCGAGTTTTTGTTTTAGCATTTCGGCGAAAAGGGGGGACCCCCCATGGTGAGCCGCGACTGCGGAGAATGGGGAGGAAGGCCGAAACCCTGTTAGGCCGCGTTTCAAATTTCAAGTCGATCGGACAATTAGGGCCCGAGATATGGGGGGTCAAAATTTGGCCCATTTCAGTGACCATTTCCGTGACCCCATCGAAATTTCGGTCGCTTGCGCCGGGGTCAAAAATTGAGCTACGAGAAAACGCTTGCGGGGGATTGTTCATGTGTCCGAATGGGAAGTGTTGTGGGAGCGGTTTGAAATTCGGTGAAACGCTTATAGGGAATTCTCGCGGCCGAAATGTGTCAAATTCGTGAACTTTGACCCTATGAAAGTCGGGTCCTACTGGGCCTAGAGAGAAACCTTTTTTTTAAAATTGATGTACTCTTCGAGAGCAACATTTTGGCTATCTCGGATTTTTAAAATTCGCGAATGGAGTTTCTGCAGGGAATTTCCGTTCGATTTTTGGCCTATTTTTTAAATATTCGAAAATTCGCCATAAAAAACTATGGAAGCTAGGACCACGAAACTTGGAGGGTTTGTAGGAAAACATAGGGAGCCCTTTCACACCAAATTTTGCGACATTCTATCGAACCGTTTCGGAGATATTCGCGAGTTTTTGTTTTAGCATTTCGGCGAAAAGGGGGGACCCCCATGGTGAGCTGCGACTGCGGAGCATGGGGAGGAAGGCCGAAACCCTGTTAGGCCACGTTTCAAATTTCAAGTCGATCGGACAATTAGGGCCCGAGATATGGGGGGTCAAAGTTTGGCCCATTTCAGTGACCATTTCCGTGACCCCATCGAAATTTCGGTCGCTTGCGCCGGGGTCAAAAATTGAGCTACGAGAAAACGCTTGCGGGGGATTGTTCATGTGTCCGAATGGGAAGTTCTGTGTGAGCGGTTTGAAATTCGGTGCAACGCTTATAGGGAATTCTCGCGGCCGAAATGTGTCAAATTCGTGAACTTTGACCCTATGAAAGTCGGGTCCTACTCGGCCTAGAGAGAAACCTTTTTTTTTAAATTGATGTACTCTTCGAGAGCAACATTTTGGCTATCTCGGATTTTTAAAATTCGCGAATGGAGTTTTGCAGGGAATTTACGTTCGATTTTTGGCCTATTTTTTAAACATTCAAAAATTCGCCATAAAAAAACTATTGAAGCTAGGACCACGAAATTTGTAGGGTTTGTAGGAGAAAATAGGGAGCCCTTTCACACCAAAATTTGCGACATTCTATCGAACCGTTTCGGAGATATTCGCGAGTTTTTGTTTTAGCATTACGGCGAAAAGGGGGGACCCCTCATGGTGAGCCGCGACTGCGGAGCATGGCGAGGAGGTCCGAAACCCTGTTAGGCCGCGTTTCAAATTTCAAGTCGATCGGACAATTAGGGCCCGAGATATGGGGGGTCAAAGTTTGGCCCATTTCAGTGACCATTTCAGTGACCCCATCGAAATTTCGGTCGCTTGCGCCGGGGTCAAAAATTGAGCTACGAGAAAACGCTTGCGGGGGATTATTCATGCGTCCGAATGGGAAGAGCTGTGTGAGCGGTTTGAAATTCGGTGAAACGCCTATAGGGAATTCTCGCGCCCGAAATGTGTCAAATTCGTGAATTTTGACCCTATGAAAGTCGGGTCCTACTCGGCCTAGAGAGAAACCTTTTTTTTAAATTGATGTACTCTTCGAGAGCAACATTTTGGCTATCTCGGATTTTTAAAATTCGCGAATGGAGTTTCTGCAGGGAATTTCCGTTCGATTTTTGGCCTATTCTTTAAACATTCAAAAATTCGCCATAAAAAAACTATGGAAGCTAGGACCACGAAATTTGGAGGGTTTGTAGGAAAACATAGGGAGCCCTTTCACACCAAATTTTGCGACATTCTATCGAACCGTTTCGGAGATATTCGCGAGTTTTTGTTTTAGCATTACGGCGAAAAGGGGAGACCCCCCATGGTGAGCCGCGACTGCGGAGCATGGTGAGGAGGTCCGAAACCCTGTTAGGCCGCGTTTCAAATTTCAGGTGGATCGGACAATTAGGGCCCGAGATATGGGGGGTCAAAATTTGGCCCATTTCAGTGACCATTTCCGTGACCCCATCGAAATTTCGGTCGCTTGCGCCGGGGTCAAAAATTGAGCTACGAGAAAACGCTTGCGGGGGATTGTTCATGCGTCCGAATGGGAAGTGCTGTGTGAGCGGTTTGAAATTCGGTGAAACGCCTATAGGAAATTCTCGCGCCCGAAATGTGTCAAATTCGTGAATTTTGACCCTATGAAAGTCGGGTCCTATTGGGCCTAGAGAGAAACTGTTTTTTTTAAATTGATGTACTCTTCGAGAGCAACATATTGGCTATCTCGGGTTTTTAAAATTCGCAAATGGAGTTTCTGCAGGGAATTTCCGTTCGATTTTTGGCCTATTTTTTAAACATTCAAAAATTCGCCATAAAAAAACTATTGAAGCTAGGACCACGAAATTTGTAGGGTTTGTAGGAGAAAATAGGCAGCCCTTTCACACCAAAATTTGCGACATTCTATCGAACCGTTTCGGAGATATTCGCGAGTTTTTGTTATAGCATTACGGCGAAAAGGGGGGACCCCTCATGGTGAGCCGCGACTGCGGAGCATGGTGAGGAGGTCCGAAACCCTGTTAGGCCGCGTTTCAAATTTCAAGTCGATCGGACAAATAGGGCCCGAGATATGGGGGGTCAAAATTTGGCCCATTTCAGTGACCATTTCCGTGACCCCATTGAAATTTCGGTCGCTTGCGCCGGGGTCAAAAATTGAGCTACGAGAAAACGCTTGCGGGGGATTGTTCATGTGTCCGAATGGGAAGTGCTGTGGGAGCGGTTTGAAATTCGGTGAAACGCTTATAGGGAATTCTCGCGGCCGAAATGTGTCAAATTCGTGAACTTTGACCCTATGAAAGTCGGGTCCTACTGGGCCTAGAGAGAAACCTTTTTTTTTAAATTGATGTACTCTTCGAGAGCAACATTTTGGCTATCTCGGATTTTTAAAATTCGCGAATGGAGTTTCTGCAGGGAATTTCCGTTCGATTTTTGGCCTATTTTTTAAACATTCAAAAATTCGCCATAAAAAACTATGGAAGCTAGGACCACGAAATTTGGAGGGTTTGTAGGAAAACATAGGGAGCCCTTTCACACCAAATTTTGCGACATTCTATCGAACCGTTTCGGAGATATTCGCGAGTTTTTGTTTTAGCATTTCGGCGAAAAGGGGGGACCCCCATGGTGAGCCGCGACTGCGGAGCATGGGGAGGAAGGCCGAAACCCTGTTAGGCCACGTTTCAAATTTCAAGTCGATCGGACAATTAGGGCCCGAGATATGGGGGGTCAAAGTTTCGCCCATTTCAGTGACCATTTCCGTGACCCCATCGAAATTTCGGTCGCTTGCGCCGGGGTCAAAAATTGAGCTACGAAAAACGCTTGCGGGGGATTGTTCATGTGTCCGAATGGGAAGTTCTGTGTGAGCGGTTTGAAATTCGGTGCAACGCTTATAGGGAATTCTCGCGGCCGAAATGTGTCAAATTCGTGAACTTTGACCCTATGAAAGTCGGGTCCTACTCGGCCTAGAGAGAAACCTTTTTTTTTAAATTGATGTACTCTTCGAGAGCAACATTTTGGCTATCTCGGATTTTTAAAATTCGCGAATGGAGTTTCTGCAGGGAATTTCCGTTCGATTTTTTGGCCTATTTTTTAAACATTCAAAAATTCGCCATAAAAAAACTATTGAAGCTAGGACCACGAAATTTGTAGGGTTTGTAGGAGAAAATAGGGAGCCCTTTCACACCAAAATTTGCGACATTCTATCGAAACGTTTCGGAGATATTCGCGAGTTTTTGTTTTAGCATTACGGCGAAAAGGGGGGACCCCTCATGGTGAGCCGCGACTGCGGAGCATGGTGAGGAGGTCCGAAACCCTGTTAGGCCGCGTTTCAAATTTCAAGTCGATCGGACAATTAGGGCCCGAGATATGGGGGGTCAAAGTTTGGCCCATTTCAGTGACCATTTCCGTGACCCCATCGAAATTTCGGTCGCTTGCGCCGGGGTCAAAAATTGAGCTACGAGAAAACGCTTGCGGGGGATTGTTCATGCGTCCGAATGGGAAGAGCTGTGTGAGCGGTTTGAAATTCGGTGAAACGCCTATAGGGAATTCTCGCGCCCGAAATGTGTCAAATTCGTGAATTTTGACCCTATGAAAGTCGGGTCCTACTCGGCTTAGAGAGAAACCTTTTTTTTTAAATTGATGTACTCTTCGAGAGCAACATTTTGGCTATCTCGGGTTTTTAAAATTCGCAAATGGAGTTTCTGCAGGGAATTTCCTTTCGATTTTTGGCCTATTCTTTAAACCTTCAAAAATTCGCCATCAAAAAACTATTGGAGCTAGGACCACGAAATTTGGAGGGTTTGTAGGAACAAATAGGGAGCCCTTTCACACCAAAATTTGCGACATTCTATCGAACCGTTTCGGAGATATTCGCGAGTTTTTGTTTAACATTACGGCGAAAAGGGGATGACCCCCCATGGTGAGCCGCGACTTCGGAGCATGGGGAGGAAGGCCGAAACCCTGTTAGGCCATGTTTCAAATTTCAAGTCGATCGGACAATTAGGGCCCGAGATATGGGGGGTCCAAGTTTGGCCCATTTCAGTGACCATTTCCGTGACCCCATCGAAATTTCGGTCGCTTGCGCCGGGGTCAAAAATTGAGCTACGAGAAAACGCTTGCGGGGGATTGTTCATGTGTCCGAATGGGAAGTGCTGTGGGAGCGGTTTGAAATTCGGTGCAACGCTTATAGGGAATTCTGCCGGCCGAAATGTGTCAAATTCCTGAACTCTGACCCTATGAAAGTCGGGTCCTATTGGGCCTAGAGTGAAACTTTTTTTTTAAATTGACGTACTCTTCGAGAGCAACATTTTGGCTATCTCGGATTTTTAAAATTCGCGAATGGAGTTTCTGCAGGGAATTTCCGTTCGATTTTTGGCCTATTCTTTAAACCTTCAAAAATTCGCCATAAAAAAACTATGGAAGCTACGACCACGAAATTTGGAGGGTTTCTAGGAAAACTTAGGGAGCCCTTTCACACCAAAATTTACGACATTCTATCGAACCGTTTCGGAGATATTCGCGAGTTTTTGTTTTAGCATTTCGGCGAAAAGGGGGGACCCCCCATGGTGAGCCGCGACTGCGGAGCATGGGGAGGAAGGCCGAAACCCTGTTAGGCCGCGTTTCAAATTTCAAGTCGATTGGACAATTAGGGCCCGAGATATGGGGGGTCAAAATTTGGCCCATTTCAGTGACCATTTCCGTGACCCCATCGAAATTTCGGTCGCTTGCGCCGGGGTCAAAAATTGAGCTACGAGAAAACGCTTGCGGGGGATTGTTCATGTGTCCGAATGGGAAGTGCTGTGTGAGCGGTTTGAAATTCGGTGCAACGCTTATACGGAATTCTCGCGGCCGAAATGTGTCAAATTCGTGAACTTTGACCCTATGAAAGTCGGGTCCTACTGGGCCTAGAGAGAAACCTTTTTTTAAAATTGATGTACTCTTCGAGAGCAACATTTTGGCTAACTCGGATTTTTAAAATTCGCGAATGGAGTTTCTGCAGGGAATTTCCGTTCGATTTTTGGCCTATTTTTTAAACATTCAAAAATTCGCCATAAAAAAACTATTGAAGCTAGGACCACGAAATTTGTAGGGTTTGTAGGAGAAAATAGGGAGCCCTTTCACACCAAAATTTGCGACATTCTATCGAACCGTTTCGGAGATATTCGCGAGTTTTTGTTATAGCATTACGGCGAAAAGGGGGGACCCCTCATGGTGAGCCGCCACAGCGGAGCATGGTGAGGAAGTCCGAAACCCTGTTAGGCCGCGTTTCAAATTTCAAGTCGATCGGACAAATAGGGCCCGAGATATGGGGGGTCAAAATTTGGCCCATTTCAGTGACCATTTCCGTGACCCCATTGAAATTTCGGTCGCTTGCGCCGGGGTCAAAAATTGAGGTACGACAAAACGCTTGAGGGGGATTGTTCATGCGTCCGAATGGGAAGTGCTGTGTGAGCGGTTTGAAATTCGGTGAAACGCCTATAGGGAATTCTCGCGGCCGAAATGTGTCAAATTCGTGAATTTTGACCTATGAAAGTCGGGTCCTATTGGGCCTAGAGAGAAACTGTTTTTTTTTAAATTGATGTACTCTTCGAGAGCAACATTTTGGCTATCTCGGATTTTTAAAATTCGCGAATGGAGTTTCTGCAGGGAATTTCCGTTCGATTTCTGGCCTGTTCTTTAAACATTCAAAAATTCGCCATAAAAAAACTATGGAAGCTAGGACCACGAAATTTGGAGGGTTTGTAGGAAAAAATAGGGAGCCCTTTCACACCAAAATTTGCGACATTCTATCGAACCGTTTCGGAGATATTCGCGAGTTTTTGTTTTAGCATTACGGCGAAAAGGGGGGACCCCCCATGGTGAGCCGCGACTGCGGAGCATGGGGAGGAAGGCCGAAACCCTGTTAGGGCACGTTTCAAATTTCAAGTCGATCGGACAATTAGGGCCCGAGATATGGGGGGTCAAAGTTTGGCCCATTTCAGTGACCATTTCCGTGACCCTTTCGAAATTTCGGTCGCTTGCGCCGGGGTCAAAAATTGAGCTACGAGAAAACGCTTGCGGGGGATTGTTCATGTGTCCGAATGGGAAGTGCTGTGGGAGCGGTTTGAAATTCGGTGAAACGCTTATAGGGAATTCTCGCGGCCGAAATGTGTCAAATTCGTGAACTTTGACCCTATGAAAGTCGGGTCCTGTTGGGCCTAGAGTGAAACTTTTTTTTAAATTGACGTACTCTTCGAGAGCAACATTTTGGCTATCTCGGATTTTTAAAATTCGCAAATGGAGTTTCTGCAGGGAATTTCCGTTCGATTTTTGGCCTATTCTTTAAACATTCAAAAATTCGCCATAAAAAAACTATGGAAGCTAGGACCACGAAATTTGGAGAGTTTGTAGGAAAACATAGGGAGCCCTTTCACACCAAATTTTGCGACATTCTATCGAACCGTTTCGGAGATATTCGCGAGTTTTTGTTTTAGCATTTCGGCGAAAAGGGGGGACACACATGGTGAGCCGCGACTGCGGAGAATGGGGAGGAAGGCCGAAACCCTGTTAGGCCACGTTTCAAATTTCAAGTCGATCGGACAATTAGGGCCCGAGATATGGGGGGTCAAAGTTTGGCCCATTTCAGTGACCATTTCCGTGACCCCATCGAAATTTCGGTCGCTTGCGCCGGGGTCAAAAATTGAGCTACGAGAAAACGCTTGTGGGGGATTGATCATGTGTCCGAATGGGAAGTTCTGTGTGAGCGGTGTGAAATTCCGTGCAACGCTTATAGGGAATTCTCGCGGCCGAAATGTGTCAAATTCGTGAACTTTGACCCTATGAAAGTCGGGTCCTACTCGGCCTAGAGAGAAACCTGTTTTTTTAAATTGATGTACTCTTCGAGAGCAACATTTTGGCTAACTCGGATTTTTAAAATTCGCGAATGGAGTTTCTGCAGGGAATTTCCGTTCGATTTTTGGCCTATTTTTTAAACATTCAAAAATTCGCCATAAAAAAACTATTGAAGCTAGGACCACGAAATTTGTAGGGTTTGTAGGAGAAAATAGGGAGCCCTTTCACACCAAAATTTGCGACATTCTATCGAACCGTTTCGGAGATATTCGCGAGTTTTTGTTATAGCATTACGGCGAAAAGGGGGGACCCCTCATGGTGAGCCGCCACAGCGGAGCATGGTGAGGAAGTCCGAAACCCTGTTAGGCCGCGTTTCAAATTTCAAGTCGATCGGACAAATAGGGCCCGAGATATGGGGGGTCAAAATTTGGCCCATTTCAGTGACCATTTCCGTGACCCCATTGAAATTTCGGTCGCTTGCGCCGGGGTCAAAAATTGAGGTACGACAAAACGCTTGAGGGGGATTGTTCATGCGTCCGAATGGGAAGTGCTGTGTGAGCGGTTTGAAATTCGGTGAAACGCCTATAGGGAATTCTCGCGGCCGAAATGTGTCAAATTCGTGAATTTTGACCTATGAAAGTCGGGTCCTATTGGGCCTAGAGAGAAACTGTTTTTTTTTAAATTGATGTACTCTTCGAGAGCAACATTTTGGCTATCTCGGATTTTTAAAATTCGCGAATGGAGTTTCTGCAGGGAATTTCCGTTCGATTTCTGGCCTGTTCTTTAAACATTCAAAAATTCGCCATAAAAAAACTATGGAAGCTAGGACCACGAAATTTGGAGGGTTTGTAGGAAAAAATAGGGAGCCCTTTCACACCAAAATTTGCGACATTCTATCGAACCGTTTCGGAGATATTCGCGAGTTTTTGTTTTAGCATTACGGCGAAAAGGGGGGACCCCCCATGGTGAGCCGCGACTGCGGAGCATGGGGAGGAAGGCCGAAACCCTGTTAGGGCACGTTTCAAATTTCAAGTCGATCGGACAATTAGGGCCCGAGATATGGGGGGTCAAAGTTTGGCCCATTTCAGTGACCATTTCCGTGACCCTTTCGAAATTTCGGTCGCTTGCGCCGGGGTCAAAAATTGAGCTACGAGAAAACGCTTGCGGGGGATTGTTCATGTGTCCGAATGGGAAGTGCTGTGGGAGCGGTTTGAAATTCGGTGAAACGCTTATAGGGAATTCTCGCGGCCGAAATGTGTCAAATTCGTGAACTTTGACCCTATGAAAGTCGGGTCCTATTGGGCCTAGAGTGAAACTTTTTTTTAAATTGACGTACTCTTCGAGAGCAACATTTTGGCTATCTCGGATTTTTAAAATTCGCGAATGGAGTTTCTGCAGGGAATTTCCGTTCGATTTTTGGCCTATTCTTTAAACATTCAAAAATTCGCCATAAAAAAACTATGGAAGCTAGGACCACGAAATTTGGAGAGTTTGTAGGAAAACATAGGGAGCCCTTTCACACCAAATTTTGCGACATTCTATCGAACCGTTTCGGAGATATTCGCGAGTTTTTGTTTTAGCATTTCGGCGAAAAGGGGGGACACACATGGTGAGCCGCGACTGCGGAGAATGGGGAGGAAGGCCGAAACCCTGTTAGGCCACGTTTCAAATTTCAAGTCGATCGGACAATTAGGGCCCGAGATATGGGGGGTCAAAGTTTGGCCCATTTCAGTGACCATTTCCGTGACCCCATCGAAATTTCGGTCGCTTGCGCCGGGGTCAAAAATTGAGCTACGAGAAAACGCTTGCGGGGGATTGTTCATGCGTCCGAATGGGAAGAGCTGTGTGAGCGGTTTGAAATTCGGTGAAACGCCTATAGGGAATTCTCGCGCCCGAAATGTGTCAAATTCGTGAATTTTGACCCTATGAAAGTCGGGTCCTACTCGGCCTAGAGAGAAACCTTTTTTTTTAAATTGATGTACTCTTCGAGAGCAACATTTTGGCTATCTCGGATTTTTAAAATTCGCGAATGGAGTTTCTGCAGGGAATTTCCGTTCGATTTTTGGCCTATTTTTTAAACATTCAAAAATTCGCCATAAAAAAACTATTGAAGCTAGGACCACGAAATTTGTAGGGTTTGTAGGAAAAAATAGGGAGCCCTTTCACACCAAAATTTGCGACATTTTATCGAACCGTTTCGGAGATATTCGCGAAGTTTTGTTTTAGCATTACGGCGAAAAGGGGGGACCCCTCATGGTGAGCCGCGATTGGCGAACATGGGGAGGAAGGCTGAAACCCTGTTAGGCCACGTTTCAAATTTCAAGTCGATCGGACAATTAGGGCCCGAGGTATGGGGGGTCAAAATTTGTCCTATTTCCCTGACCCCATGGAAATTTCGGTCGCTTGCGCAGGGGTCAAAAATTGAGCTACGAGATAACGCTTGCGGAGGATTGTTCATGTGTCCGAATGGGAAGTTCTGTGTGAGCGGTTTGAAATTCGGTGCAACGCTTATAGGGAATTCTCGCGGCCGAAATGTGTCAAATTCGTGAACTTTGACCCTATGAAAGTCGGGTCCTACTCGGCCTAGAGAGAAACCTCTTTTTTTAAATTGATGTACTCTTCGAGAGCAACATTTTGGCTATCTCGGATTTTTAAAATTCGCGAATGGAGTTTCTGCAGGGAATTTCCGTTCGATTTTTGGCCTATTTTTTAAACATTCAAAAATTCGCCATAAAAAAACTATTGAAGCTAGGACCACGAAATTTGTAGGGTTTGTAGGAGAAAATAGGGAGCCCTTTCACACCAAAATTTGCGACATTCTATCGAACCGTTTCGGAGATATTCGCGAGTTTTTGTTTTAGCATTACGGCGAAAAGGGGGGACCCCTCATGGTGAGCCGCGACTGCGGAGCATGGTGAGGAGGTCCGAAACCCTGTTAGGCCGCTTTTCAAATTTCAAGTCGATCGGACAATTAGGGCCCGAGATATGGGGGTCAAAGTTTGGCCCATTTCAGTGACCATTTCCGTGACCCCATCGAAATTTCGGTCGCTTGCGCCGGGGTCAAAAATTGAGCTACGAGAAAACGCTTGCGGGGGATTGTTCATGCGTCCGAATGGGAAGAGCTGTGTGAGCGGTTTGAAATTCGGTGAAACGCCTATAGGGAATTCTCGCGCCCGAAATGTGTCAAATTCGTGAATTTTGACCCTATGAAAGTCGGGTCCTACTCGGCCTAGAGAGAAACCTTTTTTTTTAAATTGATGTACTCTTCGAGAGCAACATTTTGGCTATCTCGGATTTTTAAAATTCGCGAATGGAGTTTCTGCAGGGAATTTCCGTTCGATTTTTGGCCTATTTTTTAAACATTCAAAAATTCGCCATAAAAAAACTATTGAAGCTAGGACCACGAAATTTGTAGGGTTTGTAGGAAAAAATAGGGAGCCCTTTCACACCAAAATTTGCGACATTTTATCGAACCGTTTCGGAGATATTCGCGAAGTTTTGTTTTAGCATTACGGCGAAAAGGGGGGACCCCTCATGGTGAGCCGCGATTGGCGAACATGGGGAGGAAGGCTGAAACCCTGTTAGGCCACGTTTCAAATTTCAAGTCGATCGGACAATTAGGGCCCGAGGTATGGGGGGTCAAAATTTGTCCTATTTCCCTGACCCCATGGAAATTTCGGTCGCTTGCGCAGGGGTCAAAAATTGAGCTACGAGATAACGCTTGCGGGGGATTGTTCATGTGTCCGAATGGGAAGTGCTGTGTGAGCAGTTTGAAATTCGGTGAAACGCTTATAGGGAATTCTCGCGGCCGAAATGTGTCAAATTCGTGAACGTTGACCCTATGAAAGTCGGGTCCTATTGGGCCTAGAGAGAAACTTTTTTTTTAAATTGATGTACTCTTCGAGAGCAACATTTTGGCTATCTCGGATTTTTAAAATTCGCGAATGGAGTTTCTGCAGGGAATTTCCGTTCGATTTTTGGCCTATTCTTTAAACATTCATAAATTCGCCATCAAAAAACTATTGGACCACGAAATTTGGAGGGTTTGTAGGAAAACATAGGGAGCCCTTCACACCAAAATTTGCGACATTCTATCGAACCGTTTCGGAGATATTGGCGAGTTTTTGTTTTAGCATTACGGCGAAAAGGGGGGACCCCCCATGGTGAGCCGCGACTTCGGAGCATGGGGAGGAAGTTTGAAACCCTGTTAACCCACGTTTCAAATTTCAAGTCGATCGGACAATTAGGGCCCGAGATATGGGGGGTCAAAGTTTGGCCCATTTCAGTGACCATTTCCGTGACCCCATCGAAATTTCGGTCGCTTGCGCCGGGGTCAAAAATTGAGCCACGAGAAAACGCTTGCGGGGGATTGTTCATGTGTCCGAATGGGAAGTGCTGTGTGAGCGGTTTGAAATTCGGTGAAACGCTTATAGGGAATTCTCGCGGCCGAAATGTGTCAAATTCGTGAACTTTGACCCTGTGAAAGTCGGGTCCTATTGGGCCTAGAGAGAAACTTTTTTTTTAAATTGATGTACTCTTCGAGAGCAACATATTGGCTATCTCGGGTTTTTAAAATTCGCGAATGGAGTTTCTGCAGGGAATTTCCGTTCGATTTTTGGCCTATTCTTTAAACCTTCAAAAATTCGCCATAAAAAAACTATTGAAGCTAGGACCACGAAATTTGGAGGGTTTGTAGGAAAAAATAGGGAACCCTTTCACACCAAAATTTGCGACATTCTATCGATCCGTTTCGGAGATATTCGCGAGTTTTGTTTAGCATTACGGCGAAAAGGGTGGGAACCCCCATGGTGAGCCGCGACTGCGAAGCATGGGGAGGAAGTTTGAAACCCTGTTAGGCCACGTTTCAAATTTCAAATCGATCAGACAATTAGGGCCCGAGATATGGGGGGTCAAAGTTTGGCCCATTTCAGTCACCATTTCCGTGACCCCATCGAAATTTCGGTCGCTTGCGCCGGGGTCAAAAATTGAGCTACGACAAAACGCTTGCGGGGCATTGTTCATGTGTCCGAATGGGAAGTGCTGTGTGAGCGGTTTGAAATTCTGTGCAACGCTTATAGGGAATTTTTGCGGCCCAAATGTGTCAAATTCGTGAACTTTGACCCTATGAAAGTCGGGTCCTATTGGGCCTAGAGAGAAAGTTTTTTTTTAAATAGATGTACTCTTCGAGAGCAACATTTTGGCTATCTCGGATTTTTAAAATTCGCGAATGGAGTTTCTGCAGGGAATTTCCGTTCGATTTTTGGCCTATTCTTTAAACATTCAAAAATTCGCCATAAAAAAACTATGGAAGCTAGGATCACGAAATTTGGAGGGTTTGTAGGAAAACATAGGGAGCACTTCACACCAAAATTTGCGACATTCTATCGAACCGTTTCGGAGATATTCGCGAGTTTTTGTTTTAGCATTACGGCGAAAAGGGGGGACCCCCCATGGTGAGCCGCGACTGCGGAGCATGGGGAGTAAGTTTCAAACCCTGTTAGGCCACGTTTCAAATTTCAAGTCGATCGGACTATTAGGGCCCAACACATGGGGGGTCAAAGTTTGGCCCATTTCAGTCACCATTTCCGTGACCCCATCGAAATTTCGGTCGCTTGCGCCGGGGTCAAAAATTGAGCTACGAGAAAACGCTTGCGGGGGATTGTTCATGTGTCCGAATGGGAAGTGCTGTGTGAGCGGTTTGAAATTCGGTGCAACGCTTATAGGGAATTCTCGCGGCCGAAATGTGTCAAATTCGTGAACTTTGACCCCATGAAAGTCGGGTCCTATTGGGCCTAGAGAGAAACTTTTTTTTTAAAATAGATGTACTCTTCGAGAGCAACATATTGGCCATCTCGGATTTTTAGAATTCGCGAATGGAGTTTCTGCAGGGAATTTCCGTTCGATTTTTGGCCTATTCTTTAAACCTTCAAAAATTCGCCATAAAAAAACTATTGAAGCTAGGACCACGAAATTTGGAGGGTTTGTAGGAAAAAACAGGGAACCTTTTCACACCAAAATTTGCGACATTCTATCGAACCGTTTCGGAGATATTCGCGAGTTTTGTTTTAGCATTACGGCGAAAAGGGTGGGAACCCCCATGGTGAGCCGCGACTGCGGAGCATGGGGAGGAAGGCCGAAACCCTGTTAGGCCACGTTTCAAATTTCAAGTCGATCGGACAATTAGGGCCCGAGATATGGGGGGTCAAAGTTTGGCCCATTTCAGTGACCATTTCCGTGACCCCATCGAAATTTCGGTCGCTTGCGCCGGGGTCAAAAATTGAGCTACGAGAAAACGCTTGCGGGGGATTGTTCACGTGTCCGAATGGGAAGTGCTGTGGGAGCGGTTTGAAATTCGGTGAAACGCTTATAGGGAATTCTCGCGGCCGAAATGTGTCAAATTCGTGAACTTTGACCCTATGAAAGTCGGGTCCTATTGGGCCTAGAGTGAAACTTTTTTTTTAAATTGACGTACTCTTCGAGAGCAACATTTTGGCTATCTCGGATTTTTAAAATTCGCGAATGGAGTTTCTGCAGGGAATTTCCGTTCGATTTTTGGCCTATTCTTTAAACCTTCAAAAATTCGCCATAAAAAAACTATGGAAGCTACGACCACGAAATTTGGAGGGTTTGTAGGAAAACATAGGGAGCCCTTTCACACCAAAATTTGCGACATTCTATCGAACCGTTTCGGAGATATTCGCGAGTTTTTGTTTTAGCATTTCGGCGAAAAGGGGGGACCCCCCATGGTGAGCCGCGACTGCGGAGAATGGGGAGGAAGGCCGAAACCCTGTTAGGCCACGTTTCAAATTTCAAGTCGATCGGACAATTAGGGCCCGAGATATGGGGGGTCAAAATTTGGCCCATTTCAGTCACCATTTCCGTGACCCCATCGAAATTTCGGTCGCTTGCGCCGGGGTCAAAAATTGAGCTACGAGAAAACGCTTGCGGGGGATTGTTCATGTGTCCGAATGGGAAGTGCTGTGTGAGCGGTTTGAAATTCGGTGCAACGCTTATAGGGAATTCTCGCGGCCGAAATGTGTCAAATTCGTGAACTTTGACCCCATGAAAGTCGGGTCCTATTGGGCCTAGAGAGAAACTTTTTTTTTAAAATAGATGTACTCTTCGAGAGCAACATATTGGCCATCTCGGATTTTTAGAATTCGCGAATGGAGTTTCTGCAGGGAATTTCCGTTCGATTTTTGGCCTATTCTTTAAACATTCAAAAATTCGCCTTCAAAAAACTATGGAAGCTAGGATCACGAAATTTGGAGGGTTTGTAGGAAAAAATAGGGAGCCCTTTCACACCAAAATTTGCGACATTCTATCGAACCGTTTCAGAGATATTCGCGAGTTTTTGTTTTAGCATTACGGCGAAAAGGGGGGACACCCCATCGTGAGCCGCGACTGCGGAGCATGGAGAGGAAGGCCGAAACCCTGTTAGGCCACGTTTCAAATTTCAAGTCGATCGGACAATTAGGGCCCGAGATATGGGGGGTCAAAGTTTGGCCCATTTCAGTCACCATTTCCGTGACCCCATCGAAATTTCGGTCGCTTGCGCCGGGGTCAAAAATTGAGCTACGAGAAAACGCTTGCGGGGGATTGTTCATGTGTCCGAATGGGAAGTGCTGTGTGAGCGGTTTGAAATTCGGTGCAACGCTTATAGGGAATTCTCGCGGCCGAAATGTGTCAAATTCGTGAACTTTGACCGTATGAAAGTCGGGTCCTATTGGGCCTAGAGAGAAACTTTTTTTTTAAATACATGTACTCTTCGAGAGCAACATTTTGGCTATCTCGGATTTTTAAAATTCGCGAATGGAGTTTCTGCAGGGAATTTCCGTTCGATTTTTGGCCTATTCTTTAAACATTCAAAAATTCGCCATAAAAAAACTATGGAAGCTAGGATCACGAAATTTGGAGGGTTTGTAGGAAAACATAGGGAGCACTTCACACCAAAATTTGCGACATTCTATCGAACCGTTTCGGAGATATTCGCGAGTTTTTGTTTTAGCATTACGGCGAAAAGGGGGGACCCCCCATGGTGAGCCGCGACTGCGGAGCATGGGGAGTAAGTTTCAAACCCTGTTAGGCCACGTTTCAAATTTCAAGTCGATCGGACTATTAGGGCCCAACACATGGGGGGTCAAAGTTTGGCCCATTTCAGTCACCATTTCCGTGACCCCATCGAAATTTCGGTCGCTTGCGCCGGGGTCAAAAATTGAGCTACGAGAAAACGCTTGCGGGGGATTGTTCATGTGTCCGAATGGGAAGTGCTGTGTGAGCGGTTTGAAATTCGGTGCAACGCTTATAGGGAATTCTCGCGGCCGAAATGTGTCAAATTCGTGAACTTTGACCCCATGAAAGTCGGGTCCTATTGGGCCTAGAGAGAAACTTTTTTTTTAAAATAGATGTACTCTTCGAGAGCAACATATTGGCCATCTCGGATTTTTAGAATCGCGAATGGAGTTTCTGCAGGGAATTTCCGTTCGATTTTTGGCCTATTCTTTAAACATTCAAAAATTCGCCTTCAAAAAACTATGGAAGCTAGGATCACGAAATTTGGAGGGTTTGTAGGAAAAAATAGGGAGCCCTTTCACACCAAAATTTGCGACATTCTATCGAACCGTTTCAGAGATATTCGCGAGTTTTTGTTTTAGCATTACGGCGAAAAGGGGAGACACCCCATCGTGAGCCGCGACTGCGGAGCATGGGGAGGAAGGCCGAAACCCTGTTAGGCCACGTTTCAAATTTCAAGTCGATCGGACAATTAGGGCCCGAGATATGGGGGGTCAAAGTTTGGCCCATTTCAGTCACCATTTCCGTGACCCCATCGAAATTTCGGTCGCTTGCGCCGGGGTCAAAAATTGAGCTACGAGAAAACGCTTGCGGGGGATTGTTCATGTGTCCGAATGGGAAGTGCTGTGTGAGCGGTTTGAAATTCGGTGCAACGCTTATAGGGAATTCTCGCGGCCGAAATGTGTCAAATTCGTGAACTTTGACCGTATGAAAGTCGGGTCCTATTGGGCCTAGAGAGAAACTTTTTTTTTAAATACATGTACTCTTCGAGAGCAACATTTTGGCTATCTCGGATTTTTAAAATTCGCGAATGGAGTTTCTGCAGGGAATTTCCGTTCGATTTTTGGCCTATTCTTTAAACCTTCAAAAATTCGCCATAAAAAAACTATTGAAGCTAGGACCACGAAATTTGGAGGGTTTGTAGGAAAAAACAGGGAACCTTTTCACACCAAAATTTGCGACATTCTATCGAACCGTTTCGGAGATATTCGCGAGTTTTGTTTTAGCATTACGGCGAAAAGGGTGGGAACCCCCATGGTGAGCCGCGACTGCGGAGCATGGGGAGGAAGGCCGAAACCCTGTTAGGCCACGTTTCAAATTTCAAGTCGATCGGACAATTAGGGCCCGAGATATGGGGGGTCAAAGTTTGGCCCATTTCAGTGACCATTTCCGTGACCCCATCGAAATTTCGGTCGCTTGCGCCGGGGTCAAAAATTGAGCTACGAGAAAACGCTTGCGGGGGATTGTTCACGTGTCCGAATGGGAAGTGCTGTGGGAGCGGTTTGAAATTCGGTGAAACGCTTATAGGGAATTCTCGCGGCCGAAATGTGTCAAATTCGTGAACTTTGACCCTATGAAAGTCGGGTCCTATTGGGCCTAGAGTGAAACTTTTTTTTTAAATTGACGTACTCTTCGAGAGCAACATTTTGGCTATCTCGGATTTTTAAAATTCGCGAATGGAGTTTCTGCAGGGAATTTCCGTTCGATTTTTGGCCTATTCTTTAAACCTTCAAAAATTCGCCATAAAAAAACTATGGAATCTACGACCACGAAATTTGGAGGGTTTGTAGGAAAACATAGGGAGCCCTTTCACACCAAAATTTGCGACATTCTATCGAACCGTTTCGGAGATATTCGCGAGTTTTTGTTTTAGCATTTCGGCGAAAAGGGGGGACCCCCCATGGTGAGCCGCGACTGCGGAGAATGGGGAGGAAGGCCGAAACCCTGTTAGGCCACGTTTCAAATTTCAAGTCGATCGGACAATTAGGGCCCGAGATATGGGGGGTCAAAATTTGGCCCATTTCAGTCACCATTTCCGTGACCCCATCGAAATTTCGGTCGCTTGCGCCGGGGTCAAAAATTGAGCTACGAGAAAACGCTTGCGGGGGATTGTTCATGTGTCCGAATGGGAAGTGCTGTGTGAGCGGTTTGAAATTCGGTGCAACGCTTATAGGGAATTCTCGCGGCCGAAATGTGTCAAATTCGTGAACTTTGACCCCATGAAAGTCGGGTCCTATTGGGCCTAGAGAGAAACTTTTTTTTTAAAATAGATGTACTCTTCGAGAGCAACATATTGGCCATCTCGGATTTTTAGAATTCGCGAATGGAGTTTCTGCAGGGAATTTCCGTTCGATTTTTGGCCTATTCTTTAAACATTCAAAAATTCGCCTTCAAAAAACTATGGAAGCTAGGATCACGAAATTTGGAGGGTTTGTAGGAAAAAATAGGGAGCCCTTTCACACCAAAATTTGCGACATTCTATCGAACCGTTTCAGAGATATTCGCGAGTTTTTGTTTTAGCATTACGGCGAAAAGGGGGGACACCCCATCGTGAGCCGCGACTGCGGAGCATGGAGAGGAAGGCCGAAACCCTGTTAGGCCACGTTTCAAATTTCACGTCGATCGGACAATTAGGGCCCGAGATATGGGGGGTCAAAGTTTGGCCCATTTCAGTCACCATTTCCGTGACCCCATCGAAATTTCGGTCGCTTGCGCCGGGGTCAAAAATTGAGCTACGAGAAAACGCTTGCGGGGGATTGTTCATGTGTCCGAATGGGAAGTGCTGTGTGAGCGGTTTGAAATTCGGTGCAACGCTTATAGGGAATTCTCGCGGCCGAAATGTGTCAAATTCGTGAACTTTGACCGTATGAAAGTCGGGTCCTATTGGGCCTAGAGAGAAACTTTTTTTTTAAATACATGTACTCTTCGAGAGCAACATATTGGCTATCTCGGATTTTTAAAATTCGCGAATGGAGTTTCTGCAGGGAATTTCCGTTCGATTTTTGGCCTATTTTTTAAACATTCAAAAATTCGCCATAAAAAACTATGGAAGCTAGGACCACGAAATTTGGAGGGTTTGTAGGAAAACATAGGGAGCCCTTTCACACCAAATTTTGCGACATTCTATCGAACCGTTTCGGAGATATTCGCGAGTTTTTGTTTTAGCCTTTCGGCGAAAAGCGGGGACCCCCATGGTGAGCCGCGACTCCGGAGCATGGGGAGGAAGGCCGAAACCCTGTTAGGCCACGTTTCAAATTTCAAGTCGATCGGACAATTAGGGCCCGAGATATGGGGGGTCAAAGTTTGGCCCATTTCAGTGACCATTTCCGTGACCCCATCGAAATTTCGGTCGCTTGCGCCGGGGTCAAAAATTGAGCTACGAGAAAACGCTTGCGGGGGATTGTTCACGTGTCCGAATGGGAAGTGCTGTGGGAGCGGTTTGAAATTCGGTGAAACGCTTATAGGGAATTCTCGCGGCCGAAATGTGTCAAATTCCTGAACTTTGACCCTATGAAAGTCGGGTCCTATTGGGCCTAGAGTGAAACCTTTTTTTTAAATTGACGTACTCTTCGAGAGCAACATTTTGGCTATCTCGGATTTTTAAAATTCGCGAATGGAGTTTCTGCAGGGAATTTCCGTTCGATTTTTGGCCTATTCTTTAAACCTTCAAAAATTCGCCATAAAAAAACTATGGAAGCTACGACCACGAAATTTGGAGGGTTTGTAGGAAAACATAGGGAGCCCTTTCACACCAAAATTTGCGACATTCTATCGAACCGTTTCGGAGATATTCGCGAGTTTTTGTTTTAGCATTTCGGCGAAAAGGGGGGACCCCTCATGGTGAGCCGCGACTGCGGAGCATGGTGAGGAGGTCCGAAACCCTGTTAGGCCGCGTTTCAAATTTCAAGTCGTTCGGACAAATAGGGCCCGAGATATGGGGGGTCAAAATTTGGCCCATTTCAGTGACCATTTCCGTGACCCCATCGAAATTTCGGTCGCTTGCGCCGGGGTCAAAAATTGAGCTACGAGAAAACGCTTGCGGGGGATTGTTCATGTGTCCGAATGGGAAGTGCTGTGGGAGCGGTTTGAAATTCGGTGAAACGCTTATAGGGAATTCTCGCGGCCGAAATGTGTCAAATTCGTGAACTTTGACCCTATGAAAGTCGGGTCCTACTGGGCCTAGAGAGAAACCTTTTTTTTAAAATTGATGTACTCTTCGAGAGCAACATTTTGGCTATCTCGGATTTTTAAAATTCGCGAATGGAGTTTCTGCAGGGAATTTCCGTTCGATTTTTGGCCTATTTTTTAAACATTCAAAAATTCGCCATAAAAAACTATGGAAGCTAGGACCACGAAATTTGGAGGGTTTGTAGGAAAACATAGGGAGCCCTTTCACACCAAATTTTGCGACATTCTATCGAACCGTTTCGGAGATATTCGCGAGTTTTTGTTTTAGCCTTTCGGCGAAAAGCGGGGACCCCCATGGTGAGCCGCGACTCCGGAGCATGGGGAGGAAGGCCGAAACCCTGTTAGGCCACGTTTCAAATTTCAAGTCGATCGGACAATTAGGGCCCGAGATATGGGGGGTCAAAGTTTGGCCCATTTCAGTGACCATTTCCGTGACCCCATCGAAATTTCGGTCGCTTGCGCCGGGGTCAAAAATTGAGCTACGAGAAAACGCTTGCGGGGGATTGTTCATGTGTCCGAATGGGAAGTTCTGTGTGAGCGGTTTGAAATTCGGTGCAACGCTTATAGGGAATTCTCGCGGCCGAAATGTGTCAAATTCGTGAACTTTGACCCTATGAAAGTCGGGTCCTACTCGGCCTAGAGAGAAACCTTTTTTTTTAAATTGATGTACTCTTCGAGAGCAACATTTTGGCTATCTCGGATTTTTAAAATTCGCGAATGGAGTTTCTGCAGGGAATTTCCGTTCGATTTTTGGCCTATTTTTTAAACATTCAAAAATTCGCCATTAAAAAACTATTGAAGCTAGGACCACGAAATTTGTAGGGTTTGTAGGAGAAAATAGGGAGCCCTTTCACACCAAAATTTGCGACATTCTATCGAACCGTTTCGGAGATATTCGCGAGTGTTTGTTTTAGCATTACGGCGAAAAGGGGGGACCCCTCATGGTGAGCCGCGACTGCGGAGCATGGGGAGGAAGTTTGAAACCCTGTTAGGCCACATTTCAAATTTCAAGTCGATCGGACAATTAGGGCCCGAGATATGGGGGGTCCAAGTTTGGCCCATTTCAGTGACCATTTCCGTGATTCCATCGAAATTTCGGTCGCTTGCGCCGGGGTCAAAAATTGAGCTACGAGAAAACGCTTGCGGGGGATTGTTCACGTGTCCGAATGGGAAGTGCTGTGGGAGCAGTTTGAAATTCGGTGAAACGCTTATAGGGAATTCTCGCGGCCGAAATGTGTCAAATTCCTGAACTTTGACCCTATGAAAGTCGGGTCCTATTGGGCCTAGAGTGAAACTTTTTTTTTAAATTGACGTACTCTTCGAGAGCAACATTTTGGCTATCTCGGATTTTTAAAATTCGCGAATGGAGTTTCTGCAGGGAATTTCCGTTCGATTTTTGGCCTATTCTTTAAACCTTCAAAAATTCGCCATAAAAAAACTATGGAAGCTATGACCACGAAATTTGGAGGGTTTGTAGGAAAACATAGGGAGCCCTTTCACACCAAAATTTGCGACATTCTATCGAACCGTTTCGGAGATATTCGCGAGTTTTTGTTTTAGCATTTCGGCGAAAAGGGGGGACCCCCCATGGTGAGCCGCGACTGCGGAGAATGGGGAGGAAGGCCGAAACCCTGTTAGGCCACGTTTCAAATTTCAAGTCGATCGGACAATTAGGGCCCGAGATATGGGGGGTCAAAATTTGGCCCATTTCAGTGACCATTTCCGTGACCCCATCGAAATTTCGGTCGCTTGCGCCGGGGTCAAAAATTGAGCTACGAGAAAACGCTTGCGGGGGATTGTTCATGTGTCCGAATGGGAAGTGCTGTGTGAGCGGTTTGAAATTCGGTGCAACGCTTATACGGAATTCTCGCGGCCGAAATGTGTCAAATTCGTGAACTTTGACCCTATGAAAGTCGGGTCCTACTGGGCCTAGAGAGAAACCTTTTTTTTAAAATTGATGTACTCTTCGAGAGCAACATTTTGGCTATCTCGGATTTTTAAAATTCGCGAATGGAGTTTCTGCAGGGAATTTCCGTTCGATTTTTGGCCTATTTTTTAAATATTCGAAAATTCGCCATAAAAAACTATGGAAGCTAGGACCACGAAACTTGGAGGGTTTGTAGGAAAACATAGGGAGCCCTTTCACACCAAATTTTGCGACATTCTATCGAACCGTTTCGGAGATATTCGCGAGTTTTTGTTTTAGCATTTCGGCGAAAAGGGGGGACCCCCATGGTGAGCTGCGACTGCGGAGCATGGGGAGGAAGGCCGAAACCCTGTTAGGCCACGTTTCAAATTTCAAGTCGATCGGACAATTAGGGCCCGAGATATGGGGGGTCAAAGTTTGGCCCATTTCAGTGACCATTTCCGTGACCCCATCGAAATTTCGGTCGCTTGCGCCGGGGTCAAAAATTGAGCTACGAGAAAACGCTTGCGGGGGATTGTTCATGTGTCCGAATGGGAAGTTCTGTGTGAGCGGTTTGAAATTCGGTGCAACGCTTATAGGGAATTCTCGCGGCCGAAATGTGTCAAATTCGTGAACTTTGACCCTATGAAAGTCGGGTCCTACTCGGCCTAGAGAGAAACCTTTTTTTTTAAATTGATGTACTCTTCGAGAGCAACATTTTGGCTATCTCGGATTTTTAAAATTCGCGAATGGAGTTTTGCAGGGAATTTACGTTCGATTTTTGGCCTATTTTTTAAACATTCAAAAATTCGCCATAAAAAAACTATTGAAGCTAGGACCACGAAATTTGTAGGGTTTGTAGGAGAAAATAGGGAGCCCTTTCACACCAAAATTTGCGACATTCTATCGAACCGTTTCGGAGATATTCGCGAGTTTTTGTTTTAGCATTACGGCGAAAAGGGGGGACCCCTCATGGTGAGCCGCGACTGCGGAGCATGGTGAGGAGGTCCGAAACCCTGTTAGGCCGCGTTTCAAATTTCAAGTCGATCGGACAATTAGGGCCCGAGATATGGGGGGTCAAAGTTTGGCCCATTTCAGTGACCATTTCCGTGACCCCATCGAAATTTCGGTCGCTTGCGCCGGGGTCAAAAATTGAGCTACGAGAAAACGCTTGCGGGGGATTGTTCATGTGTCCGAATGGGAAGTGCTGTGGGAGCGGTTTGAAATTCGGTGAAACGCTTATAGGGAATTCTCGCGGCCGAAATGTGTCAAATTCGTGAACTTTGACCCTATGAAAGTCGGGTCCTACTGGGCCTAGAGAGAAACCTTTTTTTTAAAATTGATGTACTCTTCGAGAGCAACATTTTGGCTATCTCGGATTTTTAAAATTCGCGAATGGAGTTTCTGCAGGGAATTTCCGTTCGATTTTTGGCCTATTTTTTAAACATTCAAAAATTCGCCATAAAAAACTATGGAAGCTAGGACCACGAAATTTGGAGGGTTTGTAGGAAAACATAGGGAGCCCTTTCACACCAAATTTTGCGACATTCTATCGAACCGTTTCGGAGATATTCGCGAGTTTTTGTTTTAGCATTTCGGCGAAAAGGGGGGACCCCCATGGTGAGCCGCGACTCCGGAGCATGGGGAGGAAGGCCGAAATCCTGTTAGGCCACGTTTCAAATTTCAAGTCGATCGGACAATTAGGGCCCGAGATATGGGGGGTCAAAGTTTGGCCCATTTCAGTGACCATTTCCGTGACCCCATCGAAATTTCGGTCGCTTGCGCCGGGGTCAAAAATTGAGCTACGAGAAAACGCTTGCGGGGGATTGTTCATGTGTCCGAATGGGAAGTGCTGTGTGAGCGGTTTGAAATTCGGTGCAACGCTTATACGGAATTCTCGCGGCCGAAATGTGTCAAATTCGTGAACTTTGACCCTATGAAAGTCGGGTCCTACTGGGCCTAGAGAGAAACCTTTTTTTTAAAATTGATGTACTCTTCGAGAGCAACATTTTGGCTATCTCGGATTTTTAAAATTCGCGAATGGAGTTTCTGCAGGGAATTTCCGTTCGAATTTTGGCCTATTTTTTAAACATTCAAAAATTCGCCATAAAAAACTATGGAAGCTAGGACCACGAAACTTGGAGGGTTTGTAGGAAAACATAGGGAGCCCTTTCACACCAAATTTTGCGACATTCTATCGAACCGTTTCGGAGATATTCGCGAGTTTTTGTTTTAGCATTTCGGCGAAAAGGGGGGACCCCCATGGTGAGCCGCGACTGCGGAGCATGGGGAGGAAGGCCGAAACCCTGTTAGGCCACGTTTCAAATTTCAAGTCGATCGGACAATTAGGGCCCGAGATATGGGGGGTCAAAGTTTCGCCCATTTCAGTGACCATTTCCGTGACCCCATCGAAATTTCGGTCGCTTGCGCCGGGGTCAAAAATTGAGCTACGAAAAACGCTTGCGGGGGATTGTTCATGTGTCCGAATGGGAAGTTCTGTGTGAGCGGTTTGAAATTCGGTGCAACGCTTATAGGGAATTCTCGCGGCCGAAATGTGTCAAATTCGTGAACTTTGACCCTATGAAAGTCGGGTCCTACTCGGCCTAGAGAGAAACCTTTTTTTTTAAATTGATGTACTCTTCGAGAGCAACATTTTGGCTATCTCGGATTTTTAAAATTCGCGAATGGAGTTTCTGCAGGGAATTTCCGTTCGATTTTTGGCCTATTTTTTAAACATTCAAAAATTCGCCATAAAAAAACTATTGAAGCTAGGACCACGAAATTTGTAGGGTTTGTAGGAGAAAATAGGGAGCCCTTTCACACCAAAATTTGCGACATTCTATCGAACCGTTTCGGAGATATTCGCGAGTTTTTGTTTTAGCATTACGGCGAAAAGGGGGGACCCCTCATGGTGAGCCGCGACTGCGGAGCATGGTGAGGAGGTCCGAAACCCTGTTAGGCCGCGTTTCAAATTTCAAGTCGATCGGACAATTAGGGCCCGAGATATGGGGGGTCAAAGTTTGGCCCATTTCAGTGACCATTTCCGTGACCCCATCGAAATTTCGGTCGCTTGCGCCGGGGTCAAAAATTGAGCTACGAGAAAACGCTTGCGGGGGATTGTTCATGCGTCCGAATGGGAAGAGCTGTGTGAGCGGTTTGAAATTCGGTGAAACGCCTATAGGGAATTCTCGCGCCCGAAATGTGTCAAATTCGTGAATTTTGACCCTATGAAAGTCGGGTCCTACTCGGCCTAGAGAGAAACCTTTTTTTTTAAATTGATGTACTCTTCGAGAGCAACATTTTGGCTATCTCGGGTTTTTAAAATTCGCAAATGGAGTTTCTGCAGGGAATTTCCGTTCGATTTTTGGCCTATTCTTTAAACCTTCAAAAATTCGCCATCAAAAAACTATTGGAGCTAGGACCACGAAATTTGGAGGGTTTGTAGGAACAAATAGGGAGCCCTTTCACACCAAAATTTGCGACATTCTATCGAACCGTTTCGGAGATATTCGCGAGTTTTTGTTTAACATTACGGCGAAAAGGGGATGACCCCCCATGGTGAGCCGCGACTGCGGAGCATGGGGAGGAAGGCCGAAACCCTGTTAGGCCATGTTTCAAATTTCAAGTCGATCGGACAATTAGGGCCCGAGATATGGGGGGTCCAAGTTTGGCCCATTTCAGTGACCATTTCCGTGACCCCATCGAAATTTCGGTCGCTTGCGCCGGGGTCAAAAATTGAGCTACGAGAAAACGCTTGCGGGGGATTGTTCATGTGTCCGAATGGGAAGTGCTGTGGGAGCGGTTTGAAATTCGGTGCAACGCTTATAGGGAATTCTCCCGGCCGAAATGTGTCAAATTCCTGAACTCTGACCCTATGAAAGTCAGGTCTTATTGGGCCTAGAGTGAAACTTTTTTTTTAAATTGACGTACTCTTCGAGAGCAACATTTTGGCTATCTCGGATTTTTAAAATTCGCGAATGGAGTTTCTGCAGGGAATTTCCGTTCGATTTTTGGCCTATTCTTTAAACCTTCAAAAATTCGCCATAAAAAAACTATGGAAGCTACGACCACGAAATTTGGAGGGTTTCTAGGAAAACTTAGGGAGCCCTTTCACACCAAAATTTGCGACATTCTATCGAACCGTTTCGGAGATATTCGCGAGTTTTTGTTTTAGCATTTCGGCGAAAAGGGGGGACCCCCCATGGTGAGCCGCGACTGCGGAGAATGGGGAGGAAGGCCGAAACCCTGTTAGGCCGCGTTTCAAATTTCAAGTCGATTGGACAATTAGGCCCGAGATATGGGGGGTCAAAATTTGGCCCATTTCAGTGACCATTTCCGTGACCCCATCGAAATTTCGGTCGCTTGCGCCGGGGTCAAAAATTGAGCTACGAGAAAACGCTTGCGGGGGATTGTTCATGTGTCCGAATGGGAAGTGCTGTGTGAGCGGTTTGAAATTCGGTGCAACGCTTATACGGAATTCTCGCGGCCGAAATGTGTCAAATTCGTGAACTTTGACCCTATGAAAGTCGGGTCCTACTGGGCCTAGAGAGAAACCTTTTTTTAAAATTGATGTACTCTTCGAGAGCAACATTTTGGCTAACTCGGATTTTTAAAATTCGCAAATGGAGTTTCTGCAGGGAATTTCCGTTCGATTTTTGGCCTATTTTTTAAACATTCAAAAATTCGCCATAAAAAAACTATTGAAGCTAGGACCACGAAATTTGTAGGGTTTGTAGGAGAAAATAGGGAGCCCTTTCACACCAAAATTTGCGACATTCTATCGAACCGTTTCGGAGATATTCGCGAGTTTTTGTTATAGCATTACGGCGAAAAGGGGGGACCCCTCATGGTGAGCCGCCACAGCGGAGCATGGTGAGGAAGTCCGAAACCCTGTTAGGCCGCGTTTCAAATTTCAAGTCGATCGGACAAATAGGGCCCGAGATATGGGGGGTCAAAATTTGGCCCATTTCAGTGACCATTTCCGTGACCCCATTGAAATTTCGGTCGCTTGCGCCGGGGTCAAAAATTGAGGTACGACAAAACGCTTGAGGGGGATTGTTCATGCGTCCGAATGGGAAGTGCTGTGTGAGCGGTTTGAAATTCGGTGAAACGCCTATAGGGAATTCTCGCGGCCGAAATGTGTCAAATTCGTGAATTTTGACCTATGAAAGTCGGGTCCTATTGGGCCTAGAGAGAAACTGTTTTTTTTTAAATTGATGTACTCTTCGAGAGCAACATTTTGGCTATCTCGGATTTTTAAAATTCGCGAATGGAGTTTCTGCAGGGAATTTCCGTTCGATTTCTGGCCTGTTCTTTAAACATTCAAAAATTCGCCATAAAAAAACTATGGAAGCTAGGACCACGAAATTTGGAGGGTTTGTAGGAAAAAATAGGGAGCCCTTTCACACCAAAATTTGCGACATTCTATCGAACCGTTTCGGAGATATTCGCGAGTTTTTGTTTTAGCATTACGGCGAAAAGGGGGGACCCCCCATGGTGAGCCGCGACTGCGGAGCATGGGGAGGAAGGCCGAAACCCTGTTAGGGCACGTTTCAAATTTCAAGTCGATCGGACAATTAGGGCCCGAGATATGGGGGGTCAAAGTTTGGCCCATTTCAGTGACCATTTTCGTGACCCTTTCGAAATTTCGGTCGCTTGCGCCGGGGTCAAAAATTGAGCTACGAGAAAACGCTTGCGGGGGATTGTTCATGTGTCCGAATGGGAAGTGCTGTGGGAGCGGTTTGAAATTCGGTGAAACGCTTATAGGGAATTCTCGCGGCCGAAATGTGTCAAATTCGTGAACTTTGACCCTATGAAAGTCGGGTCCTATTGGGCCTAGAGTGAAACTTTTTTTTAAATTGACGTACTCTTCGAGAGCAACATTTTGGCTATCTCGGATTTTTAAAATTCGCGAATGGAGTTTCTGCAGGGAATTTCCGTTCGATTTTTGGCCTATTCTTTAAACATTCAAAAATTCGCCATAAAAAAACTATGGAAGCTAGGACCACGAAATTTGGAGAGTTTGTAGGAAAACATAGGGAGCCCTTTCACACCAAATTTTGCGACATTCTATCGAACCGTTTCGGAGATATTCGCGAGTTTTTGTTTTAGCATTTCGGCGAAAAGGGGGGACCCCCATGGTGAGCCGCGACTGCGGAGAATGGGGAGGAAGGCCGAAACCCTGTTAGGCCACGTTTCAAATTTCAAGTCGATCGGACAATTAGGGCCCGAGATATGGGGGGTCAAAGTTTGGCCCATTTCAGTGACCATTTCCGTGACCCCATCGAAATTTCGGTCGCTTGCGCCGGGGTCAAAAATTGAGCTACGAGAAAACGCTTGTGGGGGATTGATCATGTGTCCGAATGGGAAGTTCTGTGTGAGCGGTTTGAAATTCGGTGCAACGCTTATAGGGAATTCTCGCGGCCGAAATGTGTCAAATTCGTGAACTTTGACCCTATGAAAGTCGGGTCCTACTCGGCCTAGAGAGAAACCTGTTTTTTTAAATTGATGTACTCTTCGAGAGCAACATTTTGGCTATCTCGGATTTTTAAAATTCGCGAATGGAGTTTCTGCAGGGAATTTCCGTTCGATTTTTGGCCTATTTTTTAAACATTCAAAAATTCGCCATAAAAAAACTATGGAAGCTAGGACCACGAAATTTGGAGGGTTTGTAGGAAAACATAGGGAGCCCTTTCACACCAAATTTTGCGACATTCTATCGAACCGTTTCGGAGATATTCGCGAGTTTTTGTTTTAGCATTTCGGCGAAAAGGGGGGACCCCCATGGTGAGCCGCGACTGCGGAGAATGGGGAGGAAGGCCGAAACCCTGTTAGGCCACGTTTCAAATTTCAAGTCGATCGGACAATTAGGGCCCGAGATATGGGGGGTCAAAGTTTGGCCCATTTCAGTGACCATTTCCGTGACCCCATCGAAATTTCGGTCGCTTGCGCCGGGGTCAAAAATTGAGCTACGAGAAAACGCTTGCGGGGGATTTTTCATGTGTCCGAATGGGAAGTTCTGTGTGAGCGGTTTGAAATTCGGTGCAACGCTTATAGGGAATTCTCGCGGCCGAAATGTGTCAAATTCGTGAACTTTGACCCTATGAAAGTCGGGTCCTACTCGGCCTAGAGAGAAACTGTTTTTTTTAAATTGATGTACTCTTCGAGAGCAACATTTTGGCTATCTCGGATTTTTAAAATTCGCGAATGGAGTTTCTGCAGGGAATTTCCGTTCGATTTTTGGCCTATTTTTTAAACATTCAAAAATTCGCCATAAAAAAACTATTGAAGCTAGGACCACGAGATTTGTAGGGTTTGTAGGAAAAAATAGGGAGCCCTTTCACACCAAAATTTGTGACATTCTATCGAACCGTTTCGGAGATATTCGCGAAGTTTTGTTTTAGCATTACGGCGAAAAGGGGGGACCCCTCATGGTGAGCCGCGATTGGCGAACATGGGGAGGAAGGCTGAAACCCTGTTAGGCCACGTTTCAAATTTCAAGTCGATCGGACAATTAGGGCCCGAGGTATGGGGGGTCAAAATTTGTCCTATTTCCCTGACCCCATGGAAATTTCGGTCGCTTGCGCAGGGGTCAAAAATTGAGCTACGAGATAACGCTTGCGGAGGATTGTTCATGTGTCCGAATGGGAAGTTCTGTGTGAGCGGTTTGAAATTCGGTGCAACGCTTATAGGGAATTCTCGCGGCCGAAATGTGTCAAATTCGTGAACTTTGACCCTATGAAAGTCGGGTCCTACTCGGCCTAGAGAGAAACCTTTTTTTTTAAATTGATGTACTCTTCGAGAGCAACATTTTGGCTATCTCGGATTTTTAAAATTCGCGAATGGAGTTTCTGCAGGGAATTTCCGTTCGATTTTTGGCCTATTTTTTAAACATTCAAAAATTCGCCATAAAAAAACTATTGAAGCTAGGACCACGAAATTTGTAGGGTTTGTAGGAGAAAATAGGGAGCCCTTTCACACCAAAATTTGCGACATTCTATCGAACCGTTTCGGAGATATTCGCGAGTTTTTGTTTTAGCATTACGGCGAAAAGGGGGGACCCCTCATGGTGAGCCGCGACTGCGGAGCATGGTGAGGAGGTCCGAAACCCTGTTAGGCCGCTTTTCAAATTTCAAGTCGATCGGACAATTAGGGCCCGAGATATGGGGGGTCAAAGTTTGGCCCATTTCAGTGACCATTTCCGTGACCCCATCGAAATTTCGGTCGCTTGCGCCGGGGTCAAAAATTGAGCTACGAGAAAACGCTTGCGGGGGATTGTTCATGCGTCCGAATGGGAAGATCTGTGTGAGCGGTTTGAAATTCGGTGAAACGCCTATAGGGAATTCTCGCGCCCGAAATGTGTCAAATTCGTGAATTTTGACCCTATGAAAGTCGGGTCCTACTCGGCCTAGAGAGAAACCTTTTTTTTTAAATTGATGTACTCTTCGAGAGCAACATTTTGGCTATCTCGGATTTTTAAAATTCGCGAATGGAGTTTCTGCAGGGAATTTCCGTTCGATTTTTGGCCTATTCTTTAAACATTCAAAAATTCGCCATAAAAAAACTATGGAAGCTAAGACCACGAAATTTGGAGGGTTTGTAGGAAAACATAGGGAGCCCTTTCACACCAAATTTTGCGACATTCTATCGAACTGTTTCGGAGATATTCGCGAGTTTTTGTTTTAGCATTACGGCGAAAAGGGGAGACCCCCCATGGTGAGCCGCGACTGCGGAGCATGGTGAGGAGGTTCGAAACCCTGTTAGGCCGCGTTTCAAATTTCAGGTGGATCGGACAATTAGGGCCCGAGATATGGGGGGGTCAAAATTTGGCCCATTTCAGTGACCATTTCCGTGACCCCATCGAAATTTCGGTCGCTTGCGCCGGGGTCAAAAATTGAGCTACGAGAAAACGCTTGCGGGGGATTGTTCATGCCTCCGAATGGGAAGTGCTGTGTGAGCGGTTTGAAATTCGGTGAAACGCCTATAGGGAATTCTCGCGCCCGAAATGTGTCAAATTCGTGAATTTTGACCCTATGAAAGTCGGGTCCTATTGGGCCTAGAGAGAAACTGTTTTTTTTAAATTGATGTACTCTTCGAGAGCAACATATTGGCTATCTCGGGTTTTTAAAGTTCGCAAATGGAGTTTCTGCAGGGAATTTCCGTTCGATTTTTGGCCTATTCTTTAAACCTTCAAAAATTCGCCATCAAAAAACTATTGGAGCTAGGACCACGAAATTTGGAGGGTTTGTAGGAACAAATAGGGAGCCCTTTCACACCAAAATTTGCGACATTCTATCGAACCGTTTCGGAGATATTCGCGAGTTTTTGTTTTAGCATTACGGCGAAAAGGGGGACCCCCCATGGTGAGCCGCGACTGCGGAGAATGGGGAGGAAGGCCGAAACCCTGTTAGGCCGCGTTTCAAATTTCAAGTCGATCGGACTATTAGGGCCCGAGATATTGGGGGTCAAAATTTGGCCCATTTCAGTGACCATTTCCGTGACCCCATCGAAATTTCGGTCGCTTGCGCCGGGGTCAAAAATTGAGCTACGAGAAAACGCTTGCGGGGGATTGTTCATGTGTCCGAATGGGAAGTGCTGTGTGAGCGGTTTGAAGTTCGGTGCAACGCTTATACGGAATTCTCGCGGCCGAAATGTGTCAAATTCGTGAACTTTGACCCTATGAAAGTCGGGTCCTACTGGGCCTAGAGAGAAACCTTTTTTTAAAATTGATGTACTCTTCCAGAGCAACATTTTGGCTATCTCGGATTTTTAAAATTCGCGAATGGAGTTTCTGCAGGGAATTTCCGTTCGATTTTTGGCCTATTTTTAAACATTCAAAAATTCGCCATAAAAAAACTATTGAAGCTAGGACCACGAAATTTGTAGGGTTTGTAGGAGAAAATAGGGAGCCCTTTCACACCAAAATTTGCGACATTCTATCGAACCGTTTCGGAGATATTCGCGAGTTTTTGTTATAGCATTACGGCGAAAAGGGGGGACCCCTCATGGTGAGCCGCGACAGCGGAGCATGGTGAGGAAGTCCGAAACCCTGTTAGGCCGCGTTTCAAATTTCAAGTCGATCGGACAAATAGGGCCCGAGATATGGGGGGTCAAAATTTGGCCCATTTCACTGACCATTTCCGTGACCCCATTGAAATTTCGGTCGCTTGCGCCGGGGTCAAAAATTGAGGTACGAGAAAACGCTTGAGGGGGATTGTTCATGCGTCCGAATGGGAAGTGCTGTGTGAGCGGTTTGAAATTCGGTGAAACGCCTATAGGGAATTCTCGCGGCCGAAATGTGTCAAATTCGTGAATTTTGACCCTATGAAAGTCGGGTCCTATTGGGCCTAGAGAGAAACTGTTTTTTTTAAATTGATGTACTCTTCGAAAGCAACATATTGGCCATCTCGGGTTTTTAAAATTCGCAAATGGAGTTTCTGCAGGGAATTTCCGTTCGATTTTTGGCCTATTCTTTAAACCTTCAAAAATTCGCCATCAAAAAACTATTGGAGCTAGGACCACGAAATTTGGAGGGTTCGTAGGAACAAATAGGGAGCCCTTTCACACCAAAATTTGCGACATTCTATCGAACCGTTTCGGAGATATTCGCGAGTTTTTGTTTAACATTACGGCGAAAAGGGGATGACCCCCCATGGTGAGCCGCGACTGCGGAGCATGGGGAGGAAGGCCGAAACCCTGTTAGGCCATGTTTCAAATTTCAAGTCGATCGGACAATTAGGGCCCGAGATATGGGGGGTCCAAGTTTGGCCCATTTCAGTGACCATTTCCGTGACCCCATCGAAATTTCGGTCGCTTGCGCCGGGGTCAAAAATTGAGCTACGAGAAAACGCTTGCGGGGGATTGTTCATGTGTCCGAATGGGAAGTGCTGTGGGAGCGGTTTGAAATTCGGTGCAACGCTTATAGGGAATTCTCCCGGCCGAAATGTGTCAAATTCCTGAACTTTGACCCTATGAAAGTCGGGTCCTATTGGGCCTAGAGTGAAACTTTTTTTTTAAATTGACGTACTCTTCGAGAGCAACATTTTGGCTATCTCGGATTTTTAAAATTCGCGAATGGAGTTTCTGCAGGGAATCTCCGTTCGATTTTTGGCCTATTCTTTAAACCTTCAAAAATTCGCCATAAAAAAACTATGGAAGCTACGACCACGAAATTTGGAGGGTTTGTAGGAAAACTTAGGGAGCCCTTTCACACCAAAATTTGCGACATTCTATCGAACCGTTTCGGAGATATTCGCGAGTTTTTGTTTTAGCATTTCGGCGAAAAGGGGGGACCCCCCATGGTGAGCCGCGACTGCGGAGAATGGGGAGGAAGGCTGAAACCCTGTTAGGCCGCGTTTCAAATTTCAAGTCGATTGGACAATTAGGGCCCGAGATATGGGGGGTCAAAATTTGGCCCATTTCAGTGACCATTTCCGTGACCCCATCGAAATTTCGGTCGCTTGCGCCGGGGTCAAAAATTGAGCTACGAGAAAACGCTTGCGGGGGATTGTTCATGTGTCCGAATGGGAAGTGCTGTGTGAGCGGTTTGAAATTCGGTGCAACGCTTATACGGAATTCTCGCGGCCGAAATGTGTCAAATTCGTGAACTTTGACCCTATGAAAGTCGGGTCCTACTTGGCCTAGACAGAAACCTTTTTTTAAAATTGATGTACTCTTCGAGAGCAACATTTTGGCTAACTCGGATTTTTAAAATTCGCGAATGGAGTTTCTGCAGGGAATTTCCGTTCGATTTTTGGCCTATTTTTTAAACATTCAAAAATTCGCCATAAAAAAACTATTGAAGCTAGGACCACGAAATTTGTAGGGTTTGTAGGAGAAAATAAGGAGCCCTTTCACACCAAAATTTGCGACATTCTATCGAACCGTTTCGGAGATATTCGCGAGTTTTTGTTATAGCATTACGGCGAAAAGGGGAGACCCCTCATGGTGAGCCGCCACAGCGGAGCATGGTGAGGAAGTCCGAAACCCTGTTAGGCCGCGTTTCAAATTTCAAGTCGATCGGACAAATAGGGCCCGAGATATGGGGGGTCAAAATTTGGCCCATTTCAGTGACCATTTCCGTGACCCCATCGAAATTTCGGTCGCTTGCGCCGGGGTCAAAAATTGAGCTACGAGAAAACGCTTGCGGGGGATTGTTCATGCCTCCGAATGGGAAGTGCTGTGTGAGCGGTTTGAAATTCGGTGAAACGCCTATAGGGAATTCTCGCGCCCGAAATGTGTCAAATTCGTGAATTTTGACCCTATGAAAGTCGGGTCCTATTGGGCCTAGAGAGAAACTGTTTTTTTTAAATTGATGTACTCTTCGAGAGCAACATATTGGCTATCTCGGGTTTTTAAAGTTCGCAAATGGAGTTTCTGCAGGGAATTTCCGTTCGATTTTTGGCCTATTCTTTAAACCTTCAAAAATTCGCCATCAAAAAACTATTGGAGATAGGACCACGAAATTTGGAGGGTTTGTAGGAACAAATAGGGAGCCCTTTCACACCAAAATTTGCGACATTCTATCAAACCGTTTCGGAGATATTCGCGAGTTTTTGTTTTAGCATTACGGCGAAAAGGGGATGACCCCCCATGGTGAGCTGCGACTGCGGAGCATGGGGAGGAAGGCCGAAACCCTGTTAGGCCATGTTTCAAATTTCAAGTCGATCGGACAATTAGGGCCCGAGATATGGGGGGTCCAAGTTTGGCCCATTTCAGTGACCATTTCCGTGAACCCATCGAAATTTCGGTCGCTTGCGCCGGGGTCAAAAATTGAGCTACGAGAAAACGCTTGCGGGGGATTGTTCATGTGTCCGAATGGGAAGTGCTGTGGGAGCGGTTTGAAATTCGGTGAAACGCTTATAGGGAATTCTCGCGGCCGAAATGTGTCAAATTCCTGAACTTTGACCCTATGAAAGTCGGGTCCTATTGGGCCTAGAGTGAAACTTTTTTTTTAAATTGACGTAATCTTCGAGAGCAACATTTTGGCTATCTCGGATTTTTAAAATTCGCGAATGGAGTTTCTGCAGGGAATTTCCGTTCGATTTTTGGCCTATTCTTTAAACCTTCAAAAATTCGCCATAAAAAAAACTATTGAAGCTAGGACCACGAAATTTGTAGGGTTTGTAGGAGAAAATAGGGAGCCCTTTCACACCAAAATTTGCGACATTCTATCGAACCGTTTCGGAGATATTCGCGAGTTTTTGTTATAGCATTACGGCGAAAAGGGGGGACCCCTCATGGTGAGCCGCGACAGCGGAGCATGGTGAGGAAGTCCGAAACCCTGTTAGGCCGCGTTTCAAATTTCAAGTCGATCGGACAAATAGGGCCCGAGATATGGGGGGTCAAAATTTGGCCCATTTCACTGACCATTTCCGTGACCCCATTGAAATTTCGGTCGCTTGCGCCGGGGTCAAAAATTGAGGTACGAGAAAACGCTTGAGGGGGATTGTTCATGCGTCCGAATGGGAAGTGCTGTGTGAGCGGTTTGAAATTCGGTGAAACGCCTATAGGGAATTCTCGCGGCCGAAATGTGTCAAATTCGTGAATTTTGACCCTATGAAAGTCGGGTCCTATTGGGCCTAGAGAGAAACTGTTTTTTTTAAATTGATGTACTCTTCGAAAGCAACATATTGGCCATCTCGGGTTTTTAAAATTCGCAAATGGAGTTTCTGCAGGGAATTTCCGTTCGATTTTTGGCCTATTCTTTAAACCTTCAAAAATTCGCCATCAAAAAACTATTGGAGCTAGGACCACGAAATTTGGAGGGTTTGTAGGAACAAATAGGGAGCCCTTTCACACCAAAATTTGCGACATTCTATCGAACCGTTTCGGAGATATTCGCGAGTTTTTGTTTAACATTACGGCGAAAAGGGGATGACCCCCCATGGTGAGCCGCGACTGCGGAGCATGGGGAGGAAGGCCGAAACCCTGTTAGGCCATGTTTCAAATTTCAAGTCGATCGGACAATTAGGGCCCGAGATATGGGGGGTCCAAGTTTGGCCCATTTCAGTGACCATTTCCGTGACCCCATCGAAATTTCGGTCGCTTGCGCCGGGGTCAAAAATTGAGCTACGTGAAAACGCTTGCGGGGGATTGTTCATGTGTCCGAATGGGAAGTGCTGTGGGAGCGGTTTGAAATTCGGTGCAACGCTTATAGGGAATTCTCCCGGCCGAAATGTGTCAAATTCCTGAACTTTGACCCTATGAAAGTCGGGTCCTATTGGGCCTAGAGTGAAACTTTTTTTTTAAATTGACGTACTCTTCGAGAGCAACATTTTGGCTATCTCGGATTTTTAAAATTCGCGAATGGAGTTTCTGCAGGGAATTTCCGTTCGATTTTTGGCCTATTCTTTAAACCTTCAAAAATTCGCCATAAAAAAACTATGGAAGCTACGACCACGAAATTTGGAGGGTTTGTAGGAAAACTTAGGGAGCCCTTTCACACCAAAATTTGCGACATTCTATCGAACCGTTTCGGAGATATTCGCGAGTTTTTGTTTTAGCATTTCGGCGAAAAGGGGGGACCCCCCATGGTGAGCCGCGACTGCGGAGAATGGGGAGGAAGGCCGAAACCCTGTTAGGCCGCGTTTCAAATTTCAAGTCGATTGGACAACTAGGGCCCGAGATATGGGGGGTCAAAGTTTGGCCCATTTCAGTGACCATTTCCGTGACCCCATCGAAATTTCGGTCGCTTGCGCCGGGGTCAAAAATTGAGGTACGAGAAAACGCTTGAGGGGGATTGTTCACGCGTCCGAATGGGAAGTGCTGTGTGAGCGGTTTGAAATTCGGTGAAACGCCTATAGGGAATTCTCGCGGCCGAAATGTGTCAAATTCGTGAATTTTGACCCTATGAAAGTCGGGTCCTATTGGGCCTAGAGAGAAACTGTTTTTTTTTAAATTGATGTACTCTTCGAAAGCAACATATTGGCCATCTCGGGTTTTTAAAATTCGCAAATGGAGTTTCTGCAGGGAATTTCCGTTCGATTTTTGGCCTATTCTTTAAACCTTCAAAAATTCGCCATCAAAAAACTATTGGAGCTAGGACCACGAAATTTGGAGGGTTTGTAGGAACAAATAGGGAGCCCTTTCACACCAAAATTTGCGACATTCTATCGAACCGTTTCGGAGATATTCGCGAGTTTTTGTTTAACATTACGGCGAAAAGGGGATGACCCCCCATGGTGAGCCGCGACTGCGGAGCATGGGGAGGAAGGCCGAAACCCTGTTAGGCCATGTTTCAAATTTCAAGTCGATCGGACAATTAGGGCCCGAGATATGGGGGGTCCAAGTTTGGCCCATTTCAGTGACCATTTCCGTGACCCCATCGAAATTTCGGTCGCTTGCGCCGGGGTCAAAAATTGAGGTACGAGAAAACGCTTGCGGGGGATTGTTCATGCGTCCGAATGGGAAGTGCTGTGTGAGCGGTTTGAAATTCGGTGAAACGCCTATAGGGAATTCTCGCGGCCGAAATGTGTCAAATTCGTGAATTTTGACCCTATGAAAGTCGGGTCCTATTGGGCCTAGAGAGAAACTGTTTTTTTTAAATTGATGTACTCTTCGAAAGCAACATATTGGCCATCTCGGGTTTTTAAAATTCGCAAATGGAGTTTCTGCAGGGAATTTCCGTTCGATTTTTGGCCTATTCTTTAAACCTTCAAAAATTCGCCATCAAAAAACTATTGGAGCTAGGACCACGAAATTTGGAGGGTTTGTAGGAACAAATAGGGAGCCCTTTCACACCAAAATTTGCGACATTCTATCGAACCGTTTCGGAGATATTCGCGAGTTTTTGTTTAACATTACGGCGAAAAGGGGATGACCCCCCATGGTGACCCGCGACTGCGGAGCATGGGGAGGAAGGCCGAAACCCTGTTAGGCCATGTTTCAAATTTCAAGTCGATCGGACAATTAGGGCCCGAGATATGGGGGGTCCAAGTTTGGCCCATTTCAGTGACCATTTCCGTGACCCCATCGAAATTTCGGTCGCTTGCGCCGGGGTCAAAAATTGAGCTACGAGAAAACGCTTGCGGGGGATTGTTCATGTGTCCGAATGGGAAGTGCTGTGGGAGCGGTTTGAAATTCGGTGCAACGCTTATAGGGAATTCTCCCGGCCGAAATGTGTCAAATTCCTGAACTTTGACCCTATGAAAGTCGGGTCCTATTGGGCCTAGAGTGAAACTTTTTTTTTAAATTGACGTACTCTTCGAGAGCAACATTTTGGCTATCTCGGATTTTTAAAATTCGCGAATGGAGTTTCTGCAGGGAATTTCCGTTCGATTTTTGGCCTATTCTTTAAACATTCAAAAATTCGCCATAAAAAAACTATGGAAGCTACGACCACGAAATTTGGAGGGTTTGTAGGAAAACTTAGGGAGCCCTTTCACACCAAAATTTGCGACATTCTATCGAACCGTTTCGGAGATATTCGCGAGTTTTTGTTTTAGAATTTCGGCGAAAAGGGGGGACCCCCCATGGTGAGCCGCGACTGCGGAGAATGGGGAGGAAGGCCGAAACCCTGTTAGGCCGCGTTTCAAATTTCAAGTCGATCGGACAATTAGGGCCCGAGATATGGGGGGTCAAAATTTGGCCCATTTCAGTGACCATTTCCGTGACCCCATCGAAATTTCGGTCGCTTGCGCCGGGGTCAAAAATTGAGCTACGAGAAAACGCTTGCGGAGATTGTTCATGTGTCCGAATGGGAAGTGCTGTGTGAGCGGTTTGAAATTCGGTGCAACGCTTATACGGAATTCTCGCGGCCGAAATGTGTCAAATTCGTGAACTTTGACCCTATGAAAGTCGGGTCCTACTTGGCCTAGACAGAAACCTTTTTTTAAAATTGATGTACTCTTCGAGAGCAACATTTTGGCTAACTCGGATTTTTAAAATTCGCGAATGGAGTTTCTGCAGGGAATTTCCGTTCGATTTTTGGCCTATTTTTTAAACATTCAAAAATTCGCCATAAAAAAACTATTGAAGCTAGGACCACGAAATTTGTAGGGTTTGTAGGAGAAAATAAGGAGCCCTTTCACACCAAAATTTGCGACATTCTATCGAACCGTTTCGGAGATATTCGCGAGTTTTTGTTATAGCATTACGGCGAAAAGGGGAGACCCCTCATGGTGAGCCGCCACAGCGGAGCATGGTGAGGAAGTCCGAAACCCTGTTAGGCCGCGTTTCAAATTTCAAGTCGATCGGACAAATAGGGCCCGAGATATGGGGGGTCAAAATTTGGCCCATTTCAGTGACCATTTCCGTGACCCCATTGAAATTTCGGTCGCTTGCGCCGGGGTCAAAAATTGAGGTACGAGAAAACGCTTGAGGGGGATTGTTCATGCGTCCGAATGGGAAGTGCTGTGTGAGCAATTTGAAATTCGGTGAAACGCCTATAGGGAATTCTCGCGGCCGAAATGTGTCAAATTCGTGAATTTTGACCTATGAAAGTCGGGTCCTATTGGGCCTAGAGAGAAACTGTTTTTTTTTAAATTGATGTACTCTTCGAGAGCAACATTTTGGCTATCTCGGATTTTTAAAATTCGCGAATGGAGTTTCTGCAGGGAATTTCCGTTCGATTTCTGGCCTATTCTTTAAACATTCAAAAATTCGCCATAAAAAAACTATGGAAGCTAGGACCACGAAATTTGGAGGGTTTGTAGGAAAAAATAGGGAGCCCTTTCACACCAAAATTTGCGACATTCTATCGAACCGTTTCGGAGATATTCGCGAGTTTTTGTTTTAGCATTACGGCGAAAAGGGGCACCCCCCATGGTGAGCCGCGACTGCGGAGCATGGGGAGGAAGGCCGAAACCCTGTTAGGGCACGTTTCAAATTTCAAGTCGATCGGACAATTAGGGCCCGAGATATGGGGGGTCAAAGTTTGGCCCATTTCAGTGACCATTTCCGTGACCCCATCGAAATTTCGGTCGCTTGCGCCGGGGTCAAAAATTGAGCTACGAGAAAACGCTTGCGGGGGATTGTTCATGTGTCCGAATGGGAAGTGCTGTGGGAGCGGTTTGAAATTCGGTGAAACGCTTATAGGGAATTCTCGCGGCCGAAATGTGTCAAATTCGTGAACTTTGACCCTATGAAAGTCGGGTCCTATTGGGCTTAGAGTGAAACTTTTTTTTAAATTGACGTACTCTTCGAGAGCAACATTTTGGCTATCTCGGATTTTTAAAATTCGCGAATGGAGTTTCTGCAGGGAATTTCCGTTCGATTTTTGGCCTATTCTTTAAACATTCAAAAATTCGCCATAAAAAAACTATGGAAGCTAGGACCACGAAATTTGGAGAGTTTGTAGGAAAACATAGGGAGCCCTTTCACACCAAATTTTGCGACATTCTATCGAACCGTTTCGGAGATATTCGCGAGTTTTTGTTTTAGCATTTCGGCGAAAAGGGGGGACCCCCATGGTGAGCCGCGACTGCGGAGAATGGGGAGGAAGGCCGAAACCCTGTTAGGCCACGTTTCAAATTTCAAGTCGATCGGACAATTAGGGCCCGAGATATGGGGGGTCAAAGTTTGGCCCATTTCAGTGACCATTTCCGTGACCCCATCGAAATTTCGGTCGCTTGCGCCGGGGTCAAAATTGAGCTACGAGAAAACGCTTGCGGGGGATTGTTCATGTGTCCGAATGGGAAGTTCTGTGTGAGCGGTTTGAAATTCGGTGCAACGCTTATAGGGAATTCTCGCGGCCGAAATGTGTCAAATTCGTGAACTTTGACCCTATGAAAGTCGGGTCCTATTGGGCTTAGAGTGAAACTTTTTTTTAAATTGACGTACTCTTCGAGAGCAACATTTGGCTATCTCGGATTTTTAAAATTCGCGAATGGAGTTTCTGCAGGGAATTTCCGTTCGATTTTTGGCCTATTCTTTAAACATTCAAAAATTCGCCATAAAAAAACTATGGAAGCTAGGACCACGAAATTTGGAGAGTTTGTAGGAAAACATAGGGAGCCCTTTCACACCAAATTTTGCGACATTCTATCGAACCGTTTCGGAGATATTCGCGAGTTTTTGTTTCAGCATTTCGGCGAAAAGGGGGGACCCCCATGGTGAGCCGCGACTGCGGAGAATGGGGAGGAAGGCCGAAACCCTGTTAGGCCACGTTTCAAATTTCAAGTCGATCGGACAATTAGGGCCCGAGATATGGGGGGTCAAAGTTTGGCCCATTTCAGTGACCATTTCCGTGACCCCATCGAAATTTCGGTCGCTTGCGCCGGGGTCAAAAATTGAGCTACGAGAAAACGCTTGCGGGGGATTGTTCATGTGTCCGAATGGGAAGTTCTGTGTGAGCGGTTTGAAATTCGGTGCAACGCTTATAGGGAATTCTCGCGGCCGAAATGTGTCAAATTCGTGAACTTTGACCCTATGAAAGTCGGGTCCTACTCGGCCTAGAGAGAAACCTGTTTTTTTAAATTGATGTACTCTTCGAGAGCAACATTTTGGCTATCTCGGATTTTTAAAATTCGCGAATGGAGTTTCTGCAGGGAATTTCCGTTCGATTTTTGGCCTATTTTTTAAACATTCAAAAATTCGCCATAAAAAAACTATGGAAGCTAGGACCACGAAATTTGGAGGGTTTGTAGGAAAACATAGGGAGCCCTTTCACACCAAATTTTGCGACATTCTATCGAACCGTTTCGGAGATATTCGCGAGTTTTTGTTTTAGCATTTCGGCGAAAAGGGGGGACCCCCATGGTGAGCCGCGACTGCGGAGAATGGGGAAAAAGGCCGAAACCCTGTTAGGCCACGTTTCAAATTTCAAGTCGATCGGACAATTAGGGCCCGAGATATGGGGGGTCAAAGTTTGGCCCATTTCAGTGACCATTTCCGTGACCCCATCGAAATTTCGGTCGCTTGCGCCGGGGTCAAAAATTGAGCTACGAGAAAACGCTTGCGGGGGATTGTTCATGTGTCCGAATGGGAAGTTCTGTGTGAGCGGTTTGAAATTCGGTGCAACGCTTATAGGGAATTCTCGCGGCCGAAATGTGTCAAATTCGTGAATTTTGACCCTATGAAAGTCGGGTCCTATTGGGCCTAGAGAGAAACTGTTTTTTTAAATTGATGTACTCTTCGAAAGCAACATATTGGCCATCTCGGGTTTTTAAAATTCGCAAATGGAGTTTCTGCAGGGAATTTCCGTTCGATTTTTGGCCTATTCTTTAAACATTCAAAAATTCGCCATCAAAAAACTATTGGAGCTAGGACCACGAAATTTGGAGGGTTTGTAGGAACAAATAGGGAGCCCTTTCACACCAAAATTTGCGACATTCTATCGAACCGTTTCGGAGATATTCGCGAGTTTTTGTTTAACATTACGGCGAAAAGGGGATGACCCCCCATGGTGAGCCGCGACTGCGGAGCATGGGGAGGAAGGCCGAAACCCTGTTAGGCCATGTTTCAAATTTCAAGTCGATCGGACAATTAGGGCCCGAGATATGGGGGGTCCAAGTTTGGCCCATTTCAGTGACCATTTCCGTGACCCCATCGAAATTTCGGTCGCTTGCGCCGGGGTCAAAAATTGAGCTACGAGAAAACGCTTGCGGGGGATTGTTCATGTGTCCGAATGGGAAGTGCTGTGGGAGCGGTTTGAAATTCGGTGCAACGCTTATAGGGAATTCTCGCGGCCGAAATGTGTCAAATTCGTGAACTTTGACCCTATGAAAGTCGGGTCCTATTGGGCTTAGAGTGAAATTTTTTTTAAATTGACGTACTCTTCGAGAGCAACATTTTGGCTATCTCGGATTTTTAAAATTCGCGAATGGAGTTTCTGCAGGGAATTTCCGTTCGATTTTTGGCCTATTCTTTAAACATTCAAAAATTCGCCATAAAAAAACTATGGAAGCTAGGACCACGAAATTTGGAGAGTTTGTAGGAAAACATAGGGAGCCCTTTCACACCAAATTTTGCGACATTCTATCGAACGGTTTCGGAGATATTCGCGAGTTTTTGTTTTAGCATTTCGGCGAAAAGGGGGGACCCCCATGGTGAGCCGCGACTGCGGAGAATGGGGAGGAAGGCCGAAACCCTGTTAGGCCACGTTTCAAATTTCAAGTCGATCGGACAATTAGGGCCCGAGATATGGGGGGTCAAAGTTTGGCCCATTTCAGTGACCATTTCCGTGACCCCATCGAAATTTCGGTCGCTTGCGCCGGGGTCAAAAATTGAGCTACGAGAAAACGCTTGCGGGGGATTGTTCATGTGTCCGAATGGGAAGTTCTGTGTGAGCGGTTTGAAATTCGGTGCAACGCTTATAGGGAATTCTCGCGGCCGAAATGTGTCAAATTCGTGAACTTTGACCCTATGAAAGTCGGGTCCTACTCGGGCTAGAGAGAAACCTGTTTTTTTAAATTGATGTACTCTTCGAGAGCAATATTTTGGCTATCTCGGATTTTTAAAATTCGCGAATGGAGTTTCTGCAGGGAATTTCCGTTCGATTTTTGGCCTATTTTTTAAACATTCAAAAATTCGCCATAAAAAAACTATGGAAGCTAGGACCACGAAATTTGGAGGGTTTGTAGGAAAACATAGGGAGCCCTTTCACACCAAATTTTGCGACATTCTATCGAACCGTTTCGGAGATATTCGCGAGTTTTTGTTTTAGCATTTCGGCGAAAAGGGGGGACCCCCATGGTGAGCCGCGACTGCGGAGAATGGGGAAAAAGGCCGAAACCCTGTTAGGCCACGTTTCAAATTTCAAGTCGATCGGACAATTAGGGCCCGAGATATGGGGGGTCAAAGTTTGGCCCATTTCAGTGACCATTTCCGTGACCCCATCGAAATTTCGGTCGCTTGCGCCGGGGTCAAAAATTGAGCTACGAGAAAACGCTTGCGGGGGATTGTTCATGTGTCCGAATGGGAAGTTCTGTGTGAGCGGTTTGAAATTCGGTGCAACGCTTATAGGGAATTCTCGCGGCCGAAATGTGTCAAATTCGTGAACTTTGACCCTATGAAAGTCGGGTCCTACTCGGGCTAGAGAGAAACCTGTTTTTTTAAATTGATGTACTCTTCGAGAGCAATATTTTGGCTATCTCGGATTTTTAAAATTCGCGAATGGAGTTTCTGCAGGGAATTTCCGTTCGATTTTTGGCCTATTTTTTAAACATTCAAAAATTCGCCATAAAAAAACTATGGAAGCTAGGACCACGAAATTTGGAGGGTTTGTAGGAAAACATAGGGAGCCCTTTCACACCAAATTTTGCGACATTCTATCGAACCGTTTCGGAGATATTCGCGAGTTTTTGTTTTAGCATTTCGGCGAAAAGGGGGGACCCCCATGGTGAGCCGCGACTGCGGAGAATGGGGAAAAAGGCCGAAACCCTGTTAGGCCACGTTTCAAATTTCAAGTCGATCGGACAATTAGGGCCCGAGATATGGGGGGTCAAAGTTTGGCCCATTTCAGTGACCATTTCCGTGACCCCATCGAAATTTCGGTCGCTTGCGCCGGGGTCAAAAATTGAGCTACGAGAAAACGCTTGCGGGGGATTGTTCATGTGTCCGAATGGGAAGTTCTGTGTGAGCGGTTTGAAATTCGGTGCAACGCTTATAGGGAATTCTCGCGGCCGAAATGTGTCAAATTCGTGAACTTTGACCCTATGAAAGTCGGGTCCTACTCGGCCTAGAGAGAAACTGTTTTTTTTTAAATTGATGTACTCTTCGAGAGCAACATTTTGGCTATCTCGGATTTTTAAAATTCGCGAATGGAGTTTCTGCAGGGAATTTCCGTTCGATTTTTGGCCTATTTTTTAAACATTCAAAAATTCGCCATAAAAAAACTATTGAAGCTAGGACCACGAAATTTGTAGGGTTTGTAGGAAAAAATAGGGAGCCCTTTCACACCAAAATTTGCGACATTCTATCGAACCGTTTCGGAGATATTCGCGAGTTTTTGTTTTAGCATTACGGCGAAAAGGGGGGACCCCTCATGGTGAGCCGCCACAGCGGAGCATGGTGAGGAAGTCCGAAACCCTGTTAGGCCGCGTTTCAAATTTCAAGTCGATCGAACAAATAGGGCCCGAGATATGGGGGGTCAAAATTTGGCCCATTTCAGTGACCATTTCCGTGACCCCATTGAAATTTCCGTCGCTTGCGCCGGGGTCAAAAATTGAGGTACGAGAAAACGCTTGAGGGGGATTGTTCATGCGTCCGAATGGGAAGTGCTGTGTGAGCGGTTTGAAATTCGGTGAAACGCCTATAGGGAGTTCTCGCGGCCGAAATGTGTCAAATACGTGAATTTTGACCCTATGAAAGTCTGGTCCTATTGGGCCTAGAGAGAAACTGTTTTTTTTTAAATTGATGTACTCTTCGAGAGCAACATTTTGGCTATCTCGGATTTTTAAAATTCGCGAAAGGAGTTTCTGCAGGGAATTTCCGTTCGATTTCTGGCCTATTCTTTAAACATTCAAAAATTCGCCATAAAAAAACTATGGAAGCTAGGACCACGAAATTTGGAGGGTTTGTAGGAAAAAATAGGGAGCCCTTTCACACCAAAATTTGCGACATTCTATCGAACCGTTTCGGAGATATTCGCGAGTTTTTGTTTTAGCATTACGGCGAAAAGGGGGGGACCCCCCATGGTGAGCCGCGACTGCGGAGCATGGGGAGGAAGGCCGAAACCCTGTTAGGGCACGTTTCAAATTTCAAGTCGATCGGACAATTAGGGCCCGAGATATGGGGGGTCAAAGTTTGGCCCATTTAAGTGACCATTTCCGTGACCCCATCGAAATTTCGGTCGCTTGCGCCGGGGTCAAAAATTGAGCTACGAGAAAACGCTTGCGGGGGATTGTTCATGTGTCCGAATGGGAAGTGCTGTGGGAGCGGTTTGAAATTCGGTGAAACGCTTATAGGGAATTCTCGCGGCCGAAATGTGTCAAATTCGTGAACTTTGACCCTATGAAAGTCGGGTCCTATTGGGCCTAGAGTGAAACTTTTTTTTAAATTGACGTACTCTTCGAGAGCAACATTTTGGCTATCTCGGATTTTTAAAATTCGCGAATGGAGTTTCTGCAGGGAATTTCCGTTCGATTTTTGGCCTATTCTTTAAACATTCAAAAATTCGCCATAAAAAAACTATGGAAGCTAGGACCACGAAATTTGGAGAGTTTGTAGGAAAACATAGGAAGCCCTTTCACACCAAATTTTGCGACATTCTATCGAACCGTTTCGGAGATATTCGCGAGTTTTTGTTTTAGCATTTCGGCGAAAATGGGGGACCCCCATGGTGAGCCGCGACTGCGGAGAATGGGGAGGAAGGCCGAAACCCTGTTAGGCCACGTTTCAAATTTCAAGTCGATCGGACAATTAGGGCCCGAGATATGGGGGGTCAAAGTTTGGCCCATTTCAGTGACCATTTCCGTGACCCCATTGAAATTTCGGTCGCTTGCGCCGGGGTCAAAAATTGAGCTACGAGAAAACGCTTGAGGGGGATTGTTCATGCGTCCGAATGGGAAGTGCTGTGTGAGCGGTTTGAAATTCGGTGAAACGCCTATAGGGAATTCTCGCGGCCGAAATGTGTCAAATTCGTGAATTTTGACCCTATGAAAGTCGGGTCCTATTGGGCCTAGAGAGAAACTGTTTTTTTTTAAATTGATGTACTCTTCGAGAGCAACATTTTGGCTATCTCGGATTTTTAAAATTCGCGAATGGAGTTTCTGCAGGGAATTTCCGTTCGATTTCTGGCCTATTCTTTAAACATTCAAAAATTCGCCATAATAACACTATGGAAGCTAGGACCACAAAATTTGGAGGGTTTGTAGGAAAAAATAGGGAGCACTTTCACACCAAAATTTGCGACATTCTATCGAACCGTTTCGGAGATATTCGCGAGTTTTTGTTTTAGCATTACGGCGAAAAGGGGGGACATCCCATGGTGAGCCGCGACTGCGGAGCATGGGGAGGAAGGCCGAAACCCTGTTAGTCCACGTTTCAAATTTCAAGTCGATCGGACAATTAGGGCCCGAGATATGGGGGGTCAAAGTTTGGCCCATTTCAGTGACCATTTCCGTGACCCCATCGAAATTTCGGTCGCTTGCGCCGGGGTCAAAAATTGAGCTACGAGAAAACGCTTGCGGGGGATTGTTCATGTGTCCGAATGGGAAGTTCTGTGTGAGCGGTTTGAAATTCGGTGCAACGCTTATAGGGAATTCTCGCGGCCGAAATGTGTCAAATTCGTGAACTTTGACCCTATGAAAGTCGGGTCCTACTCGGCCTAGAGAGAAACCTTTTTTTTTAAATTGATGTACTCTTCGAGAGCAACATTTTGGCTATCTCGGATTTTTAAAATTCGCGAATGGAGTTTCTGCAGGGAATTTCCGTTAGATTTTTGGCCTATTTTTTAAACATTCAAAAATTCGCCATAAAAAAACTATTGAAGCTAGGACCACGAAATTTGTAGGGTTTGTAGGAGAAAATAGGGAGCCCTTTCACACCAAAATTTGCGACATTCTATCGAACCGTTTCGGAGATATTCGCGAGTTTTTGTTATAGCATTACGGCGAAAAGGGGGGACCCCTCATGGTGAGCCGCCACAGCGGAGCATGGTGAGGAAGTCCGAAACCCTGTTAGGCCGCGTTTCAAATTTCAAGTCGATCGAACAAATAGGGCCCGAGATATGGGGGGTCAAAATTTGGCCCATTTCAGTGACCATTTCCGTGACCCCATTGAAATTTCGGTCGCTTGCGCCGGGGTCAAAAATTGAGGTACGAGAAAACGCTTGAGGGGGATTGTTCATGCGTCCGAATGGGAAGTGCTGTGTGAGCGGTTTGAAATTCGGTGAAACGCCTATAGGGAGTTCTCGCGGCCGAAATGTGTCAAATACGTGAATTTTGACCCTATGAAAGTCTGGTCCTATTGGGCCTAGAGAGAAACTGTTTTTTTTTAAATTGATGTACTCTTCGAGAGCAACATTTTGGCTATCTCGGATTTTTAAAATTCGCGAAAGGAGTTTCTGCAGGGAATTTCCGTTCGATTTCTGGCCTATTCTTTAAACATTCAAAAATTCGCCATAAAAAAACTATGGAAGCTAGGACCACGAAATTTGGAGGGTTTGTAGGAAAAAATAGGGAGCCCTTTCACACCAAAATTTGCGACATTCTATCGAACCGTTTCGGAGATATTCGCGAGTTTTTGTTTTAGCATTACGGCGAAAAGGGGGGGACCCCCCATGGTGAGCCGCGACTGCGGAGCATGGGGAGGAAGGCCGAAACCCTGTTAGGGCACGTTTCAAATTTCAAGTCGATCGGACAATTAGGGCCCGAGATATGGGGGGTCAAAGTTTGGCCCATTTAAGTGACCATTTCCGTGACCCCATCGAAATTTCGGTCGCTTGCGCCGGGGTCAAAAATTGAGCTACGAGAAAACGCTTGCGGGGGATTGTTCATGTGTCCGAATGGGAAGTGCTGTGGGAGCGGTTTGAAATTCGGTGAAACGCTTATAGGGAATTCTCGCGGCCGAAATGTGTCAAATTCGTGAACTTTGACCCTATGAAAGTCGGGTCCTATTGGGCCTAGAGTGAAACTTTTTTTTAAATTGACGTACTCTTCGAGAGCAACATTTTGGCTATCTCGGATTTTTAAAATTCGCGAATGGAGTTTCTGCAGGGAATTTCCGTTCGATTTTTGGCCTATTCTTTAAACATTCAAAAATTCGCCATAAAAAAACTATGGAAGCTAGGACCACGAAATTTGGAGAGTTTGTAGGAAAACATAGGAAGCCCTTTCACACCAAATTTTGCGACATTCTATCGAACCGTTTCGGAGATATTCGCGAGTTTTTGTTTTAGCATTTCGGCGAAAATGGGGGACCCCCATGGTGAGCCGCGACTGCGGAGAATGGGGAGGAAGGCCGAAACCCTGTTAGGCCACGTTTCAAATTTCAAGTCGATCGGACAATTAGGGCCCGAGATATGGGGGGTCAAAGTTTGGCCCATTTCAGTGACCATTTCCGTGACCCCATCGAAATTTCGGTCGCTTGAGCCGGGGTCAAAAATTGAGCTACGAGAAAACGCTTGCGGGGGATTGTTCATGTGTCCGAATGGGAAGTTCTGTGTGAGCGGTTTGAAATTCGGTGCAACGCTTATAGGGAATTCTCGCGGCCGAAATGTGTCAAATTCGTGAAATTTGACCCTATGAAAGTCGGGTCCTACTCGGCCTAGAGAGAAACCTGTTTTTTTTAAATTGATGTACTCTTCGAGAGCAACATTTTGGCTATCTCGGATTTTTAAAATTCGCGAATGGAGTTTCTGCAGGGAATTTCCGTTCGATTTTTGGCCTATTTTTTAAACATTCAAAAATTCGCCATAAAAAAACTATTGAAGCTAGGACCACGAAATTTGTAGGGTTTGTAGGAAAAAATAGGGAGCCCTTTCACACCAAAATTTGCGACATCTATCGAACCGTTTCGGAGATATTCGCGAGTTTTTGTTTTAGCATTACGGCGAAAAGGGGGGGACCCCCCATGGTGAGCCGCGACTGCGGAGCATGGGGAGGAAGGCCGAAACCCTGTTAGGCCACGTTTCAAATTTCAAGTCGATCGGAGAATTAGGGCCCGAGATATGGGGGGTCAAAGTTTGGCCCATTTCAGTGACCATTTCCGTGACCCCATCGAAATTTCGGTCGCTTGCGCCGGGGTCAAAAATTGAGCTACGAGAAAACCCTTGCGGGGGATTGTTCATGTGTCCGAATGGGAAGTTCTGTGTGAGCGGTTTGAAATTCGGTGCAACGCTTATAGGGAATTGTCGCGGCCGAAATGTGTCAAATTCGTGAACTTTGACCCTATGAAAGTCGGGTCCTACTCGGCCTAGAGAGAAACTGTTTTTTTTAAATTGATGTACTCTTCGAGAGCAACATTTTGGCTATCTCGGATTTTTAAAATTCGCGAATGGAGTTTCTGCAGGGAATTTCCGTTCGATTTCTGGCCTATTCTTTAAACATTCAAAAATTCGCCATAAAAACACTATGGAAGCTAGGACCACAAAATTTGGAGGGTTTGTAGGAAAAAATAGGGAGCCCTTTCACACCAAAATTTGCGACATTCTATCGAACCGTTTCGGAGATATTCGCGAGTTTTTGTATTAGCATTACGGCGAAAAGGGGGGACACCCCATGGTGAGCCGCGACTGCGGAGCATGGGGAGGAAGGCCGAAACCCTGTTAGTCCACGTTTCAAATTTCAAGTCGATCGGACAATTAGGGCCCGAGATATGGGGGGTCAAAGTTTGGCCCATTTCAGTGACCATTTCCGTGACCCCATCGAAATTTCGGTCGCTTGCGCCGGGGTCAAAAATTGAGCTACGAGAAAACGCTTGCGGGGGATTGTTCATGTGTCCGAATGGGAAGTTCTGTGTGAGCGGTTTGAAATTCGGTGCAACGTTTATAGGGAATTCTCGCGGCCGAAATGTGTCAAATTCGTGAACTTTGACCCTATGAAAGTCGGGTCCTACTCGGCCTAGAGAGAAACCTTTTTTTTTAAATTGATGTACTCTTCGAGAGCAACATTTTGGCTATCTCGGATTTTTAAAATTCGCGAATGGAGTTTCTGCAGGGAATTTCCGTTCGATTTTTGGCCTATTTTTTAAACATTCAAAAATTCGCCATAAAAAAACTATGGAAGCTAGGACCACGAAATTTGGAGAGTTTGTAGGAAAACATAGGGAGCCCTTTCACACCAAATTTTGCGACATTCTATCGAACCGTTTCGGAGATATTCGCGAGTTTTTGTTTTAGCATTTCGGCGAAAAGGGGGGACCCCCATGGTGAGCCGCGACTGCGGAGAATGGGGAGGAAGGCCGAAACCCTGTTAGGCCACGTTTCAAATTTCAAGTCGATCGGACAATTAGGGCCCGAGATATGGGGGGTCAAAGTTTGGCCCATTTCAGTGACCATTTCCGTGACCCCATCGAAATTTCGGTCGCTTGCGCCGGGGTCAAAAATTGAGCTACGAGAAAACGCTTGCGGGGGATTGTTCATGTGTCCGAATGGGAAGTTCTGTGTGAGCGGTTTGAAATTCGGTGCAACGCTTATAGGGAATTCTCGCGGCCGAAATGTGTCAAATTCGTGAACTTTGACCCTATGAAAGTCGGGTCCTATTGGGCCTAGAGTGAAACTTTTTTTTAAATTGACGTACTCTTCGAGAGCAACATTTTGGCTATCTCGGATTTTTAAAATTCGCGAATGGAGTTTCTGCAGGGAATTTCCGTTCGATTTTTGGCCTATTCTTTAAACATTCAAAAATTCGCCATAAAAAAACTATGGAAGCTAGGACCACGAAATTTGGAGAGTTTCTAGGAAAACATAGGGAGCCCTTTCACACCAAATGTTGCGACATTCTATCGAACCGTTTCGGAGATATTCGCGAGTTTTTGTTTTAGCATTTCGGCGAAAAGGGGGGACCCCCATGGTGAGCCGCGACTGCGGAGAATGGGGAGGAAGGCCGAAACCCTGTTAGGCCACGTTTCAAATTTCAAGTCGATCGGACAATTAGGGCCCGAGATATGGGGGGTCAAAGTTTGGCCCATTTCAGTGACCATTTCCGTGACCCCATCGAAATTTCGGTCGCTTGCGCCGGGGTCAAAAATTGAGCTACGAGAAAACGCTTGCGGGGTGTTCATGTGTCCGAATGGGAAGTGCTGTGGGAGCGGTTTGAAATTCGGTGAAACGCTTATAGGGAATTCTCGCGGCCGAAATGTGTCAAATTCGTGAACTTTGACCCTATGAAAGTCGGGTCCTACTGGGCCTAGAGAGAAACCTTTTTTTTTAAATTGATGTACTCTTCGAGAGCAACATTTTGGCTATCTCGGATTTTTAAAATTCGCGAATGGAGTTTCTGCAGGGAATTTCCGTTCGATTTTTGGCCTATTTTTTAAACATTCAAAAATTCGCCATAAAAAAACTATGGAAGCTAGGACCACGAAATTTGGAGGGTTTGTAGGAAAAAATAGGGAGCCCTTTCACACCAAAATTTGCGACATTCTATCGAACCGTTTCGGAGATATTCGCGAGTTTTTGTTTTAGCATTTCGGCGAAAAGGGGGGACCCCCATGGTGAGCCGCGACTGCGGAGAATGGGGAGGAAGGCCGAAACCCTGTTAGGCCACGTTTCAAATTTCAAGTCGATCGGACAATTAGGGCCCGAGATATGGGGGGTCAAAGTTTGGCCCATTTCAGTGACCATTTCCGTGACCCCATCGAAATTTCGTTCGCTTGCGCCGGGGTCAAAAATTGAGCTACGAGAAAACGCTTGCGGGGGATTGTTCATGTGTCCGAATGGGAAGTTCTGTGTGAGCGGTTTGAAATTCGGTGCAACGCTTATAGGGAATTCTCGCGGCCGAAATGTGTCAAATTCGTGAACTTTGACCCTATGAAAGTCGGGTCCTACTCGGCCTAGAGAGAAACTGTTTTTTTTTAAATTGATGTACTCTTCGAGAGCAACATTTTGGCTATCTCGGATTTTTAAAATTCGCGAATGGAGTTTCTGCAGGGAATTTCCGTTCGATTTTTGGCCTATTTTTTAAACATTCAAAAATTCGCCATAAAAAAACTATTGAAGCTAGGACCACGAAATTTGTAGGGTTTGTAGGAAAAAATAGGGAGCCCTTTCACACCAAAATTTGCGACATTCTATCGAACCGTTTCGGAGATATTCGCGAGTTTTTGTTTTAGCATTACGGCGAAAAGGGGGGACCCCTCATGGTGAGCCGCGACTGCGGAGCATGGTGAGGAGGTCCGAAACCCTGTTAGTCCGCGTTTCAAATTTCAAGTCGATCGGACAAATAGGGCCCGAGATATGGGGGGTCAAAATTTGGCCCATTTCAGTGACCATTTCCGTGACCCCATTGAAATTTCGGTCGCTTGCGCCGGGGTCAAAAATTGAGCTACGAGAAAACGCTTGAGGGGGATATTTCATGCGTCCGAATGGGAAGTGCTGTGTGAGCGGTTTGAAATTCGGTGAAACGCCTATAGGGAATTCTCGCGGCCGAAATGTGTCAAATTCGTGAATTTTGACCCTATGAAAGTCGGGTCCTATTGGGCCTAGAGAGAAACTGTTTTTTTTAAATTGATGTACTCTTCGAGAGCAACATTTTGGCTATCTCGGATTTTTAAAATTCGCGAATGGAGTTTCTGCAGGGAATTTCCGTTCGATTTCTGGCCTATTCTTTAAACATTCAAAAATTCGCCATAAAAACACTATGGAAGCTAGGACCACAAAATTTGGAGGGTTTGTAGGAAAAAATAGGGAGCCCATTCACACCAAAATTTGCGACATTCTATCGAACCGTTTCGGAGATATTCGCGAGTTTTTGTATTAGCATTACGGCGAAAAGGGGGGACACCCCATGGTGAGCCGCGACTGCGGAGCATGGGGAGGAAGGCCGAAACCCTGTTAGTCCACGTTTCAAATTTCAAGTCGATCGGACAATTATTGCCCGAGATATGGGGGGTCAAAGTTTGGCCCATTTCAGTGACCATTTCCGTGACCCCATCGAAATTTCGGTCGCTTGCGCCGGGGTCAAAAATTGAGCTACGAGAAAACGCTTGCGGGGGATTGTTCATGTGTCCGAATGGGAAGTTCTGTGTGAGCGGTTTGAAATTCGGTGCAACGCTTATAGGGAATTCTCGCGGCCGAAATGTGTCAAATTCGTGAACTTTGACCCTATGAAAGTCGGGTCCTACTCGGCCTAGAGAGAAACCTTTTTTTTTAAATTGATGTACTCTTCGAGAGCAACATTTTGGCTATCTCGGATTTTTAAAATTCGCGAATGGAGTTTCTGCAGGGAATTTCCGTTCGATTTTTGGCCTATTTTTTAAACATTCAAAAATTCGCCATAAAAAAACTATGGAAGCTAGGACCACGAAATTTGGAGAGTTTGTAGGAAAACATAGGGAGCCCTTTCACACCAAATTTTGCGACATTCTATCGAACCGTTTCGGAGATATTCGCGAGTTTTTGTTTTAGCATTTCGGCGAAAAGGGGCACCCCCCATGGTGAGCCGCGACTGCGGAGCATGGGGAGGAAGGCCGAAACCCTGTTAGGGCACGTTTCAAATTTCAAGTCGATCGGACAATTAGGGCCCGAGATATGGGGGGTCAAAATTTGGCCCATTTCAGTGACCATTTCCGTGACCCCATCGAAATTTCGGTCGCTTGCGCCGGGGTCAAAAATTAAGCTACGAGAAAACGCTTGCGGGGGATTGTTCATGTGTCCGAATGGGAAGTTCTGTGTGAGCGGTTTGAAATTCGGTGCAACGCTTATAGGGAATTCTCGCGGCCGAAATGTGTCAAATTCGTGAACTTTGACCCTATGAAAGTCGGGTCCTATTGGGCCTAGAGTGAAACTTTTTTTTAAATTGACGTACTCTTCGAGAGCAACATTTTGGCTATCTCGGATTTTTAAAATTCGCGAATGGAGTTTCTGCAGGGAATTTCCGTTCGATTTTTGGCCTATTCTTTAAACATTCAAAAATTCGCCATAAAAAAACTATGGAAGCTAGGACCACGAAATTTGGAGAGTTTGTAGGAAAACATAGGGAGCCCTTTCACACCAAATTTTGCGACATTCTATCGAACCGTTTCGGAGATATTCGCGAGTTTTTGTTTTAGCATTTCGGCGAAAAGGGGGGACCCCCATGGTGAGCCGCGACTGCGGAGAATGGGGAGGAAGGCCGAAACCCTGTTAGGCCACGTTTCAAATTTCAAGTCGATCGGACAATTAGGGCCCGAGATATGGGGGGTCAAAGTTTGGCCCATTTCAGTGACCATTTCCGTGACCCCATCGAAATTTCGGTCGCTTGCGCCGGGGTCAAAAATTGAGCTACGAGAAAACGCTTGCGGGGGATTGTTCATGTGTCCGAATGGGAAGTGCTGTGGGAGCGGTTTGAAATTCGGTGAAACGCTTATAGGGAATTCTCGCGGCCGAAATGTGTCAAATTCGTGAACTTTGACCCTATGAAAGTCGGGTCCTACTGGGCCTAGAGAGAAACCTTTTTTTTAAAATTGATGTACTCTTCGAGAGCAACATTTTGGCTATCTCGGATTTTTAAAATTCGCGAATGGAGTTTCTGCAGGGAATTTCCGTTCGATCTTTTGCCTATTTTTTAAACATTCAAAAATTCGCCATAAAAAAACTATGGAAGCTAGGACCACGAAATTTGGAGGGTTTGTAGGAAAACATAGGGAGCCCTTTCACACCAAATTTTGCGACATTCTATCGAACCGTTTCGGAGATATTCGCGAGTTTTTGTTTTAGCATTTCGGCGAAAAGGGGGGACCCCCATGGTGAGCCGCGACTGCGGAGAATGGGGAGGAAGGCCGAAACCCTGTTAGGCCACGTTTCAAATTTCAAGTCGATCGGACAATTAGGGCCCGAGATATGGGGGGTCAAAGTTTGGCCCATTTCAGTGACCATTTCCGTGACCCCATCGAAATTTCGGTCGCTTGCGCCGGGGTCAAAAATTGAGCTACGAGAAAACGCTTGCGGGGGATTGTTCATGTGTCCGAATGGGAAGTTCTGTGTGAGCGGTTTGAAATTCGGTGCAACGCTTATAGGGAATTCTCGCGGCCGAAATGTGTCAAATTCGTGAACTTTGACCCTATGAAAAACGGGTCCTACTCGGCCTAGAGAGAAACTGTTTTTTTTTAAATTGATGTACTCTTCGAGAGCAACATTTTGGCTATCTCGGATTTTTAAAATTCGCGAATGGAGTTTCTGCAGCGAATTTCCGTTCGATTTCTGGCCTATTCTTTAAACATTCAAAAATTCGCTATAAAAAAACTTTGGAAGCTAGGACCACGAAATTTGGAGGGTTTGTAGGAAAAAATAGGGAGCCCTTTCACACCAAAATTTGCGACATTCTATCGAACCGTTTCGGAGACATTCGCGAGTTTTTGTTTTAGCATTATGGCGAAAAGGGGGGACACCCCATGGTGAGCCGCGACTGCGGAGCATGGGGAGGAAGGCCGAAACCCTGTTAGTCCACGTTTCAAATTTCAAGTCGATCGGACAATTAGGGCCCGAGATATGGGGGGTCAAAGTTTGGCCCATTTCAGTGACCATTTCCGTGACCCCATCGAAATTTCGGTCGCTTGCGCCGGGGTCAAAAATATAGCTACGAGAAAACGCTTGCGGGGGATTGTTCATGTGTCCGAATGGGAAGTTCTGTGTGAGCGGTTTGAAATTCGGTGCAACGCTTATAGGGAATTCTCGCGGCCGAAATGTGTCAAATTCGTGAACTTTGACCCTATGAAAGTCGGGTCCTACTCGGCCTAGAGAGAAACCTTTTTTTTTAAATTGATGTACTCTTCGAGAGCAACATTTTGGCTATCTCGGATTTTTAAAATTTGCGAATGGAGTTTCTGCAGGGAATTTCCGTTCGATTTTTGGCCTATTTTTTAAACATTCAAAAATTCGCCATAAAAAAACTATTGAAGCTAGGACCACGAAATTTGTAGGGTTTGTAGGAGAAAATAGGCAGCCCTTTCACACCAAAAGTTGCGACATTCTATCGAACCGTTTCGGAGATATTCGCGAGTTTTTGTTATAGCATTACGGCGAAAAGGGGGGACACCTCATGGTGAGCCGCCACAGCGGAGCATGGTGAGGAAGTCCGAAACCCTGTTAGGCCGCGTTTCAAATTTCAAGTCGATCGGACAAATAGGGCCCGAGATATGGGGGGTCAAAATTTGGCCCATTTCAGTGACCATTTCCGTGACCCCATTGAAATTTCGGTCGCTTGCGCCGGGGTCAAAAATTGAGCTACGAGAAAACGCTTGAGGGGGATTGTTCATGCGTCCCAATGGGAAGTGCTGTGTGAGCGGTTTGAAATTCGGTGAAACGCCTATAGGGAATTCTCGCGGCCGAAATGTGTCAAATTCGTGAATTTTGACCCTATGAAAGTCGGGTCCTATTGGGCCTAGAGAGAAACTGTTTTTTTTAAATTGATGTACTCTTCGAGAGCAACATTTTGGCTATCTCGGATTTTTAAAATTCGCGAAAGGAGTTTCTGCAGGGAATTTCCGTTCGATTTCTGGCCTATTCTTTAAACATTCAAAAATTCGCCATAAAAAAACTATGGAAGCTAGGACCACGAAATTTGGAGGGTTTGTAGGAAAAAATAGGGAGCCCTTTCACACCAAAATTGGCGACATTCTATCGAACCGTTTCGGAGATATTCGCGAGTTTTTGTTTTAGCATTACGGCGAAAAGGGGGGGAACCCCCATGGTGAGCCGCGACTGCGGAGCATGGGGAGGAAGGCCGAAACCCTGTTAGGGCACGTTTCAAATTTCAAGTCGATCGGACAATTAGGGCCCGAGATATGGGGGGTCAAAGTTTGGCCCATTTCAGTGACCATTTCCGTGACCCCATCGAAATTTCGGTCGCTTGCGCCGGGGTCAAAAATTGAGCTACAAGAAAACGCTTGCGGGGGATTGTTCATGTGTCCGAATGGGAAGTGCTGTGGGAGCGGTTTGAAATTCGGTGAAACGCTTATAGGGAATTCTCGCGGCCGAAATGTGTCAAATTCGTGAACTTTGACCCTATGAAAGTCGGGTCCTACTCGGCCTAGAGAGAAACTGTTTTTTTTTAAATTGATGTACTCTTCGAGAGCAACATTTTGGCTATCTCGGATTTTTAAAATTCGCGAATGGAGTTTCTGCAGGGAATTTCCGTTCGATTTCTGGCCTATTCTTTAAACATTCAAAAATTCGCCATAAAAAAACTATGGAAGCTAGGACCACGAAATTTGGAGGGTTTGTAGGAAAAAATAGGGAGCCCTTTCACACCAAAATTTGCGACATTCTATCGAACCGTTTCGGAGACATTCGCGAGTTTTTGTTTTAGCATTATGGCGAAAAGGGGGGACACCCCATGGTGAGCCGCGACTGCGGAGCATGGGGAGGAAGGCCGAAACCCTGTTAGTCCACGTTTCAAATTTCAAGTCGATCGGACAATTAGGGCCCGAGATATGGGGGGTCAAAGTTTGGCCCATTTCAGTGACCATTTCCGTGACCCCATCGAAATTTCGGTCGCTTGCGCCGGGGTCAAAAATATAGCTACGAGAAAACGCTTGCGGGGGATTGTTCATGTGTCCGAATGGGAAGTTCTGTGTGAGCGGTTTGAAATTCGGTGCAACGCTTATAGGGAATTCTCGCGGCCGAAATGTGTCAAATTCGTGAACTTTGACCCTATGAAAGTCGGGTCCTACTCGGCCTAGAGAGAAACCTTTTTTTTTAAATTGATGTACTCTTCGAGAGCAACATTTTGGCTATCTCGGATTTTTAAAATTTGCGAATGGAGTTTCTGCAGGGAATTTCCGTTCGATTTTTGGCCTATTTTTTAAACATTCAAAAATTCGCCATAAAAAAACTATTGAAGCTAGGACCACGAAATTTGTAGGGTTTGTAGGAGAAAATAGGGAGCCCTTTCACACCAAAAGTTGCGACATTCTATCGAACCGTTTCGGAGATATTCGCGAGTTTTTGTTATAGCATTACGGCGAAAAGGGGGGACCCCTCATGGTGAGCCGCCACAGCGGAGCATGGTGAGGAAGTCCGAAACCCTGTTAGGCCGCGTTTCAAATTTCAAGTCGATCGGACAAATAGGGCCCGAGATATGGGGGGTCAAAATTTGGCCCATTTCAGTGACCATTTCCGTGACCCCATTGAAATTTCGGTCGCTTGCGCCGGGGTCAAAAATTGAGCTACGAGAAAACGCTTGAGGGGGATTGTTCATGCGTCCCAATGGGAAGTGCTGTGTGAGCGGTTTGAAATTCGGTGAAACGCCTATAGGGAATTCTCGCGGCCGAAATGTGTCAAATTCGTGAATTTTGACCCTATGAAAGTCGGGTCCTATTGGGCCTAGAGAGAAACTGTTTTTTTTAAATTGATGTACTCTTCGAGAGCAACATTTTGGCTATCTCGGATTTTTAAAATTCGCGAAAGGAGTTTCTGCAGGGAATTTCCGTTCGATTTCTGGCCTATTCTTTAAACATTCAAAAATTCGCCATAAAAAAACTATGGAAGCTAGGACCACGAAATTTGGAGGGTTTGTAGGAAAAAATAGGGAGCCCTTTCACACCAAAATTGGCGACATTCTATCGAACCGTTTCGGAGATATTCGCGAGTTTTTGTTTTAGCATTACGGCGAAAAGGGGGGGACCCCCCATGGTGAGCCGCGACTGCGGAGCATGGGGAGGAAGGCCGAAACCCTGTTAGGGCACGTTTCAAATTTCAAGTCGATCGGACAATTAGGGCCCGAGATATGGGGGGTCAAAGTTTGGCCCATTTCAGTGACCATTTCCGTGACCCCATCGAAATTTCGGTCGCTTGCGCCGGGGTCAAAAATTGAGCTACGAGAAAACGCTTGCGGGGGATTGTTCATGTGTCCGAATGGGAAGTGCTGTGGGAGCGGTTTGAAATTCGGTGAAACGCTTATAGGGAATTCTCGCGGCCGAAATGTGTCAAATTCGTGAACTTTGACCCTATGAAAGTCGGGTCCTATTGGGCCTAGAGTGAAACTTTTTTTTAAATTGACGTACTCTTCGAGAGCAACATTTTGGCTATCTCGGATTTTTAAAATTCGCGAATGGAGTTTCTGCAGGGAATTTCCGTTCGATTTTTGGCCTATTCTTTAAACCTTCAAAAATTCGCCATAAAAAAACTATGGAAGCTAGGACCACGAAATTTGGAGAGTTTGTAGGAAAACATAGGGAGCCCTTTCACACCAAATTTTGCGACATTCTATCGAACCGTTTCGGAGACATTCGCGAGTTTTTGTTTTAGCATTTCGGTGAAAAGGGGGGACCCCCATGGTGAGCCGCGACTGCGGAGAATGGGGAGGAAGGCCGAAACCCTGTTAGGCCACGTTTCAAATTTCAAGTCGATCGGACAATTAGGGCCCGAGATATGGGGGGTCAAAGTTTGGCCCATTTCAGTGACCATTTCCGTGACCCCATCGAAATTTCGGTCGCTTGCGCCGGGGTCAAAAATTGAGCTACGAGAAAACGCTTGCGGGGGATTGTTCATGTGTCCGAATGGGAAGTTCTGTGTGAGCGGTTTGAAATTCGGTGCAACGCTTATAGGGAATTCTCGCGGCCGAAATGTGTCAAATTCCTGAACTTTGACCCTATGAAAGTCGGGTCCTACTCGGCCTAGAGAGAAACCTGTTTTTTTAAATTGATGTACTCTTCGAGAGCAACATTTTGGCTATCTCGGATTTTTAAAATTCGCGAATGGAGTTTCTGCAGGGAATTTCCGTTCGATTTTTGGCCTATTTTTTAAACATTCAAAAATTCGCCATAAAAAAACTATTGAAGCTAGGACCACGAAATTTGTAGGGTTTGTAGGACAAAATAGGGAGCCCTTTCACACCAAAATTTGCGACATTCTATCGAACCGTTTCGGAGATATTCGCGAGTTTTTGTTTTAGCATTACGGCGAAAAGGGGGGGACCCCCCATGGTGAGACGCGACTGCGGAGCATGGGGAGGAAGGCCGAAACCCTGTTAGGGCACGTTTCAAATTTCAAGTCGATCGGACAATTAGGGCCCGAGATATGGGGGGTCAAAATTTGGCCCATTTCAGTGACCATTTCCGTGACCCCATCGAAATTTCGGTCGCTTGCGCCGGGGTCAAAAATTGAGCTACGAGAAAACCCTTGCGGGGGATTGTTCATGTGTCCGAATGGGAAGTGCTGTGGGAGCGGTTTGAAATTCGGTGAAACGCTTATAGGGAATTCTCGCGGCCGAAATGTGTCAAATTCGTGAACTTTGACCCTATGAAAGTCGGGTCCTACTGGGCCTAGAGAGAAACCTTTTTTTTAAAATTGATGTACTCTTCGAGAGCAACATTTTGGCTATCTCGGATTTTTAAAATTCGCGAATGGAGTTTCTGCAGGGAATTTCCGTTCGATTTTTGGCCTATTTTTTAAACATTCAAAAATTCGCCATAAAAAAACTATGGAAGCTAGGACCACGAAATTTGGAGAGTTTGTAGGAAAACTTAGGGAGCCCTTTCACACCAAATTTTGCGACATTCTATCGAACCGTTTCGGAGATATTCGCGAGTTTTTGTTTTAGCATTACGGCGAAAAGGGGGGACACCCATGGTGAGCCGCGACTGCGGAGAATGGGGAGGAAGGCCGAAACCCTGTTAAACCACGTTTCAAATTTCAAGTCGATGGGACAATTAGGGCCCGAGATATGGGGGGTCAAAGTTTGGCCCATTTCAGTGACCATTTCCGTGACCCCATCGAAATTTCGGTCGCTTGCGCCGGGGTCGAAAATTGAGCTACGAGAAAACGCTTGCGGGGGATTGTTCATGTGTCCGAATGGGAAGTTCTGTGTGAGCGGTTTGAAATTCGGTGCAACGCTTATAGGGAATTCTCGCGGCCGAAATGTGTCAAATTCGTGAATTTTGACCCTATGAAAGTCGGGTCCTATTGGGCCTAGAGAGAAACTGTTTTTTTTTAAATTGATGTACTCTTCGAGAGCAACATTTTGCCTATCTCGGATTTTTAAAATTCGCGAAAGGAGTTTCTGCAGGGAATTTCCGTTCGATTTCTGGCCTATTCTTTAAACATTCAAAAATTCGCCATAAAAAAACTATGGAAGCTAGTACCACGAAATTTGGAGGGTTTGTAGGAAAAAATAGGGAGCCCTTTCACACCAAAATTGGCGACATTCTATCGAACCGTTTCGGAGATATTCGCGAGTTTTTGTTTTAGCATTACGGCGAAAAGGGGGGGACCCCCCATGGTGAGCCGCGACTGCGGAGCATGGGGAGGAAGGCCGAAACCCTGTTAGGGCACGTTTCAAATTTCAAGTCGATCGGACAATTAGGGCCCGAGATATGGGGGGTCAAAGTTTGGCCCATTTCAGTGACCATTTCCGTGACCCCATCGAAATTTCGGTCGCTTGCGCCGGGGTCAAAAATTGAGCTACGAGAAAACGCTTGCGGGGGATTGTTCATGTGTCCGAATGGGAAGTGCTGTGGGAGCGGTTTGAAATTCGGTGAAACGCTTATAGGGAATTCTCGCGGCCGAAATGTGTCAAATTCGTGAACTTTGACCCTATGAAAGTCGGGTCCTACTCGGCCTAGAGAGAAACTGTTTTTTTTAAATTGATGTACTCTTCGAGAGCAACATTTTGGCTATCTCGGATTTTTAAAATTCGCGAATGGAGTTTCTGCAGGGAATTTCCGTTCGATTTCTGGCCTATTCTTTAAACATTCAAAAATTCGCCATAAAAAAACTATGGAAGCTAGGAGCACGAAATTTGGAGGGTTTGTAGGAAAAAATAGGGAGCCCTTTCACACCAAAATTTGCGACATTCTATCGAACCGTTTCGGAGACATTCGCGAGTTTTTGTTTTAGCATTATGGCGAAAAGGGGGGACACCCCATGGTGAGCCGCGACTGCGGAGCATGGGGAGGAAGGCCGAAACCCTGTTAGTCCACGTTTCAAATTTCAAGTCGATCGGACAATTAGGGCCCGAGATATGGGGGGTCAAAGTTTGGCCCATTTCAGTGACCATTTCCGTGACCCCATCGAAATTTCGGTCGCTTGCGCCGGGGTCAAAAATTGAGCTACGAGAAAACGCTTGCGGGGGATTGTTCATGTGTCCGAATGGAAAGTGCTGTGGGAGCGGTTTGAAATTCGGTGAAACGCTTATAGGGAATTCTCGCGGCCGAAATGTGTCAAATTCGTGAACTTTGACCCTATGAAAGTCGGGTCCTACTCGGCCTAGAGAGAAACCTGTTTTTTTAAATTGATGTACTCTTCGAGAGCAACATTTTGGCTATCTCGGATTTTTAAAATTCGCGAATGGAGTTTCTGCAGGGAATTTCCGTTCGATTTTTGGCCTATTTTTTAAACATTCAAAAATTCGCCATAAAAAAACTATTGAAGCTAGGACCACGAAATTTGTAGGGTTTGTAGGAAAAAATAGGGAGCCCTTTCACACCAAAATTTGCGACATTCTATCGAACCCTTTCGGAGATATTCGCGAGTTTTTGTTTTAGCATTACGGCGAAAAGGGGGGGACCCCCCATGGTGAGACGCGACTGAGGAGCATGGGGAGGAAGGCCGAAACCCTGTTAGGGCACGTTTCAAATTTCAAGTCGATCGGACAATTAGGGCCCGAGATATGGGGGGTCAAAATTTGGCCCATTTCAGTGACCATTTCCGTGACCCCATCGAAATTTCGGTCGCTTGCGCCGGGGTCAAAAACTGAGCTACGAGAAAACCCTTGCGGGGGATTGTTCATGTGTCCGAATGGGAAGTGCTGTGGGAGCGGTTTGAAATTCGGTGAAACGCTTATAGGGAATTCTCGCGGCCGAAATGTGTCAAATTCGTCAACTTTGACCCTATGAAAGTCGGGTCCTACTGGGCCTAGAGAGAAACCTTTTTTTTAAAATTGATGTACTCTTCGAGAGCAACATTTTGGCTATCTCGGATTTTTAAAATTCGCGAATGGAGTTGCTGCAGGGAATTTCCGTTCGATTTTTGGCCTATTCTTTAAACATTCAAAAATTCGCCATAAAAAAACTATGGAAGCTAGGACCACGAAATTTGGAGAGTTTGTAGGAAAACTTAGGGAGCCCTTTCACACCAAATTTTGCGACATTCTGTCGAACCGTTTCGGAGATATTCGCGAGTTTTTGTTTTAGCATTACGGCGAAAAGGGGGGACACCCATGGTGAGCCGCGACTGCGGAGAATGGGGAGGAAGGCCGAAACCCTGTTAGGCCACGTTTCAAATTTCAAGTCGATGGGACAATTAGGGCCCGAGATATGGGGGGTCAAAGTTTGGCCCATTTCAGTGACCATTTCCGTGACCCCATCGAAATTTCGGTCGCTTGCGCCGGGGTCGAAAATTGAGCTACGAGAAAACGCTTGCGGGGGATTGTTCATGTGTCCGAATGGGAAGTTCTGTGTGAGCGGTTTGAAATTCGGTGCAACGCTTATAGGGAATTCTCGCGGCCGAAATGTGTCAAATTCGTGAACTTTGACCCTATGAAAGTCGGGTCCTACTCGGCCTAGAGAGAAACCTGTTTTTTTAAATTGATGTACTCTTCGAGAGCAACATTTTGGCTATCTCGGATTTTTAAAATTCGCGAATGGAGTTTCTGCAGGGAATTTCCGTTCGATTTTTGGCCTATTTTTTAAACATTCAAAAATTCGCCATAAAAAAACTATTGAAGCTAGGACCACGAAATTTGTAGGGTTTGTAGGAAAAAATAGGGAGCCCTTTCACACCAAAATTTGCGACATTCTATCGAACCGTTTCGGAGATATTCGCGAGTTTTTGTTTTAGCATTACGGCGAAAAGGGGGGGACCCCCCATGGTGAGCCGCGACTGCGGAGCATGGGGAGGAAGGCTGAAACCCTGTTAGGCCACGTTTCAAATTTCAAGTCGATCGGACAATTAGGGCCCGAGATATGGGGGGTCAAAGTTTGGCCCATTTCAGTGACCATTTCCGTGACCCCATCGAAATTTCGGTCGCTTGCGCCGGGGTCAAAAATTGAGCTACGAGGAAACGCTTGCGGGGGATTGTTCATGTGTCCGAATGGGAAGTGCTGTGGGAGCGGTTTGAAATTCGGTGAAACGCTTATAGGGAATTCTCGCGGCCGAAATGTGTCAAATTCGTGAACTTTGACCCTATGAAAGTCGGGTCCTATTGGGCCTAGAGTGAAACTTTTTTTTAAATTGACGTACTCTTCGAGAGCAACATTTTGGCTATCTCGGATTTTTAAAATTCGCGAATGGAGTTTCTGCAGGGAATTTCCGTTCGATTTTTGGCCTATTCTTTAAACATTCAAAAATTCGCCATAAAAAAACTATGGAAGCTAGGACCACGAAATTTGGAGAGTTTGTAGGAAAACATAGGGAGCCCTTTCACACCAAATTTTGCGACATTCTATCGAACCGTTTCGGAGATATTCGCGAGTTTTTGTTTTAGCATTTCGGCGAAAAGGGGGGACCCCCATGGTGAGCCGCGACTGCGGAGAATGGGGAGGAAGGCCGAAACCCTGTTAGGCCACGTTTCAAATTTCAAGTCGATCGGACAATTAGGGCCCGAGATATTGGGGGTCAAAGTTTGGCCCATTTCAGTGACCATTTCCGTGACCCCATCGAAATTTCGGTCGCTTGCGCCGGGGTCAAAAATTGAGCTACGAGAAAACGCTTGCGGGGGATTGTTCATGTGTCCGAATGGGAAGTTCTGTGTAAGCGGTTTGAAATTCGGTGCAACGCTTATAGGGAATTCTCGCGGCCGAAATGTGTCAAATTCGTGAACTTTGACCCTATGAAAGTCGGGTCCTATTGGGCCTAGAGTGAAACTTTTTTTTAAATTGACGTACTCTTCGAGAGCAACATTTTGGCTATCTCGGATTTTTAAAATTCGCGAATGGAGTTTCTGCAGGGAATTTCCGTTCGATTTTTGGCCTATTCTTTAAACATTCAAAAATTCGGCATAAAAAAACTATGGAAGCTAGGACCACGAAATTTGGAGAGTTTGTAGGAAAACATAGGGAGCCCTTTCACACCAAATTTTGCGACATTCTATCGAACCGTTTCGGAGACATTCGCGAGTTTTTGTTTTAGCATTTCGGTGAAAAGGGGGGACCCCCATGGTGAGCCGCGACTGCGGAGAATGGGGAGGAAGGCCGAAACCCTGTTAGGCCACGTTTCAAATTTCAAGTCGATCGGACAATTAGGGCCCGAGATATGGGGGGTCAAAGTTTGGCCCATTTCAGTGACCATTTCCGTGACCCCATCGAAATTTCGGTCGCTTGCGCCGGGGTCAAAAATTGAGCTACGAGAAAACGCTTGCGGGGGATTGTTCATGTGTCCGAATGGGAAGTTCTGTGTGAGCGGTTTGAAATTCGGTGCAACGCTTATAGGGAATTCTCGCGGCCGAAATGTGTCAATTTCGTGAACTTTGACCCTATGAAAGTCGGGTCCTACTCGGCCTAGAGAGAAACCTGTTTTTATAAATTGATGTACTCTTCGAGAGCAACATTTTGGCTATCTCGGATTTTTAAAATTCGCGAATGGAGTTTCTGCAGGGAATTTCCGTTCGATTTTTGGCCTATTTTTTAAACATTCAAAAATTCGCCATAAAAAAGCTATTGAAGCTAGGACCACGAAGTTTGGAGGGTTTGTAGGAAAAAATAGGGAGCCCTTTCACACCAAAATTTGCGACATTCTATCGAACCGTTTCGGAGATATTCGCGAGTTTTTGTTTTAGCATTACGGCGAAAAGGGGGGGACCCTTCATGGTGAGCCGCGACTGCGGAGCATGGGGAGGAAGGCCGAAACCCTGTTAGGGCACGTTTCAAATTTCAAGTCGATCGGACAATTAGGGCCCGAGATATGGGGGGTCAAAGTTTGGCCCATTTCAGTGACCATTTCCGTGACCCCATCGAAATTTCGGTCGCTTGCGCCGGGGTCAAAAATTGAGCTACGAGAAAACGCTTGCGGGGGATTGTTCATGTGTCCGAATGGGAATTGCTGTGGGAGCGGTTTGAAATTCGGTGAAACGCTTATAGGGAATTCTCGCGGCCGAAATGTGTCAAATTCGTGAACTTTGACCCTATGAAAGTCGGGTCCTATTGGGCCTAGAGTGAAACTTTTTTTTAAATTGACGTACTCTTCGAGAGCAACATTTTGGCTATCTCGGATTTTTAAAATTCGCGAATGGAGTTTCTGCAGGGAATTTCCGTTCGATTTTTGGCCTATTCTTTAAACATTCAAAAATTCGCCATAAAAAAACTATGGAAGCTAGGACCACGAAATTTGGAGAGTTTGTAGGAAAACATAGGGAGCCCTTTCACACCAAATTTTGCGACATTCTATCGAACCGTTTCGGAGATATTCGCGAGTTTTTGTTTTAGCATTTCGGCGAAAAGGGGGGACCCCCATGGTGAGCCGCGACTGCGGAGAATGGGGAGGAAGGCCGAAACCCTGTTAGGCCACGTTTCAAATTTCAAGTCGATCGGACAATTAGGGCCCGAGATATGGGGGGTCAAAGTTTGGCCCATTTCAGTGACCATTTCCGTGACCCCATCGAAATTTCGGTCGCTTGCGCCGGGGTCAAAAATTGAGCTACGAGAAAACGCTTGCGGGGGATTGTTCATGTGTCCGAATGGGAAGTTCTGTGTGAGCGGTTTGAAATTCGGTGCAACGCTTATAGGGAATTTTTGCGGCCGAAATGTGTCAAATTCGTGAACTTTGACCCTATGAAAGTCGGGTCCTACTCGGCCTAGAGAGAAACCTGTTTTTTTAAATTGATGTACTCTTCGAGAGCAACATTTTGTCTATCTCGGATTTTTAAAATTCGCGAATGGAGTTTCTGCAGGGAATTTCCGTTCGATTTTTGGCCTATTTTTTAAACATTCAAAAATTCGCCATAAAAAAACTATTGAAGCTAGGACCACGAAATTTGTAGGGTTTGTAGGAAAAAATAGGGAGCCCTTTCACACCAAAATTTGCGACATTCTATCGAACCGTTTCGGAGATATTCGCGAGTTTTTGTTTTAGCATTACGGCGAAAAGGGGGGGACCCCCCATGGTGAGCCGCGACTGCGGAGCATGGGGAGGAAGGCCGAAACCCTGTTAGGCCACGTTTCAAATTTCAAGTCGATCGGACAATTAGGGCCCGAGATATGGGGGGTCAAAATTTGGCCCATTTCAGTGACCATTTCCGTGACCCCATCGAAATTTCGGTCGCTTGCGCCGGGGTCAAAAATTGAGCTACGAGAAAACCCTTGCGGGGAATTGTTCATGTGTCCGAATGGGAAGTGCTGTGGGAGCGGTTTGAAATTCAGTGAAACGCTTATAGGGAATTCTCGCGGCCGAAATGTGTCAAATTCGTGAACTTTGACCCTATGAAAGTCGGGTCCTACTGGGCCTAGAGAGAAACCTTTTTTTTAAAATTGATGTACTCTTCGAGAGCAACATTTTGGCTATCTCGGATTTTTAAAATTCGCGAATGGAGTTTCTGCAGGGAATTTCCGTTCGATTTTTGGCCTATTTTTTAAACATTCAAAAATTCGCCATAAAAAAACTATTGAAGCTAGGACCACGAAATTTGTAGGGTTTGTAGGAAAAAATAGGGAGCCCTTTCACACCAAAATTTGCGACATTCTATCGAACCGTTTCGGAGATATTCGCGAGTTTTTGTTTTAGCATTACGGCGAAAAGGGGGGGACCCTTCATGGTGAGCCGCGACTGCGGAGCATGGGGAGGAAGGCCGAAACCCTGTTAGGGCACGTTTCAAATTTCAAGTCGATCGGACAATTAGGGCCCGAGATATGGGGGGTCAAAGTTTGGCCCATTTCAGTGACCATTTCCGTGACCCCATCGAAATTTCGGTCGCTTGCGCCGGGGTCAAAAATTGAGCTACGAGAAAACGCTTGCGGGGGATTGTTCATGTGTCCGAATGGGAAGTGCTGTGGGAGCGGTTTGAAATTCGGTGAAACGCTTATAGGGAATTCTCGCGGCCGAAATGTGTCAAATTCGTGAACTTTGACCCTATGAAAGTCGGGTCCTATTGGGCCTAGAGTGAAACTTTTTTTTAAATTGACGTACTCTTCGAGAGCAACATTTTGGCTATCTCGGATTTTTAAAATTCGCGAATGGAGTTTCTGCAGGGAATTTCCGTTCGATTTTTGGCCTATTCTTTAAACATTCAAAAATTCGCCATAAAAAAACTATGGAAGCTAGGACCACGAAATTTGGAGGGTTTGTAGGAAAACATAGGGAGCCCTTTCACACCAAATTTTGCGACATTCTATCGAACCGTTTCGGAGATATTCGCGAGTTTTTGTTTTAGCATTTCGGCGAAAAGGGGGGACCCCCATGGTGAGCCGCGACTGCGGAGAATGGGGAGGAAGGCCGAAACCCTGTTAGGCCACGTTTCAAATTTCAAGTCGATCGGACAATTAGGGCCCGAGATATGGGGGGTCAAAGTTTGGCCCATTTCAGTGACCATTTCCGTGACCCCATCGAAATTTCGGTCGCTTGCGCCGGGGTCAAAAATTGAGCTACGAGAAAACGCTTGCGGGGGATTGTTCATGTGTCCGAATGGGAAGTTCTGTGTAAGCGGTTTGAAATTCGATGCAACGCTTATAGGGAATTCTCGCGGCCGAAGTGTGTCAAATTCGTGAACTTTGACCCTATGAAAGTCGGGTCCTACTGGGCCTAGAGAGAAACCTTTTTTTTAAAATTGATGTACTCTTCGAGAGCAACATTTTGGCTATCTCGGATTTTTAAAATTCGCGAATGGAGTTTCTGCAGGGAATTTCCGTTCGATTTTTGGCCTATTTTTTAAACATTCAAAAATTCGCCATAAAAAAACTATTGAAGCTAGGACCACGAAATTTCTAGGGTTTGTAGGAAAAAATAGGGAGCCCTTTCACACCAAAATTTGCGACATTCTATCGAACCGTTTCGGAGATATTCGCGAGTTTTTGTTTTAGCATTACGGCGAAAAGGGGGGACCCCTCATGGTGAGCCGCGACTGCGGAGCATGGTGAGGAGGTCCGAAACCCTGTTAGGCCGCGTTTCAAATTTCAAGTCGATCGGACAAATAGGGCCCGAGATATGGGGGGTCAAAATTTGGCCCATTTCAGTGACCATTTCCGTGACCCCATCGAAATTTCGGTCGCTTGCGCCGGGGTCAAAAATTGAGCTACGAGAAAACGCTTGCGGGGGATTGTTCATGTGTCCGAATGGGAAGTTCTGTGTAAGCGGTTTGAAATTCGATGCAACGCTTATAGGGAATTCTCGCGGCCGAAGTGTGTCAAATTCGTGAACTTTGACCCTATGAAAGTCGGGTCCTACTGGGCCTAGAGAGAAACCTTTTTTTTAAAATTGATGTACTCTTCGAGAGCAACATTTTGGCTATCTCGGATTTTTAAAATTCGCGAATGGAGTTTCTGCAGGGAATTTCCGTTCGATTTTTGGCCTATTTTTTAAACATTCAAAAATTCGCCATAAAAAAACTATTGAAGCTAGGACCACGAAATTTCTAGGGTTTGTAGGAAAAAATAGGGAGCCCTTTCACACCAAAATTTGCGACATTCTATCGAACCGTTTCGGAGATATTCGCGAGTTTTTGTTTTAGCATTACGGCGAAAAGGGGGGACCCCTCATGGTGAGCCGCGACTGCGGAGCATGGTGAGGAGGTCCGAAACCCTGTTAGGCCGCGTTTCAAATTTCAAGTCGATCGGACAAATAGGGCCCGAGATATGGGGGGTCAAAATTTGGCCCATTTCAGTGACCATTTCCGTGACCCCATCGAAATTTCGGTCGCTTGCGCCGGGGTCAAAAATTGAGCTACGAGAAAACGCTTGCGGGGGATTGTTCATGTGTCCGAATGGGAAGTTCTGTGTGAGCGGTTTGAAATTCGGTGCAACGCTTATAGGGAATTCTCGCGGCCGAAATGTGTCAAATTCGTGAAATTTGACCCTATGAAAGTCGGGTCCTACTCGGCCTAGAGAGAAACTGTTTTTTTTTAAATTGATGTACTCTTCGAGAGCAACATTTTGGCTATCTCGGATTTTTAAAATTCAAGAATGGAGTTTCTGCAGGGAATTTCCGTTCGATTTTTGGCCTATTTTTTAAACATTCAAAAATTCGCCATAAAAAAACTATTGAAGCTAGGACCACGAAATTTGTAGGGTTTGTAGGAAAAAATAGGGAGCCCTTTCACACCAAAATTTGCGACATTCTATCGAACCGTTTCGGAGATATTCGCGAGTTTTTGTTTTAGCATTACGGCGAAAAGGGGAGACTCCCCATGGTGAGCCGCGACTGCGGAGCATGGTGAGGAGGTCCGAAACCCTGTTAGGCCGCGTTTCAAATTTCAGGTGGATCGGACAATTAGGGCCCGATATATGGGGGGTCAAAATTTGGCCCATTTCAGTGACCATTTCCGTGACCCCATCGAAATTTCGGTCGCTTGCGCCGGGGTCAAAAATTGAGCTACGAGAAAACGCTTGCGTGGGATTGTTCATGCGTCCGAATGGGAAGTGCTGTGTGAGCGGTTTGAAATTCGGTGAAACGCCGATAGGGAATTCTCGCGCCCGAAATGTGTCAAATTCGTGAATTTTGACCCTATGAAAGTCGGTTCCTATTGGGCCTAGAGAGAAACTGTTTTTTTTTTAAATTGATGTACTCTTCGAGAGCAACATTTTGGCTATCTCGGATTTTTAAAATTCGCGAATGGAGTTTCTGCAGGGAATTTCCGTTCGATTTTTATTCTATTCTTTAAACATTCAAAAATTCGCCATAAAAAAACTATTAAAGCTAGGACCACGAAATTTGGAGGGTTTGTAGGAAAACATAGGGAGCCCTTTCACACCAAATTTTGCGACATTCTATCGAACCGTTTCGGAGATATTCGCGAGTTTTTGTTTTAGCATTTCGGCGAAAAGGGGGGACCCCCATGGTGAGCCGCGACTGCGGAGAATGGGGAGGAAGGCCGAAACCCTGTTAGGCCACGTTTCAAATTTCAAGTCGATCGGACAATTAGGGCCCGAGATATGCGGGGTCAAAGTTTGGCCCATTTCAGTTACCATTTCCGTGACCCCATCGAAATTTCGGTCGCTTGCGCCGGGGTCAAAAATTGAGCTACGAGAAAACGCTTGAGGGGGATTGTTCATGCGTCCGAATGGGAAGTGCTGTGTGAGCGGTTTGAAATTCGGTGAAACGCCTATAGGGAATTCTCGCGGCCGAAATGTGTCAAATTCGTGAATTTTGACCCTATGAAAGTCGGGTCCTATTGGGCCTAGAGAGAAACTGTTTTTTTTAAAATTGATGTACTCTTCGAGAGGAACATTTTGGCTATCTCGGATTTTTAAAATTCGCGAATGGAGTTTCTGCAGGGAATTTCCGTTCGATTTCTGGCCTATTCTTTAAACATTCAAAAATTCGCCATAAAAAACTATGCAAGCTAGGACCACAAAATTTGGAGGGTTTGTAGGAAAAAATAGGGAGCCCTTTCACACCAAAATTTGCGACATTCTATCGAACCGTTTCGGAGATATTCGCGAGTTTTTGTTTTAGCATTACGGCGAAAAGGGGGGGACCCCCCATGGTGAGCCTCGACTGCGGAGCATGGGGAGGAAGGCCGAAACCCTGTTAGGCCACGTTTCAAATTTCAAGTCGATCGGACAATTAGGGCCCGAGATATGGCGGGTCAAAGTTTGGCCCATTTCAGTGACCATTTCCGTGACCCCATCGAAATTTCGGTCGCTTGCGCCGGGGTCAAAAATTGAGCTACGAGAAAACGCTTGCGGGGGATTGTTCATGTGTCCGAATGGGAAGTGCTGTGGGAGCGGTTTGAAATTCGGTGAAACGCTTATAGGGAATTCTCGCGGCCGAAATGTGTCAAATTCCTGAACTTTGACCCTATGAAAGTCGGGTCCTATTGGGCCTAGAGTGAAACTTTTTTTTTAAATTGACGTACTCTTCGAGAGCAACATTTTGGCTATCTCGGATTTTTAAAATTCGCGAATGGAGTTTCTGCAGGTAATTTCCGTTCGATTTCTGGCCTATTCTTTAAACATTCAAAAATTCGCCATAAAAAACTATGGAAGCTAGGACCACAAAATTTGGAGGGTTTGTAGGAAAAAATAGGGAGCCCTTTCACACCAAAATTTGCGACATTCTATCGAACCGTTTCGGAGATATTCGCGAGTTTTTGTTTTAGAATTACGGCGAAAATGGGGGGACCCCCCATGGTGAGCCGCGACTGCGGAGCATGAGGAGGAAGGCCGAAACCCTGTTAGGCCACGTTTCAAATTTCAAGTCGATCGGACAATTAGGGCCCGAGATATGGGGGTCAAAGTTTGGCCCATTTCAGTGACCATTTCCGTGACCCCATCGAAATTTCGGTCGCTTGCGCCGGGGTCAAAAATTGAGCTACGAGAAAACGCTTGCGGGGGATTGTTCATGTGTCCGAATGGGAAGTTCTGTGTGAGCGGTTTGAAATTCGGTGCAACGCTTATAGGGAATTCTCGCGGTCGTGTATGGTGTATTTAATTATGGCAAAGCACACGAGGGCTATCTGCCTAAGGGGAGGGATGCCTTGCGTGGATAACTTTCTAAGGGAAACTGGCTCGTATACACGTTACACATGGGGAAAACCACGAAAACGCCCATGCAGCCAGCCCGTTCGCGGGATTCGAACCTCGGACCGAACTACCAGTGTTCAGCGACTTTACCGCTCGGCCGCTTGTGGGCTCTCACGGTCGAAATGTGTCAAATTCGTGAACTTTGACCCTATGAAAGTCGGGTCCTCCTCGGCCTAGAGAGAAACCTTTTTTTTTAAATTGATGTACTCTTCGAGAGCAACATTTTGGCTATCTCGGATTTTTAAAATTCGCGAATGGAGTTTCTGCAGGGAATTTCCGTTCGATTTTTGGCCTATTTTTTAAACATTCAAAAATTCGCCATAAAAAAACTATTGAAGCTAGGACTACGAAATTTGTAGGGTTTGTAGGAAAAAATAGGGAGCCCTTTCACACCAAAATTTGCGACGTTCTATCGAACCGTTTCGGAGATATTCGCGAGTTTTTGTTTTAGCATTACGGCGAAAAGGGGGGGACCCCCCATGGTGAGCCGCGACTGCGGAGCATGGGGAGGAAGGCCGAAACCCTGTTAGGCCACGTTTTAAATTTCAAGTCGATCGGACAATTAGAGCCCGAGATATGGCGGGTCAAAGTTTGGCCCTTTTCAGTGACCATTTCCGTGACCCCATCGAAATTTCGGTCGCTTGCGCCGGGGTCAAAAATTGAGCTACGAGAAAACGCTTGCGGGGGATTGTTCATGTGTCCGAATGGGAAGTGCTGTGGGAGCGGTTTGAAATTCGGTGAAACGCTTATAGGGAATTCTCGCGGCCGAAATGTGTCAAATTCGTGAACTTTGACCCTATGAAAGTCGGGTCCTATTGGGCCTAGAGTGAAACTTTTTTTTTAAATTGACGTACTCTTCGAGAGCAACATTTTGGCTATCTCGGATTTTTAAAATTCGCGAATGGAGTTTCTGCAGGGAATTTTCGTTCGATTTTTGGCCTATTCTTTAAACATTCAAAAATTCGCCATAAAAAAACTATTGAAGCTAGGACCACGAAATTTCTAGGGTATGTAGGAAAAAATAGAAAGCCCTTTCACACCAAAATTTGCGACATTCTATCGAACCGTTTCGGAGATATTCGCGAGTTTTTGTTTTAGCATTACGGCGAAAAGGGGGGACCCCCCATGGTGAGCCGCGACTGCGGAGAATGGGGAGGAAGGCCGAAACCCTGTTAGGCCACGTTTCAAATTTCAAGTCGATCGGACAATTAGGGCCCGAGATATGGGGGGTCAAAGTTTGGCCCATTTCAGTGACCATTTCCGTGACCCCATCGAAATTTCGGTCGCTTGCGCCGGGGTCAAAAATTGAGCTACGAGAAAACGCTTGCGGGGGATTGTTCATGTGTCCGAATGGGAAGTTCTGTGTGAGCGGTTTGAAATTCGGTGCAACGCTTATAGGGAATTCTCGCGGCCGAAATGTGTCAAATTCGTGAACTTTGACCCTATGAAAGTCGGGTCCTACTCGGCGTAGAGAGAAACCTTTTTTTTTAAATTGATGTACTCTTCGAGAGCAACATTTTGGCTATCTCGGATTTTTAGAATTCGCGAATGGAGTTTCTGCAGGGAATTTCCGTTCGATTTTTGGCCTATTTTTTAAACATTCAAAAATTCGCCATAAAAAAACTATTGAAGCTAGGACCACGAAATTTGTAGGGTTTGTAGGAAAAAATAGGGAGCCCTTTCACACCAAAATTTGCGACGTTCTATCGAACCGTTTCGGAGATATTCGCGAGTTTTTGTTTTAGCTTTACGGCGAAAACGGGAGACCCCCCATGCTGAGCCGCGACTGCGGAGCATGGTGAGGAGGTCCGAAACCCTGTTAGGCCGCGTTTCAAATTTCAAGTCGATCGGACAAATAGGGCTCGAGATATGGGGGGTCAAAATTTGGCCCATTTCAGTGACCATTTCCATGACCCCATTGAAATTTCGGTCGCTTGCGCCGGGGTCAAAAATTGAGCTACGAGAAAACGCTTGAGAGGGATTGTTCATGCGTCCGAATGGGAAGTGCTGTGTGAGCGGTTTGAAATTCGGTGAAACGCCTATAGGGAATTCTCGCGGCCGAAATGTGTCAAATTCGTGAATTTTGACCCTATGAAAGTCGGGTCCTATTGGGCCTAGAGAGAAACTGTTTTTCTTAAAATTGATGTACTCTTTGAAAGCAACATTTTGGCTATCTCGGATTTTTAAAATTCGCGAATGGAGTTTCTGCAGGTAATTTCCGTTCGATTTCTGGCCTATTCTTTAAACATTCAAAAATTCGCCATAAAAAACTATGGAAGCTAGGACCACAAAATTTGGAGGGTCTGTAGGAAAAAATAGGGAGCCCTTTCACACCAAAATTTGCGACATTCTATCGAACCGTTTCGGAGATATTCGCGAGTTTTTGTTTTAGCATTACGGCGAAAAGGGGGGACCCCTCATGGTGAGCCGCGACTGCGGAGCATGGTGAGGAGGTCCGAAACCCTGTTAGGCCGCGTTTCAAATTTCAAGTCGATCGGACAAATAGGGCCCGAGATATGGGGGGTCAAAATTTGGCCCATTTCAGTGACCATTTCTGTGACCCCATTGAAATTTCGGTCGCTTGCGCTGGGGTCAAAAATTGAGCTACGAGAAAACGCTTGAGGGGGATTGTTCATGCGTCCGAATGGGAAGTGCTGTGTGAGCGGTTTGAAATTCGGTGAAACGCCGATAGGGAATTCTCGCGCCCGAAATGTGTCAAATTCGTGAATTTTGACCCTATGAAAGTCGGGTCCTATTGGGCCTAGAGAGAAACTGTTTTTTTTAAAATTGATGTACTCTTCGAGAGCAACATTTTGGCTATCTCGGATTTTTAAAATTCGTGAATGGAGTTTCTGCAGGGAATTTCCGTTCGATTTCTGGCCTATTCTTTAAACATTCAAAAATTCGCCATAAAAAACTATGGAAGCTAGGACCACAAAATTTGGAGGGTTTGTAGGAAAAAATAGGGAGCCCTTTCACACCAAAATTTGCGACATTCTATCGAACCGTTTCGGAGATATTCGCGAGTTTTTGCTTTAGCATTACGGCGAAAATGGGGGGACCCCCCATGGTGAGCCGCGACTGCGGAGCATGGGGAGGAAGGCCGAAACCCTGTTAGGCCACGTTTCAAATTTCAAGTCGATCGGACAATTAGGGCCCGAGATATGGGGGTCAAAGTTTGGCCCATTTCAGTGACCATTTCCGTGACCCCATCGAAATTTCGGTCGCTTGCGCCGGGGTCAAAAATTGAGCTACGAGAAAACGCTTGCGGGGGATTGTTCATGTGTCCGAATGGGAAGTGCTGTGGGAGCGGTTTGAAATTCGGTGAAACGCTTATAGGGAATTCTCGCGGCCGAAATGTGTCAAATTCGTGAACTTTGACCCTATGAAAGTCGGGTCCTATTGGGCCTAGAGTGAAACTTTTTTTTTAAATTGACGTACTCTTCGAGAGCAACATTTTGGCTATCTCGGATTTTTAAAATTCGCGAATGGAGTTTCTGCAGGGAATTTCCGTTCGATTTTTGGCCTATTCTTTAAACATTCAAAAATTCGCCATAAAAAAACTATGGAAGCTAGGACCACGAAATTTAGAGGGTTTGTAGGAAAACATAGGGAGCCCTTTCACACCAAATTTTGCGACATTCTATCGAACCGTTTCGGAGATATTCGCGAGTTTTTGTTTTAGCATTACGGCGAAAAGGGGGGACTCCCCATGGTGAGCCGCGACTGCGGAGAATGGGGAGGAAGGCCGAAACCCTGTTAGGCCACGTTTCAAATTTCAAGTCGATCGGACAATTAGGGCCCGAGATATGGGGGGTCAAAGTTTGGCCCATTTCAGTGACCATTTCCGTGACCCCATCGAAATTTCGGTCGCTTGCGCCGGGGTCAAAAATTGAGCTACGAGAAAACGCTTGCGGGGGATTGTTCATGTGTCCGAATGGGAAGTTCTGTGTGAGCGGTTTGAAATTCGGTGCAACGCTTATAGGGAATTCTCGCGGTCGTGTATGGTGTATTTAATTATGGCAAAGCACACGAGGGCTATCTGCCTAAGGGGAGGGATGCCTTTCGTGGATAACTTTCTAAGGGAAACTGGCTCGTATACACGTTACACGTGGGGAAAACCACGAAAACGCCCATGCAGCCAGCCCGTTCGCGCGATTCGAACCTCGGACCGAACTACCAGTGTTCAGCGACTTTACCGCTCGGCCGCTGGTGGGCTCTCGCGGTCGAAATGTGTCAAATTCGTGAACTTTGACCCTATGAAAGTCGGGTCCTCCTCGGCCTAGAGAGAAACCTTTTTTTTTAAATTGATGTACTCTTCGAGAGCAACATTTTGGCTATCTCGGATTTTTAAACTTCGCGAATGGAGTTTCTGCAGGGAATTTCCGTTCGATTTTTGGCCTATTTTTTAAACATTCAAAAATTCGCCATAAAAAAACTATTGAAGCTAGGACCACGAAATTTGTAGGGTTTGTAGGAAAAAACAGGGAGCCCTTTCACACCAAAATTTGCGACGTTCTATCGAACCGTTTCGGAGATATTCGCGAGTTTTTGTTTTAGCATTACGGCGAAAAGGGGGGGACCCCCCATGGTGAGCCGCGACTGCGGAGCATGGGGAGGAAGGCCGAAACCCTGTTAGGCCACGTTTTAAATTTCAAGTCGATCGGACAATTAGAGCCCGAGATATGGCGGGTCAAAGTTTGGCCCATTTCAGTGACCATTTCCGTGACCCCATCGAAATTTCGGTCGCTTGCGCCGGGGTCAAAAATTGAGCTACGAGAAAACCCTTGCGGGGGATTGTTCATGTGTCCGAATGGGAAGTGCTGTGGGAGCGGTTTGAAATTCGGTGAAACGCTTATAGGGAATTCTCGCGGCCGAAATGTGTCAAATTCGTGAACTTTGACCCTATGAAAGTCGAGTCCTATTGGGCCTAGAGTGAAACTTTTTTTTTAAATTGACGTACTCTTCGAGAGCAACATTTTGGCTATCTCGGATTTTTAAAATTCGCGAATGGAGTTTCTGCAGGGAATTTCCGTTCGATTTTTGGCCTATTCTTTAAACATTCAAAAATTCGCCATAAAAAAAACTATTGAAGCTAGGACCACGAAATTTGTAGGGTATATAGGAAAAAATAGGGAGCCCTTTCACACCAAAATTTGCGACATTCTATCGAACCGTTTCGGAGATATTCGCGAGTTTTTGTTTTAGCATTACGGCGAAAAGGGGGGACCCCCCATGGTGAGCCGCGACTGCGGAGAATGGGGAGGAAGGCCGAAACCCTGTTAGGCCACGTTTCAAATTTCAAGTCGATCGGACAATTAGGGCCCGAGATATGGGGGGTCAAAGTTTGGCCCATTTCAGTGACCATTTCCGTGACCCCATCGAAATTTCGGTCGCTTGCGCCGGGGTCAAAAATTGAGCTACGAGAAAACGCTTGCGGGGGATTGTTCATGTGTCCGAATGGGAAGTTCTGTGTGAGCGGTTTGAAATTCGGTGCAACGCTTATAGGGAATTCTCGCGGCCGAAATGTGTCAAATTCGTGAACTTTGACCCTATGAAAGTCGGGTCCTACTCGGCGTAGAGAGAAACCTTTTTTTTTAAATTGATGTACTCTTCGAGAGCAACATTTTGGCTATCTCGGATTTTTAGAATTCGCGAATGGAGTTTCTGCAGGGAATTTCCGTTCGATTTTTGGCCTATTTTTTAAACATTCAAAAATTCGCCATAAAAAAACTATTGAAGCTAGGACCACGAAATTTGTAGGGTTTGTAGGAAAAAATAGGGAGCCCTTTCACACCAAAATTTGCGACATTCTATTGAACCGTTTCGGAGATATTCGCGAGTTTTTGTTTTAGCATTACGGCGAAAAGCGAAAAGGGGGGACCCCCCATGGTGAGCCGCGACTGCGGAGCATGGTGAGGAGGTCCGAAACCCTGTTAGGCCGCGTTTCAAATTTCAGGTGGATCGGACATTTAGGGCCCGAGATATGGGGGTCAAAATTTGGCCCATTTCAGTGACCATTTCCGTGACCCCATCGAAATTTCGGTCGCTTGCGCCGGGGTCAAAAATTGAGCTACGAGAAAACGCTAGCGGGGGATTGTTCATGCGTCCGAATGGGAAGTGCTATGTGAGCGGTTTGAAATTCGGTGAAACGCCTATAGGGAATTCTCGCGGCCGAAATGTGTCAAATTCGTGAATTTTGACCCTATGAAAGTCGGGTCCTATTGGGCCTAGAGAGAAACTGTTTTTTTTTAAAATTGATGTACTCTTCGAGAGCAACATTTTGGCTATCTCGGATTTTTAAAATTCGCGAATGGAGTTTCTGCAGGGAATTTCCGTTCGATTTCTGGCCTACTCTTTAAACATTCAAAAATTCGCCATAAAAAACTATGGAAGCTAGGACCACGAAATTTGGAGGGTTTGTAGGACAAAATAGGGAGCCCTTTCACACCAAAATTTGCGACATTCTATCGAACCGTTTCGGACATATTCGCGAGTTTTTGTTTTAGCTTTACGGCGAAAAGGGGGAGACCCCCCATGGTGAGCCGCGACTGCGGAGCATGGGGAGGAAGGCCGAAACCCTGTTAGGCCACGTTTCAAATTTCAAGTCGATCGGACAATTAGGGCCCGAGATATGGGGGGTCAAAGTTTGGCCCATTTCGGTGACCATTTCCGTGACCCCATCGAAATTTCGGTCGCTTGCGCCGGGGTCAAAAATTGAGCTACGAGAAAACGCTTGCGGGGGATTGTTCATGTGTCCGAATGGGAAGTTCTGTGTGAGCGGTTTGAAATTCGGTGCAACGCTTATAGGGAATTCTCGCGGCCGAAATGTGTCAAATTCGTGAACTTTGACCCTATGAAAGTCGGGTCCTACTGGGCCTAGAGAGAAACCTTTTTTTTTTAAATTGATGTACTCTTCGAGAGCAACATTTTGGCTATCTCGGATTTTTAAAATTCGCGAATGGAGTTTCTGCAGGGAATTTCCGTTCGATTTTTGGCCTATTTTTTAAACATTCAAAAATTCGCCATAAAAAAAACTATTGAAGCTAGGACCACGAAATTTGTAGGGTTTGTAGGAAAAAATAGGGAGCCCTCTCACACCAAAATTTGCGACATTCTATCGAACCGTTTCGGAGATATTCGCGAGTTTTTGTTTTAGCATTACGGCGAAAAGGGGGGACCCCTCATGGTGAGCCGCGACTGCGGAGCATGGTGAGGAGGTCCGAAACCCTGTTAGGCCGCGTTTCAAATTTCAAGTCGATCGGACAAATAGGGCCCGAGATATGGGGGGTCAAAATTTGGCCCATTTCAGTGACCATTTCCGTGACCCCATTGAAATTTCGGTCGCTTGCGCCGGGGTCAAAAATTGAGCTACGAGAAAACGCTTGAGGGGGATTGTTCATGCGTCCGAATGGGAAGTGCTGTGTGAGCGGTTTGAAATTCGGTGAAACGCCTATAGGGAATTCTCGCGGCCGAAATGTGTCAAATTCGTGAATTTTGACCCTATGAAAGTCGGGTCCTATTGGGCCTAGAGAGAAACTGTTTTTTTTAAAATTGATGTACTCTTCGAGAGCAACATTTTGGCTATCTCGGATTTTTAAAATTCGCGAATGGAGTTTCTGCAGGGAATTTCCGTTCGATTTCTGGCCTATTCTTTAAACATTCAAAAATTCGCCATAAAAAACTATGCAAGCTAGGACCACAAAATTTGGAGGGTTTGTAGGAAAAAATAGGGAGCCCTTTCACACCAAAATTTGCGACATTCTATCGAACCGTTTCGGAGATATTCGCGAGTTTTTGTTTTAGCATTACGGCGAAAAGGGGGGACCCCCCATGGTGAGCCGCGACTGCGGAGCATGGGGAGGAAGGCCGAAACCCTGTTAGGCCACGTTTCAAATTTCAAGTCGATCGGACAATTAGGGCCCGAGATATGGGGGTCAAAGTTTGGCCCATTTCAGTGACCATTTCCGTGACCCCATCGAAATTTCGGTCGCTTGCGCCGGGGTCAAAAATTGAGCTACGAGAAAACGCTTGCGGGGGATTGTTCATGTGTCCGAATGGGAAGTGCTGTGGGAGCGGTTTGAAATTCGGTGAAACGCTTATAGGGAATTCTCGCGGCCGAAATGTGTCAAATTCGTGAACTTTGACCCTATGAAATTCGGGTCCTATTGGGCCTAGAGTGAAACTTTTTTTTTAAATTGACGTACTCTTCGAGAGCAACATTTTGGCTATCTCGGATTTTTAAAATTCGCGAATGGAGTTTCTGCAGGGAATTTCCGTTCGATTTTTGGCCTATTCTTTAAACATTCAAAAATTCGCCATAAAAAAACTATGGAAGCTAGGACCACGAAATTTGGAGGGTTTGTAGGAAAACATAGGGAGCCCTTTCACACCAAATTTTGCGACATTCTATCGAACCGTTTCGGAGATATTCGCGAGTTTTTGTTTTAGCATTTCGGCGAAAAGGGGGGACCCCCATGGTGAGCCGCGACTGCGGAGAATGGGGAGGAATGCCGAAACCCTGTTAGGCCACGTTTCAAATTTCAAGTCGATCGGACAATTAGGGCCCGAGATATGGGGGGTCAAAGTTTGGCCCATTTCAGTGACTATTTCCGTGACCCCATCGAAATTTCGGTCGCTTGCGCCGGGGTCAAAAATTGAGCTACGAGAAAACGCTTGCGGGGGATTGTTCATGTGTGCGAATGGGAAGTTCTGTGTGAGCGGTTTGAAATTCGGTGCAACGCTTATAGGGAATTCTCGCGGCCGAAATGTGTCAAATTCGTGAACTTTGACCCTATGAAAGTCGGGTCCTCCTCTGCCTAGAGAGAAACCTTTTTTTTTAAATTGATGTACTCTTCGAGAGCAACATTTTGGCTATCTCGGATTTTTAAAATTCGCGAATGGAGTTTCTGCAGGGAATTTCCGTTCGATTTTTGGCCTATTTTTTAAACATTCAAAAATTCGCCATAAAAAAACTATTGAAGCTAGGACCACGAAATTTGTAGGGTTTGTAGGAAAAAATAGGGAGCCCTTTCACACCAAAATTTGCGACGTTCTATTGAACCGTTTCGGAGATATTCGCGAGTTTTTGTTTTAGCATTACGGCGAAAAGGGGAGACCCCCCATGGTGAGCCGCGACTGCGGAGCATAGTGAGGAGGTCCGAAACCCTGTTAGGCCGCGTTTCAAATTTCAGGTGGATCGGACAATTAGGGCCCGAGATATGGGGGATCAAAATTTGGCCCATTTCAGTGACCATTTCCGTGACCCCATCGAAATTTCGGTCGCTTGCGCCGGGGTCAAAAATTGAGCTACGAGAAAACTCTTGCGGGGGATTGTTCATGCGTCCGAATGGGAAGTGCTGTGTGAGCGGTTTGAAATTCGGTGAAACGCCGATAGGGAATTCTCGCGCCCGAAATGTGTCAAATTCGTGAATTTTGACCCTATGAAAGTCGGGTCCTATTGGGCCTAGAGAGAAACTGTTTTTTTTAAATTGATGTACTCTTCGAGAGCAACATTTTGGCTATCTCGGATTTTGAAAATTCGCGAATGGAGTTTCTGCAGGGAATTTCCGTTCGATTTCTGGCCTATTCTTTAAAACTTCAAAAATTCGCCATAAAAAACTATGGAAGCTAGGACCACGAAATTTGGAGGGTTTGTAGGAAAAAATAGGGAGCCCTTTCACACCAAAATTTGCGACATTCTATCGAACCGTTTCGGAGATATTCGCGAGTTTTTGTTTTAGCATTACGGCGAAAAGGGGGGGACCCCCCATGGTGAGCCACGACTGCGGAGCATGGGGAGGAAGGCCGAAACCCTGTTAGGCCACGTTTTAAATTTCAAGTCGATCGGACAATTAGGGCCCGAGATATGGCGGGTCAAAGTTTGGCCCATTTCAGTGACCATTTCCGTGACCCCATCGAAATTTCGGTCGCTTGCGCCGGGGTCAAAAATTGAGCTACGAGAAAACGCTTGCGGGGGATTGTTCATGTGTCCGAATGGGAAGTGCGGTGGGAGCGGTTTGAAATTCGGTGAAACGCTTATAGGGAATTCTCGCGGCCGAAATGTGTCAAATTCCTGAACTTTGACCCTATGAAAGTCGGGTCCTATTGGGCCTAGAGTGAAACTTTTTTTTTAAATTGACGTACTCTTCGAGAGCAACATTTTGGCTATCTCGGATTTTTAAAATTCGCGAATGGAGTTTCTGCAGGGAATTTCCGTTCGATTTTTGGCCTATTCTTTAAACATTCAAAAATTCGCCATAAAAAAACTATTGAAGCTAGGACCACGAAATTTGTAGGGTATGTAGGAAAAAATAGGGAGCCCTTTCACACCGAAATTTGCGACATTCTTTCGAACCGTTTCGGAGATATTCGCGAGTTTTTGTTTTAGCATTACGGCGAAAAGGGGGGACTCCCCATGGTGAGCCGCGACTGCGGAGAATGGGGAGGAAGGCCGAAACCCTGTTAGGCCACGTTTCAAATTTCAAGTCGATCGGACAATTAGGGCCCGAGATATGGGGGGTCAAAGTTTGGCCCATTTCAGTGACCATTTCCGTGACCCCATCGAAATTTCGGTCGCTTGCGCCGGGGTCAAAAATTGAGCTACGAGAAAACGCTTGCGGGGGATTGTTCATGTGTCCGAATGGGAAGTTCTGTGTGAGCGGTTTGAAATTCGGTGCAACGCTTATAGGGAATTCTCGCGGTCGTGTATGGTGTATTTAATTATGGCAAAGCACACGAGGGCTATCTGCCTAAGGGGAGGGATGCCTTTCGTGGATAACTTTCTAAGGGAACTGGCTCGTATACACGTTACACATGGGGAAAACCACGAAAACGCCCATGCAGCCAGCCCGTTCGCGGGATTCGAACCTCGGACCGAACTACCAGTGTTCAGCGACTTTACCGCTCGGCCGCTGGTGGGCTCTCGCGGTCGAAATGTGTCAAATTCGTGAACTTTGACCCTATGAAAGTCGGGTCCTCCTCGGCCTAGAGAGAAACCTTTTTTTTTTAAATTGATGTACTCTTCGAGAGCAACATTTTGGCTATCTCGGATTTTTAAAATTCGCGAATGGAGTTTCTGCAGGGAATTTCCGTTCGATTTTTGGCCTATTTTTTAAACATTCAAAAATTCGCCATAAAAAAACTATTGAAGCTAGGACCACGAAATTTGTAGAGTTTGTAGGAAAAAATAGGGAGCCCTTTCACACCAAAATTTGCGACATTCTATCGAACCGTTTCGGAGATATTCGCGAGTTTTTGTTTTAGCATTACGGCGAAAAGGGGGGACCCCTCATGGTGAGCCGCGACTGCGGAGCATGGTGAGGAGGTCCGAAACCCTGTTAGGCCGCGTTTCAAATTTCAAGTCGATCGGACAAATAGGGCCCGAGATATGGGGGGTCAAAATTTGGCCCATTTCAGTGACCATTTCCATGACCCCATTGAAATTTCGGTCGCTTGCGCCGGGGTCAAAAATTGAGCTACGAGAAAACGCTTGAGGGGGATTGTTCATGCGTCCGAATGGGAAGTGCTGTGTGAGCGGTTTGAAATTCGGTGAAACGCCGATAGGGAATTCTCGCGCCCGAAATGTGTCAAATTCGTGAATTTTGACCCTATGAAAGTCGGGTCCTATTGGGCCTAGAGAGAAACTGTTTTTTTTTAAAATTGATGTACTCTTCGAGAGCAACATTTTGGCTATCTCGGATTTTTAAAATTCGTGAATGGAGTTTCTGCAGGGAATTTCCGTTCGATTTCTGGCCTATTCTTTAAACATTCAAAAATTCGCCATAAAAAACTATGGAAGCTAGGACCACAAAATTTGGAGGGTTTGTAGGAAAAAATAGGGAGCCCTTTCACACCAAAATTTGCGACATTCTATCGAACCGTTCCGGAGATATTCGCGAGTTTTTGTTTTAGCATTACGGCGAAAAGGGGGGACCCCCCATGGTGAGCCGCGACTGCGGAGAATGGCGAGGAAGGCCGAAACCCTGTTAGGCCACGTTTCAAATTTCAAGTCGATCGGACAATTAGGGCCCGAGATATGGGGGGTCAAAGTTTGGCCCATTTCGGTGACCATTTCCGTGACCCCATCGAAATTTCGGTCGCTTGCGCCGGGGTCAAAAATTGAGCTACGAGAAAACGCTTGCGGGGGATTGTTCATGTGTCCGAATGGGAAGTTCTGTGTGAGCGGTTTGAAATTCGGTGCAACGCTTATAGGGAATTCTCGCGGCCGAAATGTGTCAAATTCGTGAACTTTGACCCTATGAAAGTCGGGTCCTACTGGGCCTAGAGAGAAACCTTTTTTTTTAAATTGATGTACTCTTCGAGAGCAACATTTTGGCTATCTCGGATTTTTAAAATTCGCGAATGGAGTTTCTGCAGGGAATTTCCGTTCGATTTTTGGCCTATTTTTTAAACATTCAAAAATTCGCCATAAAAAAAACTATTGAAGCTAGGACCACGAAATTTGTAGGGTTTGTAGGAAAAAATAGGGAGCCCTTTCACACCAAAATTTGCGACATTCTATCGAACCGTTTCGGAGATATTCGCGAGTTTTTGTTTTAGCATTACGGCGAAAAGGGGGGACCCCTCATGGTGAGCCGCGACTGCGGAGCATGGTGAGGAGGTCCGAAACCCTGTTAGGCCGCGTTTCAAATTTCAAGTCGATCGGACAAATAGGGCCCGAGATATGGGGGGTCAAAATTTGGCCCATTTCAGTGACCATTTCCGTGACCCCATTGAAATTTCGGTCGCTTGCGCCGGGGTCAAAAATTGAGCTACGAGAAAACGCTTGAGGGGGATTGTTCATGCGTCCGAATGGGAAGTGCTGTGTGAGCGGTTTGAAATTCGGTGAAACGCCTATAGGGAATTCTCGCGGCCGAAATGTGTCAAATTCGTGAATTTTGACCGTATGAAAGTCGGGTCCTATTGGGCCTAGAGAGAAACTGTTTTTTTTAAAATTGATGTACTCTTCGAGAGCAACATTTTGGCTATCTCGGATTTTTAAAATTCGCGAATGGAGTTTCTGCAGGGAATTTCCGTTCGATTTCTGGCCTATTCTTTAAACATTCAAAAATTAGCCATAAAAAACTATGCAAGCTAGGACCACAAAATTTGGAGGGTTTGTAGGAAAAAATAGGGAGCCCTTTCACACCAAAATTTGCGACATTCTATCGAACCGTTTCGGAGATATTCGCGAGTTTTTGTTTTAGCATTACGGCGAAAAGGGGGGGACCCCCCATGGTGAGCCGCGACTGCGGAGCATGGGGAGGAAGGCCGAAACCCTGTTAGGCCACGTTTCAAATTTCAAGTCGATCGGACAATTAGGGCCCGAGATATGGGGGTCAAAGTTTGGCCCATTTCAGTGACCATTTCCGTGACCCCATCGAAATTTCGGTCGCTTGCGCCGGGGTCAAAAATTGAGCTACGAGAAAACGCTTGCGGGGGATTGTTCATGTGTCCGAATGGGAAGTGCTGTGGGAGCGGTTTGAAATTCGGTGAAACGCTTATAGGGAATTCTCGCGGCCGAAATGTGTCAAATTCGTGAACTTTGACCCTATGAAATTCGGGTCCTATTGGGCCTAGAGTGAAACTTTTTTTTTAAATTGACGTACTCTTCGAGAGCAACATTTTGGCTATCTCGGATTTTTAAAATTCGCGAATGGAGTTTCTGCAGGGAATTTCCGTTCGATTTTTGGCCTATTCTTTAAACATTCAAAAATTCGCCATAAAAAAACTATGGAAGCTAGGACCACGAAATTTGGAGGGTTTGTAGGAAAACATAGGGAGCCCTTTCACACCAAATTTTGCGACATTCTATCGAACCGTTTCGGAGATATTCGCGAGTTTTTGTTTTAGCATTTCGGCGAAAATGGGGGACCCCCATGGTGAGCCGCGACTGCGGAGAATGGGGAGGAAGGCCGAAACCCTGTTAGGCCACGTTTCAAATTTCAAGTCGATCGGACAATTAGGGCCCGAGATATGGGGGGTCAAAGTTTGGCCCATTTCAGTGACCATTTCCGTGACCCCATCGAAATTTCGGTCGCTTGCGCCGGGGTCAAAAATTGAGCTACGAGAAAACGCTTGCGGGGGATTGTTCATGTGTGCGAATGGGAAGTTCTGTGTGAGCGGTTTGAAATTCGGTGCAACGCTTATAGAGAATTCTCGCGGCCGAAATGTGTCAAATTAGTGAACTTTCACCCTATGAAAGTCGGGTCCTCCTCCGCCTAGAGAGAAACCTTTTTTTTTAAATTGATGTACTCTTCGAGAGCAACATTTTGGCTATCTCGGATTTTTAAAATTCGCGAATGGAGTTTCTGCAGGGAATTTCCGTTCGATTTTTGGCCTATTTTTTAAACATTCAAAAATTCGCCATAAAAAAACTATTGAAGCTAGGACCACGAAATTTGTAGGGTTTGTAGGAAAAAATAGGGAGCCCTTTCACACCAAAATTTGCGACGTTCTATTGAACCGTTTCGGAGATATTCGCGAGTTTTTGTTTTAGCATTACGGCGAAAAGGGGAGACCCCCCATGGTGAGCCGCGACTGCGGAGCATGGTGAGGAGGTCCGAAACCCTGTTAGGCCGCGTTTCAAATTTCAGGTGGATCGGACAATTAGGGCCCGAGATATGGGGGATCAAAATTTGGCCCATTTCAGTGACCATTTCCGTGACCCCATCGAAATTTCGGTCGCTTGCGCCGGGGTCAAAAATTGAGCTACGAGAAAACGCTTGCGGGGTATTGTTCATGCGTCCGAATGGGAAGTGCTGTGTGAGCGGTTTGAAATTCGGTGAAACGCCGATAGGGAATTCTCGCGCCCGAAATGTGTCAAATTCGTGAATTTTGACCCTATGAAAGTCGGGTCCTATTGGGCCTAGAGAGAAACTGTTTTTTTTAAATTGATGTACTCTTCGAGAGCAACATTTTGGCTATCTCGGATTTTGAAAATTCGCGAATGGAGTTTCTGCAGGGAATTTCCGTTCGATTTCTGGCCTATTCTTTAAAACTTCAAAAATTCGGCATAAAAAACTATGGAAGCTAGGACCACGAAATTTGGAGGGTTTGTAGGAAAAAATAGGGAGCCCTTTCACACCAAAATTTGCGACATTCTATCGAACCGTTTCGGAGATATTCGCGAGTTTTTGTTTTAGCATTACGGCGAAAAGCGGGGACGCCCCATGGTGAGCCGCGACTGCGGAGCATGGGGAGGAAGGCCGAAACCCTGTTAGGCCACGTTTTAAATTTCAAGTCGATCGGACAATTAGGGCCCGAGATATGGCGGGTCAAAGTTTGGCCCATTTCAGTGACCATTTCCGTGACCCCATCGAAATTTCGGTCGCTTGCGCCGGGGTCAAAAATTGAGCTACGAGAAAACGCTTGCGGGGGATTGTTCATGTGTCCGAATGGGAAGTGCTGTGGGAGCGGTTTGAAATTCGGTGAAACGCCGATAGGGAATTCTCGCGCCCGAAATGTGTCAAATTCGTGAATTTTGACCCTATGAAAGTCGGGTCCTATTGGGCCTAGAGAGAAACTGTTTTTTTTAAAATTGATGTACTCTTCGAGAGCAACATTTTGGCTATCTCGGATTTTTAAAATTCGTGAATGGAGTTTCTGCAGGGAATTTCCGTTCGATTTCTGGCCTATTCTTTAAACATTCAAAAATTCGCCATAAAAAACTATGGAAGCTAGGACCACAAAATTTGGAGGGTTTGTAGGAAAAAATAGGGAGCCCTTTCACACCAAAATTTGCGACATTCTATCGAACCGTTTCGGAGATATTCGCGAGTTTTTGTTTTAGCATTACGGCGAAAAGGGGGGACCCCCCATGGTGAGCCGCGACTGCGGAGAATGGCGAGGAAGGCCGAAACCCTGTTAGGCCACGTTTCAAATTTCAAGTCGATCGGACAATTAGGGCCCGAGATATGGGGGGTCAAAGTTTGGCCCATTTCAGTGACCATTTCCGTGACCCCATCGAAATTTCGGTCGCTTGCGCCGGGGTCAAAAATTGAGCTACGAGAAAACGCTTGCGGGGGATTGTTCATGTGTCCGAATGGGAAGTGCTGTGGGAGCGGTTTGAAATTCGGTGAAACGCTTATAGGGAATTCTCGCGGCCGAAATGTGTCAAATTCGTGAACTTTGACCCTATGAAATTCGGGTCCTATTGGGCCTAGAGTGAAACTTTTTTTTTAAATTGACGTACTCTTCGAGAGCAACATTTTGGCTATCTCGGATTTTTAAAATTCGCGAATGGAGTTTCTGCAGGGAATTTCCGTTCGATTTTTGGCCTATTCTTTAAACATTCAAAAATTCGCCATAAAAAAACTATGGAAGCTAGGACCACGAAATTTGGAGGGTTTGTAGGAAAACATAGGGAGCCCTTTCACACCAAATTTTGCGACATTCTATCGAACCGTTTCGGAGATATTCGCGAGTTTTTGTTTTAGCATTTCGGCGAAAAGGGGGGACCCCCATGGTGAGCCGCGACTGCGGAGAATGGGGAGGAATGCCGAAACCCTGTTAGGCCACGTTTCAAATTTCAAGTCGATCGGACAATTAGGGCCCGAGATATGGGGGGTCAAAGTTTGGCCCATTTCAGTGACTATTTCCGTGACCCCATCGAAATTTCGGTCGCTTGCGCCGGGGTCAAAAATTGAGCTACGAGAAAACGCTTGCGGGGGATTGTTCATGTGTGCGAATGGGAAGTTCTGTGTGAGCGGTTTGAAATTCGGTGCAACGCTTATAGGGAATTCTCGCGGCCGAAATGTGTCAAATTCGTGAACTTTGACCCTATGAAAGTCGGGTCCTCCTCTGCCTAGAGAGAAACCTTTTTTTTTAAATTGATGTACTCTTCGAGAGCAACATTTTGGCTATCTCGGATTTTTAAAATTCGCGAATGGAGTTTCTGCAGGGAATTTCCGTTCGATTTTTGGCCTATTTTTTAAACATTCAAAAATTCGCCATAAAAAAACTATTGAAGCTAGGACCACGAAATTTGTAGGGTTTGTAGGAAAAAATAGGGAGCCCTTTCACACCAAAATTTGCGACGTTCTATTGAACCGTTTCGGAGATATTCGCGAGTTTTTGTTTTAGCATTACGGCGAAAAGGGGAGACCCCCCATGGTGAGCCGCGACTGCGGAGCATAGTGAGGAGGTCCGAAACCCTGTTAGGCCGCGTTTCAAATTTCAGGTGGATCGGACAATTAGGGCCCGAGATATGGGGGATCAAAATTTGGCCCATTTCAGTGACCATTTCCGTGACCCCATCGAAATTTCGGTCGCTTGCGCCGGGGTCAAAAATTGAGCTACGAGAAAACTCTTGCGGGGGATTGTTCATGCGTCCGAATGGGAAGTGCTGTGTGAGCGGTTTGAAATTCGGTGAAACGCCGATAGGGAATTCTCGCGCCCGAAATGTGTCAAATTCGTGAATTTTGACCCTATGAAAGTCGGGTCCTATTGGGCCTAGAGAGAAACTGTTTTTTTTAAATTGATGTACTCTTCGAGAGCAACATTTTGGCTATCTCGGATTTTGAAAATTCGCGAATGGAGTTTCTGCAGGGAATTTCCGTTCGATTTCTGGCCTATTCTTTAAAACTTCAAAAATTCGCCATAAAAAACTATGGAAGCTAGGACCACGAAATTTGGAGGGTTTGTAGGAAAAAATAGGGAGCCCTTTCACACCAAAATTTGCGACATTCTATCGAACCGTTTCGGAGATATTCGCGAGTTTTTGTTTTAGCATTACGGCGAAAAGGGGGGGACCCCCCATGGTGAGCCACGACTGCGGAGCATGGGGAGGAAGGCCGAAACCCTGTTAGGCCACGTTTTAAATTTCAAGTCGATCGGACAATTAGGGCCCGAGATATGGCGGGTCAAAGTTTGGCCCATTTCAGTGACCATTTCCGTGACCCCATCGAAATTTCGGTCGCTTGCGCCGGGGTCAAAAATTGAGCTACGAGAAAACGCTTGCGGGGGATTGTTCATGTGTCCGAATGGGAAGTGCGGTGGGAGCGGTTTGAAATTCGGTGAAACGCTTATAGGGAATTCTCGCGGCCGAAATGTGTCAAATTCCTGAACTTTGACCCTATGAAAGTCGGGTCCTATTGGGCCTAGAGTGAAACTTTTTTTTTAAATTGACGTACTCTTCGAGAGCAACATTTTGGCTATCTCGGATTTTTAAAATTCGCGAATGGAGTTTCTGCAGGGAATTTCCGTTCGATTTTTGGCCTATTCTTTAAACATTCAAAAATTCGCCATAAAAAAACTATTGAAGCTAGGACCACGAAATTTGTAGGGTATGTAGGAAAAAATAGGGAGCCCTTTCACACCGAAATTTGCGACATTCTTTCGAACCGTTTCGGAGATATTCGCGAGTTTTTGTTTTAGCATTACGGCGAAAAGGGGGGACTCCCCATGGTGAGCCGCGACTGCGGAGAATGGGGAGGAAGGCCGAAACCCTGTTAGGCCACGTTTCAAATTTCAAGTCGATCGGACAATTAGGGCCCGAGATATGGGGGGTCAAAGTTTGGCCCATTTCAGTGACCATTTCCGTGACCCCATCGAAATTTCGGTCGCTTGCGCCGGGGTCAAAAATTGAGCTACGAGAAAACGCTTGCGGGGGATTGTTCATGTGTCCGAATGGGAAGTTCTGTGTGAGCGGTTTGAAATTCGGTGCAACGCTTATAGGGAATTCTCGCGGTCGTGTATGGTGTATTTAATTATGGCAAAGCACACGAGGGCTATCTGCCTAAGGGGAGGGATGCCTTTCGTGGATAACTTTCTAAGGGAACTGGCTCGTATACACGTTACACATGGGGAAAACCACGAAAACGCCCATGCAGCCAGCCCGTTCGCGGGATTCGAACCTCGGACCGAACTACCAGTGTTCAGCGACTTTACCGCTCGGCCGCTGGTGGGCTCTCGCGGTCGAAATGTGTCAAATTCGTGAACTTTGACCCTATGAAAGTCGGGTCCTCCTCGGCCTAGAGAGAAACCTTTTTTTTTTAAATTGATGTACTCTTCGAGAGCAACATTTTGGCTATCTCGGATTTTTAAAATTCGCGAATGGAGTTTCTGCAGGGAATTTCCGTTCGATTTTTGGCCTATTTTTTAAACATTCAAAAATTCGCCATAAAAAAACTATTGAAGCTAGGACCACGAAATTTGTAGAGTTTGTAGGAAAAAATAGGGAGCCCTTTCACACCAAAATTTGCGACATTCTATCGAACCGTTTCGGAGATATTCGCGAGTTTTTGTTTTAGCATTACGGCGAAAAGGGGGGACCCCTCATGGTGAGCCGCGACTGCGGAGCATGGTGAGGAGGTCCGAAACCCTGTTAGGCCGCGTTTCAAATTTCAAGTCGATCGGACAAATAGGGCCCGAGATATGGGGGGTCAAAATTTGGCCCATTTCAGTGACCATTTCCATGACCCCATTGAAATTTCGGTCGCTTGCGCCGGGGTCAAAAATTGAGCTACGAGAAAACGCTTGAGGGGGATTGTTCATGCGTCCGAATGGGAAGTGCTGTGTGAGCGGTTTGAAATTCGGTGAAACGCCGATAGGGAATTCTCGCGCCCGAAATGTGTCAAATTCGTGAATTTTGACCCTATGAAAGTCGGGTCCTATTGGGCCTAGAGAGAAACTGTTTTTTTTAAAATTGATGTACTCTTCGAGAGCAACATTTTGGCTATCTCGGATTTTTAAAATTCGTGAATGGAGTTTCTGCAGGGAATTTCCGTTCGATTTCTGGCCTATTCTTTAAACATTCAAAAATTCGCCATAAAAAACTATGGAAGCTAGGACCACAAAATTTGGAGGGTTTGTAGGAAAAAATAGGGAGCCCTTTCACACCAAAATTTGCGACATTCTATCGAACCGTTCCGGAGATATTCGCGAGTTTTTGTTTTAGCATTACGGCGAAAAGGGGGGACCCCCCATGGTGAGCCGCGACTGCGGAGAATGGCGAGGAAGGCCGAAACCCTGTTAGGCCACGTTTCAAATTTCAAGTCGATCGGACAATTAGGGCCCGAGATATGGGGGGTCAAAGTTTGGCCCATTTCGGTGACCATTTCCGTGACCCCATCGAAATTTCGGTCGCTTGCGCCGGGGTCAAAAATTGAGCTACGAGAAAACGCTTGCGGGGGATTGTTCATGTGTCCGAATGGGAAGTTCTGTGTGAGCGGTTTGAAATTCGGTGCAACGCTTATAGGGAATTCTCGCGGCCGAAATGTGTCAAATTCGTGAACTTTGACCCTATGAAAGTCGGGTCCTACTGGGCCTAGAGAGAAACCTTTTTTTTTAAATTGATGTACTCTTCGAGAGCAACATTTTGGCTATCTCGGATTTTTAAAATTCGCGAATGGAGTTTCTGCAGGGAATTTCCGTTCGATTTTTGGCCTATTTTTTAAACATTCAAAAATTCGCCATAAAAAAAACTATTGAAGCTAGGACCACGAAATTTGTAGGGTTTGTAGGAAAAAATAGGGAGCCCTTTCACACCAAAATTTGCGACATTCTATCGAACCGTTTCGGAGATATTCGCGAGTTTTTGTTTTAGCATTACGGCGAAAAGGGGGGACCCCTCATGGTGAGCCGCGACTGCGGAGCATGGTGAGGAGGTCCGAAACCCTGTTAGGCCGCGTTTCAAATTTCAAGTCGATCGGACAAATAGGGCCCGAGATATGGGGGGTCAAAATTTGGCCCATTTCAGTGACCATTTCCGTGACCCCATTGAAATTTCGGTCGCTTGCGCCGGGGTCAAAAATTGAGCTACGAGAAAACGCTTGAGGGGGATTGTTCATGCGTCCGAATGGGAAGTGCTGTGTGAGCGGTTTGAAATTCGGTGAAACGCCTATAGGGAATTCTCGCGGCCGAAATGTGTCAAATTCGTGAATTTTGACCGTATGAAAGTCGGGTCCTATTGGGCCTAGAGAGAAACTGTTTTTTTTAAAATTGATGTACTCTTCGAGAGCAACATTTTGGCTATCTCGGATTTTTAAAATTCGCGAATGGAGTTTCTGCAGGGAATTTCCGTTCGATTTCTGGCCTATTCTTTAAACATTCAAAAATTAGCCATAAAAAACTATGCAAGCTAGGACCACAAAATTTGGAGGGTTTGTAGGAAAAAATAGGGAGCCCTTTCACACCAAAATTTGCGACATTCTATCGAACCGTTTCGGAGATATTCGCGAGTTTTTGTTTTAGCATTACGGCGAAAAGGGGGGGACCCCCCATGGTGAGCCGCGACTGCGGAGCATGGGGAGGAAGGCCGAAACCCTGTTAGGCCACGTTTCAAATTTCAAGTCGATCGGACAATTAGGGCCCGAGATATGGGGGTCAAAGTTTGGCCCATTTCAGTGACCATTTCCGTGACCCCATCGAAATTTCGGTCGCTTGCGCCGGGGTCAAAAATTGAGCTACGAGAAAACGCTTGCGGGGGATTGTTCATGTGTCCGAATGGGAAGTGCTGTGGGAGCGGTTTGAAATTCGGTGAAACGCTTATAGGGAATTCTCGCGGCCGAAATGTGTCAAATTCGTGAACTTTGACCCTATGAAATTCGGGTCCTATTGGGCCTAGAGTGAAACTTTTTTTTTAAATTGACGTACTCTTCGAGAGCAACATTTTGGCTATCTCGGATTTTTAAAATTCGCGAATGGAGTTTCTGCAGGGAATTTCCGTTCGATTTTTGGCCTATTCTTTAAACATTCAAAAATTCGCCATAAAAAAACTATGGAAGCTAGGACCACGAAATTTGGAGGGTTTGTAGGAAAACATAGGGAGCCCTTTCACACCAAATTTTGCGACATTCTATCGAACCGTTTCGGAGATATTCGCGAGTTTTTGTTTTAGCATTTCGGCGAAAATGGGGGACCCCCATGGTGAGCCGCGACTGCGGAGAATGGGGAGGAAGGCCGAAACCCTGTTAGGCCACGTTTCAAATTTCAAGTCGATCGGACAATTAGGGCCCGAGATATGGGGGGTCAAAGTTTGGCCCATTTCAGTGACCATTTCCGTGACCCCATCGAAATTTCGGTCGCTTGCGCCGGGGTCAAAAATTGAGCTACGAGAAAACGCTTGCGGGGGATTGTTCATGTGTGCGAATGGGAAGTTCTGTGTGAGCGGTTTGAAATTCGGTGCAACGCTTATAGAGAATTCTCGCGGCCGAAATGTGTCAAATTAGTGAACTTTCACCCTATGAAAGTCGGGTCCTCCTCCGCCTAGAGAGAAACCTTTTTTTTTAAATTGATGTACTCTTCGAGAGCAACATTTTGGCTATCTCGGATTTTTAAAATTCGCGAATGGAGTTTCTGCAGGGAATTTCCGTTCGATTTTTGGCCTATTTTTTAAACATTCAAAAATTCGCCATAAAAAAACTATTGAAGCTAGGACCACGAAATTTGTAGGGTTTGTAGGAAAAAATAGGGAGCCCTTTCACACCAAAATTTGCGACGTTCTATTGAACCGTTTCGGAGATATTCGCGAGTTTTTGTTTTAGCATTACGGCGAAAAGGGGAGACCCCCCATGGTGAGCCGCGACTGCGGAGCATGGTGAGGAGGTCCGAAACCCTGTTAGGCCGCGTTTCAAATTTCAGGTGGATCGGACAATTAGGGCCCGAGATATGGGGGATCAAAATTTGGCCCATTTCAGTGACCATTTCCGTGACCCCATCGAAATTTCGGTCGCTTGCGCCGGGGTCAAAAATTGAGCTACGAGAAAACGCTTGCGGGGTATTGTTCATGCGTCCGAATGGGAAGTGCTGTGTGAGCGGTTTGAAATTCGGTGAAACGCCGATAGGGAATTCTCGCGCCCGAAATGTGTCAAATTCGTGAATTTTGACCCTATGAAAGTCGGGTCCTATTGGGCCTAGAGAGAAACTGTTTTTTTTAAATTGATGTACTCTTCGAGAGCAACATTTTGGCTATCTCGGATTTTGAAAATTCGCGAATGGAGTTTCTGCAGGGAATTTCCGTTCGATTTCTGGCCTATTCTTTAAAACTTCAAAAATTCGGCATAAAAAACTATGGAAGCTAGGACCACGAAATTTGGAGGGTTTGTAGGAAAAAATAGGGAGCCCTTTCACACCAAAATTTGCGACATTCTATCGAACCGTTTCGGAGATATTCGCGAGTTTTTGTTTTAGCATTACGGCGAAAAGCGGGGACGCCCCATGGTGAGCCGCGACTGCGGAGCATGGGGAGGAAGGCCGAAACCCTGTTAGGCCACGTTTTAAATTTCAAGTCGATCGGACAATTAGGGCCCGAGATATGGCGGGTCAAAGTTTGGCCCATTTCAGTGACCATTTCCGTGACCCCATCGAAATTTCGGTCGCTTGCGCCGGGGTCAAAAATTGAGCTACGAGAAAACGCTTGCGGGGGATTGTTCATGTGTCCGAATGGGAAGTGCTGTGGGAGCGGTTTGAAATTCGGTGAAACGCCGATAGGGAATTCTCGCGCCCGAAATGTGTCAAATTCGTGAATTTTGACCCTATGAAAGTCGGGTCCTATTGGGCCTAGAGAGAAACTGTTTTTTTTAAAATTGATGTACTCTTCGAGAGCAACATTTTGGCTATCTCGGATTTTTAAAATTCGTGAATGGAGTTTCTGCAGGGAATTTCCGTTCGATTTCTGGCCTATTCTTTAAACATTCAAAAATTCGCCATAAAAAACTATGGAAGCTAGGACCACAAAATTTGGAGGGTTTGTAGGAAAAAATAGGGAGCCCTTTCACACCAAAATTTGCGACATTCTATCGAACCGTTTCGGAGATATTCGCGAGTTTTTGTTTTAGCATTACGGCGAAAAGGGGGGACCCCCCATGGTGAGCCGCGACTGCGGAGAATGGCGAGGAAGGCCGAAACCCTGTTAGGCCACGTTTCAAATTTCAAGTCGATCGGACAATTAGGGCCCGAGATATGGGGGGTCAAAGTTTGGCCCATTTCAGTGACCATTTCCGTGACCCCATCGAAATTTCGGTCGCTTGCGCCGGGGTCAAAAATTGAGCTACGAGAAAACGCTTGCGGGGGATTGTTCATGTGTCCGAATGGGAAGTTCTGTGTGAGCGGTTTGAAATTCGGTGCAACGCTTATAGGGAATTCTCGCGGTCGTGTATGGTGTATTTAATTATGGCAAAGCACACGAGGGCTATCTGCCTAAGGGGAGGGATGCCTTTCGTGGAGGACTTTCTAAGGGAAACTGGCTCGTATACACGTTACACATGGGGAAACCACGAAAACGCCCATGCAGCCAGCCCGTTCGCGGGATTCGAACCTCGGACCGAACTACCAGTGTTCAGCGACTTTACCGCTCGGCCGCTGGTGGGCTCTCGCGGTCGAAATGTGTCAAATTCGTGAACTTTGACCCTATGAAAGTCGGGTCCTCCTCGGCCTAGAGAGAAACCTTTTTTTTTTAAATTGATGTACTCTTCGAGAGCAACATTTTCGCTATCTCGGATTTTTAAAATTCGCGAATGGAGTTTCTGCAGGGAATTTCCGTTCGATTTTTGGCCTATTTTTTAAACATTCAAAAATTCGCCATAAAAAAACTATTGAAGCTAGGACCACGAAATTTGTAGGGTTTGTAGGAAAAAATAGGGAGCCCTTTCACACCAAAATTTGCGACATTCTATCGAACCGTTTCGGAGATATTCGCGAGTTTTTGTTTTAGCATTACGGCGAAAAGGGGGGACCCCTCATGGTGAGCCGCGACTGCGGAGCATGGTGAGGAGGTCCGAAACCCTGTTAGGCCGCGTTTCAAATTTCAAGTCGATCGGACAAATAGGGCCCGAGATATGGGGGGTCAAAATTTGGCAAATTTCAGTGACCATTTCCGTGACCCCATTGAAATTTCGGTCGCTTGCGCCGGGGTCAAAAATTGAGCTACGAGAAAACGCTTGAGGGGGATTGTTCATGCGTCCGAATGGGAAGTGCTGTGTGAGCGGTTTGAAATTCGGTGAAACGCCGATAGGGAATTCTCGCGCCCGAAATGTGTCAAATTCGTGAATTTTGACCCTATGAAAGTCGGGTCCTATTGGGCCTAGAGTGAAACTTTTTTTTTAAATTGACGTACTCTTCGAGAGCAACATTTTGGCTATCTCGGATTTTTAAAATTCGCGAATGGAGTTTCTGCAGGGAATTTCCGTTCGATTTTTGGCCTATTCTTTAAACATTCAAAAATTCGCCATAAAAAAACTATGGAAGCTAGGACCACGAAATTTGGAGGGTTTGTAGGAAAACATAGGGAGCCCTTTCACACCAAATTTTGCGACATTCTATCGAACCGTTTCGGAGATATTCGCGAGTTTTTGTTTTAGCATTACGGCGAAAAGGGGGGACCCCCCATGGTGAGCCGCGACTGCGGAGAATGGGGAGGAAGGCCGAAACCCTGTTAGGCCACGTTTCAAATTTCAAGTCGATCGGACAATTAGGGCCCGAGATATGGGGGGTCAAAGTTTGGCCCATTTCAGTGACCATTTCCGTGACCCCATCGAAATTTCGGTCGCTTGCGCCGGGGTCAAAAATTGAGCTACGAGAAAACGCTTGCGGGGGATTGTTCATGTGTCCGAATGGGAAGTTCTGTGTGAGCGGTTTGAAATTCGGTGCAACGCTTAAAGGGAATTCTCGCGGTCGTGTATGGTGTATTTAATTATGGCAAAGCACACGAGGGCTATCTGCCTAAGGGGAGGGATGCCTTTCGTGGATAACTTTCTAAGGGAAACTGGCTCGTATACACGTTACACATGCGGAAAACCACGAAAACGCCCATGCAGCCAGCCCGTTCGCGGGATTCGAACCTCGGACCGAACTACCAGTGTTCAGCGACTTTACCGCTCGGCCGCTGGTGGGCTCTCGCGGTCGAAATGTGTCAAATTCGTGAACTTTGACCCTATGAAAGTCGGGTCCTCCTCGGCCTAGAGAGAAACCTTTTTTTTTAAATTGATGTACTCTTCGAGAGCAACATTTTGGCTATCTCGGATTTTTAAAATTCGCGAATGGAGTTTCTGCAGGGAATTTCCGTTCGATTTTTGGCCTATTTTTTAAACATTCAAAAATTCGCCATAAAAAAACTATTGAAGCTAGGACCACGAAATTTGTAGGGTTTGTAGGAAAAAATAGGGAGCCCTTTCACACCAAAATTTGCGACGTTCTATCGAACCGTTTCGGAGATATTCGCGAGTTTTTGTTTTAGCATTACGGCGAAAAGGGGGGGACCCCCCATGGTGAGCCGCGACTGCGGAGCATGGGGAGGAAGGCCGAAACCCTGTTAGGCCACGTTTCAAATTTCAAGTCGATCGGACAAATAGGGCCCGAGATATGGGGGGTCAAAATTTGGCCCATTTCAGTGACCATTTCCGTGACCCCATTGAAATTTCGGTCGCTTGCGCCGGGGTCAAAAATTGAGCTACGGGAAAACGCTTGAGGGGGATTGTTCATGCGTCCGAATGGGAAGTGCTGTGTGAGCGGTTTGAAATTCGGTGAAACGCCGATAGGGAATTCTCGCGCCCGAAATGTGTCAAATTCGTGAATTTTGACCCTATGAAAGTCGGGTCCTATTGGGCCTAGAGAGAAACTGTTTTTTTTTTAAAATTGATGTACTCTTCGAGAGCAACATTTTGGCTATCTCGGATTTTTAAAATTCGTGAATGGAGTTTCTGCAGGGAATTTCCGTTCGATTTCTGGCCTATTCTTTAAACATTCAAAAATTCGCCATAAAAAACTATGGAAGCTAGGACCACAAAATTTGGAGGGTTTGTAGGAAAAAATAGGGAGCCCTTTCACACCAAAATTGGAGACATTCTATCGAACCGTTTCGGAGATATTCGCGAGTTTTTTTTTAGCATTACGGCGAAAATGGGGGGACCCCCCATGGTGAGCCGCGACTGCGGAGCATGGGGAGGAAGGCCGAAACCCTGTTAGGCCACGTTTCAAATTTCAAGTCGATCGGACAATTAGGGCCCGACATATGGGGGTCAAAGTTTGGCCCATTTCAGTGACCATTTCCGTGACCCCATCGAAATTTCGGTCGCTTGCGCCGGGGTCAAAAATTGAGCTACGAGAAAACGCTTGCGGGGGATTGTTCATGTGTCCCAATGGGAAGTGCTGTGGGAGCGGTTTGAAATTCGGTGAAACGCTTATAGGGAATTCTCGCGGCCGAAATGTGTCAAATTCGTGAACTTTGACCCTATGAAAGTCGGGTCCTATTGGGCCTAGAGTGAAACTTTTTTTTTAAATTGACGTACTCTTCGAGAGCAACATTTTGGCTATCTCGGATTTTTAAAATTCGCGAATGGAGTTTCTGCAGGGAATTTCCGTTCGATTTTTGGCCTATTCTTTAAACATTCAAAAATTCGCCATAAAAAAACTATGGAAGCTAGGACCACGAAATTTGGAGGGTTTGTAGGAAAACATAGGGAGCCCTTTCACACCAAATTTTGCGACATTCTATCGAACCGTTTCGGAGATATTCGCGAGTTTTTGTTTTAGCATTACGGCGAAAAGGGGGGACCCCCCATGGTGAGCCGCGACTGCGGAGAATGGGGAGGAAGGCCGAAACCCTGTTAGGCCACGTTTCAAATTTCAAGTCGATCGGACAATTAGGGCCCGAGATATGGGGGGTCAAATTTTGGCCCATTTCAGTGACCATTTCCGTGACCCCATCGAAATTTCGGTCGCTTGCGCCGGGGTCAAAAATTGAGCTACGAGAAAACGCTTGCGGGGGATTGTTCATGTGTCCGAATGGGAAGTTCTGTGTGAGCGGTTTGAAATTCGGTGCAACGCTTATAGGGAATTCTCGCGGTCGTGTATGGTGTATTTAATTATGGCAAAGCACACGAGGGCTATCTGCCTAAGGGGAGGGATGCCTTTCGTGGATAACTTTCTAAGGGAAACTGGCTCGTATACACGTTACACATGGGGAAAACCACGAAAACGCCCATGCAGCCAGCCCGTTCGCGGGATTCGAACCTCGGACCGAACTACCAGTGTTCAGCGACTTTACCGCTCGGCCGCTGGTGGGCTCTCGCGGTCGAAATGTGTCAAATTCGTGAACTTTGACCCTATGAAAGTCGGGTCCTCCTCGGCCTAGAGAGAAACCTTTTTTTTTAAATTGATGTACTCTTCGAGAGCAACATTTTGGCTATCTCGGATTTTTAAAATTCGCGAATGGAGTTTCTGCAGGGAATTTCCGTTCGATTTTTGGCCTATTTTTTAAACATTCAAAAATTCGCCATAAAAAAACTATTGAAGCTAGGACCACGAAATTTGTAGGGTTTGTAGGAAAAAATAGGGAGCCCTTTCACACCAAAATTTGCGACGTTCTATCGAACCGTTTCGGAGATACTCGCGAGTTTTTGTTTTAGCATTACGGCGAATAGGGGGGGACCCCCCATGGTGAGCCGCGACTGCGGAGCATGGGGAGGAAGGCCGAAACCCTGTTAGGCCACGTTTCAAATTTCAAGTCGATCGGACAATTAGGGCCCGAGATATGGGGGTCAAAGTTTGGCCCATTTCAGTGACCATTTCCGTGACCCCATCGAAATTTCGGTCGCTTGCGCCGGGGTCAAAAATTGAGCTACGAGAAAACGCTTGCGGGGGATTGTTCATGTGTCCGAATGGGAAGTGCTGTGGGAGCGGTTTGAAATTCGGTGAAACGTTTATAGGGAATTCTCGCGGCCGAAATGTGTCAAATTCGTGAACTTTGACCCTATGAAAGTCGGGTCCTATTGGGCCTAGAGTGAAACTTTTTTTTTAAATTGACGTACTCTTCGAGAGCAACATTTTGGCTATCTCGGATTTTTAAAATTCGCGAATGGAGTTTCTGCAGGGAATTTCCGTTCGACTTTTGGCCTATTCTTTAAACATTCAAAAATTCGCCATAAAAAAACTATGGAAGCTAGGACCACGAAATTTGGAGGGTTTGTAGGAAAACATAGGGAGCCCTTTCACACCAAATTTTGCGACATTCTATCGAACCGTTTCGGAGATATTCGCGAGTTTTTGTTTTAGCATTACGGCGAAAAGGGGGGACCCCCCATGGTGAGCCGCGACTGCGGAGAATGGGGAGGAAGGCCGAAACCCTGTTAGGCCACGTTTCAAATTTCAAGTCGATCGGACAATTAGGGCCCGAGATATGGGGGGTCAAAGTTTGGCCCATTTCAGTGACCATTTCCGTGACCCCATCGAAATTTCGGTCGCTTGCGCCGGGGTCAAAAATTGAGCTACGAGAAAACGCTTGCGGGGGATTGTTCATGTGTCCGAATGGGAAGTTCTGTGTGAGCGGTTTGAAATTCGGTGCAACGCTTATAGGGAATTCTCGCGGTCGTGTATGGTGTATTTAATTATGGCAAAGCACACGAGGGCTATCTGCCTAAGGGGAGGGATGCCTTTCGTGGATAACTTTCTAAGGGAAACTGGCTCGTATACACGTTACACATGGGGAAAACCACGAAAACGCCCATGCAGCCAGCCCGTTCGCGGGATTCGAACCTCGGACCGAACTACCAGTGTTCAGCGACTTTACCGCTCGGCCGCTGGTGGGCTCTCGCGGTCGAAATGTGTCAAATTCGTGAACTTTGACCCTATGAAAGTCGGGTCCTCCTCGGCCTAGAGAGAAACCTTTTTTTTTAAATTGATGTACTCTTCGAGAGCAACATTTTGGCTATCTCGGATTTTTAGAATTCGCGAATGGAGTTTCTGCAGGGAATTTCCGTTCGATTTTTGGCCTATTTTTTAAACATTCAAAAATTCGCCATAAAAAAACTATTGAAGCTAGGACCACGAAATTTGTAGGGTTTGTAGGAAAAAATAGGGAGCCCTTTCACACCAAAATTTGCGACATTCTATTGAACCGTTTCGGAGATATTCGCGAGTTTTTGTTTTAGCATTACGGCGAAAAGCGAAAAGGGGGGACCCCCCATGGTGAGCCGCGACTGCGGAGCATGGTGAGGAGGTCCGAAACCCTGTTAGGCCGCGTTTCAAATTTCAGGTGGATCGGACAATTAGGGCCCGAGATATGGGGGTCAAAATTTGGCCCATTTCAGTGACCATTTCCGTGACCCCATCGAAATTTCGGTCGCTTGCGCCGGGGTCAAAAATTGAGCTACGAGAAAACGGTAGGGGGGATTGTTCATGCGTCCGAATGGGAAGTGCTATGTGAGCGGTTTGAAATTCGGTGAAACGCCTATAGGGAATTCTCGCGGCCGAAATGTGTCAAATTCGTGAATTTTGACCCTATGAAAGTCGGGTCCTATTGGGCCTAGAGAGAAACTGTTTTTTTTTAAAATTGATGTACTCTTCGAGAGCAACATTTTGGCTATCTCGGATTTTTAAAATTCGCGAATGGAGTTTCTGCAGGGAATTTCCGTTCGATTTCTGGCCTATTCTTTACACATTCAAAAATTCGCCATAAAAAACTATGGAAGCTAGGACCACAAAATTTTGAGGGTTTGTAGGAAAAAATAGGGAGCCCTTTCACACCAAAATTTGCGACATTCTATCGAACCGTTTCAGAGATATTCGCGAGTTTTCGTTTTAGCATTACGGCGAAAAGGGGGGACCCCCCATGGTGAGCCGCGACTGCGGAGCATGGGGAGGAAGGCGGAAACCCTGTTAGGCCACGTTTCAAATTTCAAGTCGATCGGACAATTAGGGAACGAGATATGGGGGGTCAAAGTTTGGCCCATTTCAGTGACCATTTCCGTGACCCCATCGAAATTTCGGTCGCTTGCGCCGGGGTGAAAAATTGAGCTACGAGAAAACGCTTGCGGGGGATTGTTCATGTGTCCGAATGGGAAGTTCTGTGTGAGCGGTTTGAAATTCGGTGCAACGCTTATAGGGAATTCTCGCGGTCGTGTATGGTGTATTTAATTATGGCAAAGCACACGAGGGCTATCTGCCTAAGGGGAGGGATGCCTTTCGTGGATAACTTTCTAAGGGAAACTGGCTCGTATACACGTTACACATGGGGAAAACCACGAAAACGCCCATGCAGCCAGCCCGTTCGCGGGATTCGAACCTCGGACCGAACTACCAGTGTTCAGCGACTTTACCGCTCGGCCGCTGGTGGGCTCTCGCGGTCGAAATGTGTCAAATTCGTGAACTTTGACCCTATGAAAGTCGGGTCCTCCTCGGCCTAGAGAGAAACCTTTTTTTTTAAATTGATGTACTCTTCGAGAGCAACATTTTGGCTATCTCGGATTTTTAAAATTCGCGAATGGAGTTTCTGCAGGGAATTTCCGTTCGATTTTTGGCCTATTTTTTAAACATTCAAAAATTCGCCATAAAAAAACTATTGAAGCTAGGACCACGAAATTTGTAGGGTTTGTAGGAAAAAATAGGGAGCCCTTTCACACCAAAATTTGCGACGTTCTATCGAACCGTTTCGGAGATATTCGCGAGTTTTTGTTTTAGCATTACGGCGAAAAGGGGGGGACCCCCCATGGTGAGCCGCGACTGCGGAGCATGGGGAGGAAGGCCGAAACCCTGTTAGGCCACGTTTCAAATTTCAAGTCGATCGGACAATTAGGGCCCGAGATATGGGGGTCAAAGTTTGGCCCATTTCAGTGACCATTTCCGTGACCCCATCGAAATTTCGGTCGCTTGCGCCGGGGTCAAAAATTGAGCTACGAGAAAACGCTTGCGGGGGATTGTTCATGTGTCCGAATGGGAAGTGCTGTGGGAGCGGTTTGAAATTCGGTGAAACGTTTATAGGGAATTCTCGCGGCCGAAATGTGTCAAATTCGTGAACTTTGACCCTATGAAAGTCGGGTCCTATTGGGCCTAGAGTGAAACTTTTTTTTTAAATTGACGTACTCTTCGAGAGCAACATTTTGGCTATCTCGGATTTTTAAAATTCGCGAATGGAGTTTCTGCAGGGAATTTCCGTTCGATTTTTGGCCTATTCTTTAAACATTCAAAAATTCGCCATAAAAAAACTATGGAAGCTAGGACCACGAAATTTGGAGGGTTTGTAGGAAAACATAGGGAGCCCTTTCACACCAAATTTTGCGACATTCTATCGAACCGTTTCGGAGATATTCGCGAGTTTTTGTTTTAGCATTACGGCGAAAAGGGGGGACCCCCCATGGTGAGCCGCGACTGCGGAGAATGGGGAGGAAGGCCGAAACCCTCTTAGGCCACGTTTCAAATTTCAAGTCGATCGGACAATTAGGGCCCGAGATATGGGGGGTCAAAGTTTGGCCCATTTCAGTGACCATTTCCGTGACCCCATCGAAATTTCGGTCGCTTGCGCCGGGGTCAAAAATTGAGCTACGAGAAAACGCTTGCGGGGAATTGTTCATGTGTCCGAATGGGAAGTTCTGTGTGAGCGGTTTGAAATTCGGTGCAACGCTTATAGGGAATTCTCGCGGTCGTGTATGGTGTATTTAATTATGGCAAAGCACACGAGGGCTATCTGCCTAAGGGGAGGGATGCCTTTCGTGGATAACTTTCTAAGGGAAACTGGCTCGTATACACGTTACACATGGGGAAAACCACGAAAACGCCCATGCAGCCAGCCCGTTCGCGGGATTCGAACCTCGGACCGAACTACCAGTGTTCAGCGACTTTACCGCTCGGCCGCTGGTGGGCTCTCGCGGTCGAAATGTGTCAAATTCGTGAACTTTGACCCTATGAAACTCGGGTCCTCCTCGGCCTAGAGAGAAACCTTTTTTTTTAAATTGATGTACTCTTCGAGAGCAACATTTTGGCTATCTCGGATTTTTAGAATTCGCGAATGGAGTTTCTGCAGGGAATTTCCGTTCGATTTTTGGCCTATTTTTTAAACATTCAAAAATTCGCCATAAAAAAACTATTGAAGCTAGGACCACGAAATTTGTAGGGTTTGTAGGAAAAAATAGGGAGCCCTTTCACACCAAAATTTGCGACATTCTATTGAACCGTTTCGGAGATATTCGCGAGTTTTTGTTTTAGCATTACGGCGAAAAGCGAAAAGGGGGGACCCCCCATGGTGAGCCGCGACTGCGGAGCATGGTGAGGAGGTCCGAAACCCTGTTAGGCCGCGTTTCAAATTTCAGGTGGATCGGACAATTAGGGCCCGAGATATGGGGGTCAAAATTTGGCCCATTTCAGTGACCATTTCCGTGACCCCATCGAAATTTCGGTCGCTTGCGCCGGGGTCAAAAATTGAGCTACGAGAAAACGCTAGCGGGGGATTGTTCATGCGTCCGAATGGGAAGTGCTATGTGAGCGGTTTGAAATTCGGTGAAACGCCTATAGGGAATTCTCGCGGCCGAAATGTGTCAAGTTCGTGAATTTTGACCCTATGAAAGTCGGGTCCTATTGGGCCTAGAGAGAAACTGTTTTTTTTTTAAAATTGATGTACTCTTCGAGAGCAACATTTTGGCTATCTCGGATTTTTAAAATTCGCGAATGGAGTTTCTGCAGGGAATTTCCGTTCGATTTCTGGCCTATTCTTTAAACATTCAAAAATTCGCCATAAAAAACTATGGAAGCTAGGACCACAAAATTTGGAGGGTTTGTAGGAAAAAATAGGGAGCCCTTTCACACCAAAATTTGCGACATTCTATCGAACCGTTTCAGAGATATTCGCGAGTTTTCGTTTTAGCATTACGGCGAAAAGGGGGGGAACCCCCATGGTGAGCCGCGACTGCGGAGCATGGGGAGGAAGGCCGAAACCCTGTTAGGCTACGTTTCAAATTTCAAGTCAATCGGACAATTAGGGAACGAGATATGGGGGGTCAAAGTTTGGCCCATTTCAGTGACCATTTCCGTGACCCCATCGAAATTTCGGTCGCTTGAGCCGGGGTCAAAAATTCAGCTACGAGAAAACGCTTGCGGGGGATTGTTCATGTGTCCGAATGGGAAGTGCTGTGGGAGCGGTTTGAAATTCGGTGAAACGCTTATAGGGAATTCTCGCGGCCGAAATGTGTCAAATTCGTGAACTTTGACCCTATGAAAGTCGGGTCCTATTGGGCCTAGAGAGAAACTTTTTTTTTAAATTGATGTACTCTTCGAGAGCAACATTTTGGCTATGTCGGATTTTTAAAATTCGCGAATGGAGTTTCTGCAGGGAATTTCCGTTCGATTTTTGGCCTATTCTTTAAACTTTCAAAAATTCGCCATAAAAAAACTATGGAAGCTAGGACCACGAAATTTGGAGGGTTTGTAGGAAAAAATAGGGAGCCCTTTCACACCAAAATTTGCGACATTCTATCGAACCGTCTCGGAGATATTCGCGAGTTTTTTTTTTAGCATTACGGCGAAAAGGGGGAGACCCCCCATGGTGAGCCGCGACTGCGGAGCATGGGGAGAAAGGCCGAAACCCTGTTAGGACACCTTTCAAATTTCAAGTCGATCGGACAATTAGGGCCCGAGATATGGGGGGTCAAAGTTTGGCCCATTTCAGTGACCATTTCCTTGACCCCATCGAAATTTCGGTCGCTTGCGCCGGGGTCAAAAATTGAGCTACGAGAAAACGCTTGAGGGGGATTGTTCATGCGTCCGAATGGGAAGTGCTGTGTGAGCGGTTTGAAATTCGGTGCAACGCTTATAGGGAATTCTCGCGGCCGAAATGTGTCAAATTCGTAAAATTTGACCCTATGAAAATCGGGTCCTATTGGGCCTAGAGAGAAACGTTTTTTTTAAATTGATGTACTCTTCGAGAGCAACATATTGGCTATCTCGGGTTTTTAAAATTCGCGAATGGAGTTTCTGCAGGGAATTTCCGTTCGATTTTTGGCCTATTCTTTAAACCTTCAAAAATTTGCCATAAAAAAACTATGGAAGCTAGGACCACGAAATTTGGAGGGTTTGTAGGAAAAAATAGGGAGTCCTTTCACACCAAAATTTGCGACATTCTATCGAACCGTTTCGGAGATATTCGCGAGTTTTTGTTTTAGCATTACGGCGAAAAGGGGGGACCCCCCATGGTGAGCCGCGACTGCGGAGCATGGTGAGGAGGTCCGAAACCCTGTTAGGCCGCGTTTCAAATTTCAGGTGGATCGGACAATTAGGGCCCGAGATGTGGGGGTCAAAATTTGGCCCATTTCAGTGACCATTTCCGTGACCCCATCGAAATTTCGGTCGCTTGCGCCGGGGTCAAAAATTGAGCTACGAGAAAACGCTAGCGGGGGATTGTTAATGCGTCCGAATGGGAAGTGCTGTGTGAGCGGTTTGAAATTCGGTGAAACGCCTATAGGGAATTCTCGCGGCCGAAATGTGTCAAATTCGTGAATTTTGACCCTATGAAAGTCGGGTCCTATTGGGCCTAGAGAGAAACCTTTTTTTTTTAAATTGATGTATTCTTCGAGAGCAACATTTTGGCTATGTCGGATTTTTAAAATTCGCGAATGGAGTTTCTGCAGGGAATTTCCGTTCGATTTTTGGCCTATTCTTTAAATCTTCAAAAATTTGCCATAAAAAAACTATGGAAGCTAGGACCACGAAATTTGGAGGGTTTGTAGGAAAAAATAGGGAGCCCTTTCACACCAAAATTTGCGACATTCTATCGAACCGTTTCGGAGATATTCGCGAGTTTTTGTTTTAGCATTACGGCGAAAAGGGGGAGACCCCCCATGGTGAGCCGCGACTGCGGAGCATGGGGAGGAAGGCCGAAACCCTGTTAGGCCACGTTTCAAATTTCAAGTCGATCGGACAATTAGGGCCCGAGATATGGGGGGTCAAAGTTTGGCCCATTTCAGTGACCATTTCCGTGACCCCATCGAAATTTCGGTCGCTTGCGCCGTGGTCAAAAATTCAGCTACGAGAAAACGCTTGCGGGCGATTGTTCATGTGTCCAAATGGGAAGTGCTGTGGGAGCGGTTTGAAATTCGGTGAAAGCTTATAAGGAATTCTCGCGGCCGAAATGTGTCAAATTCGTGAACTTTGACCCTATGAAACTCGGGTCCTATTGGGCCTAGAGTGAAAATTTTTTTTAAATTGACGTACTCTTCGAAAGCAACATTTTGGCTATCTCGGATTTTTAAAATTCGCGAATGGAGTTTCTGCAGGGAATTTCCGTTCGATTTTTGGCCTATTCTTTAAACTTTCAAAAATTCGCCATAAAAAAACTATGGAAGCTAGGACCACGAAATTTGGAGGGTTTGTAGGAAAACATAGGGAGCCCTTTCACACCAAAATTTGCGACATTCTATCGAACCGTTTCGGAGATATTCGCGAGTTTTTGTTTAGCATTTCGGCGAAAAGGGGGGGACCCCCCATGGTGAGCCGCGACTGCGGAGAATGGGGAGGAAGGCCGAAACCCTGTTAGGCCACGTTTTAAATTTCAAGTCGATCGGACAATTAGGGCCCGAGATATGGGGGGGTCAAAATTTGGCCCATTTCAGTGACCATTTCCGTGACCCCATCGAAATTTCGGTCGCTTGCGCCGGGGTCAAAAATTGAGCTACGAGAAAACGCTTGCGGGGGATTATTCATGTGTCCGAATGGGAAGTGCTGTGTGAGCGGTTTGAAATTCGGTGCAACGCTTATAAGGAATTCTCGCGGCCGAAATGTGTAAATTCGTGAACTTTGACCCTATGAAAGTCGGGTCCTACTGGGCCTAGAGAGAAACCTTTTTTTTTAAATTGATGTACTCTTCAAGAGCAACATTTTGGCTATCTCGGATTTTTAAAATTCGCGAATGGAGTTTTTGCAGGGAATTTCCGTTCGATTTTTGGCCTATTTTTTAAACATTCAAAAATTCGCCATAAAAAAACTATTGAAGGTAGGACCACGAAATTTGTAGGGTTTGTCGGAAAAAATAGGGAGCCCTTTCACACCAAAATTTGCGACATTCTATCGAAGCGTTTCGTAGATATTCGCGAGTTTTTGTTTTAGCATTACGGCGAAAAGGGGGGACCCCCCATGGTGAGCCGCGACTGCGGAGCATGGTGAGGGGGCCCGAAACCCTGTTAGGCCGCGTTTCAAATTTCAAGTCGATCGGACAATTAGGGCCCGAGATATGGGGGGTCAAAGTTTGGCCCATTTCCGTGAACTCATCGAAACTTCGGTCGCTTGCGCCGGGGTCAAAAATTGAGCTACGAGAAAACGCTTGCGGGGGATTGTTCATGTGTCCGAATGAGAAGTGCTGTGTGAGCGGTTTGAAATTCGGTGAAACGCTTATAGGGAATTCTCGCGGCCGAAATGTGTCAAATTCGTGAACTTTGACCCTATGAAAGTCGGGTCCTATTGGGCCTAGAGAGAAACTTTTTTTTAAAATTGATGTACTCTTCGAGAGCAACATTTTGGCTATCTCGCATTTTTAAAATTCGCGAATGGAGTTTCTGCAGGGAACTTCCGTTCGATTTTTGGCCTATTCTTTAAACATTCAAAAATTCGCCAAAAAAAACGATGGAAGCTAGGACCACGAAATTTGGAGGGTTTGTAGGAAAACATAGGGAACCCTTTCACACCAAAATTTGCGACATTCTATCGAACCGTTTCGGAGATATTCGCGTGTTTTTGTTTTAGCATTACGGCGAAAAGGGGAGACCCCCCATGGTGAGCCGCGACTGCGGAGCATGGTGAGGAGGTCCGAAACCCTGTTAGGCCGCGTTTCAAATTTCAGGTGGATCGGACAATTAGGGCCCGAGATATGGGGGGTCAAAATTTGGCCCATTTCAGTGACCATTTCCGTGACCCCATCGAAATTTCGGTCGCTTGCGCCGGGGTCAAAAATTGAGCTACGAGAAAACGCTTGCGGGGGATTGTTCATGTGTCCGAATGGGAAGTGCTGTGGGAGCGGTTTGAAATTCGGTGAAACGCTTATAGGGAATTCTCGCGGCCGAAATGTGTCAAATTCGTGAACTTTGACCCTATGAAAGTCGGGTCCTATTGGGCCTAGAGAGAAACTTTTTTTTTTAAATTGACGTACTCTTCGAGAGCAACATTTTGGCTATCTCGGATTTTTAAAATTCGCGAATGGAGTTTCTGCAGGGAATTTCCGTTCGATTTTTGACCTATTCTTTAAACCTTCAAAAGTTCGCCATAAAAAAACTATGGAAGCTAGGACCACGAAATTTGGAGGGTTTGTAGGAAAACACAGGGAGCCCTTTCACACCAAAATTTGCGACATTCTATCGAACCGTTTCGGAGATATTCGCGAGTTTTTGTTTTAGCATTTCGGCGAAAAGGCGGGGACTCCCCATGGTGAGCCGCGACTGCGGAGCATGGGGAGGAAGGCTGAAACCCTGTTAGGCCACGTTTCAAATTTCAAGTCGATCGGACAATTAGGGCCCGAGATATGGGGGGTCAAAGTTTGGCCCATTTCAGTGACCATTTCCGTGACCCCATCGAAATTTCGGTCGCTTGCGCCGGGGTCAAAAATTGAGCTACGAGAAAACGCTTGCGGGGGATTGTTCATGTGTCCGAATGGGAAGTTCTGTGTGAGCGGTTTGAAATTCGGTGAAACGCTTATAGGAAATTCTCGCGGCCGAAATGTGTCAAATTCGTGAACTTTGACCCTATGAAAGTCGGGTCGTATTGGGCCTAGAGTGAAACTTTTTTTTTAAATTGACGTAATCTTCGAGAGCAACATTTTGGCTATCTCGGATTTTTAAAATTCGCGAATGGAGTTTCTGCAGGGAATTTCCGTTCGATTTCTGGCCTATTCTTTAAAACTTCAAAAATTCGCCATAAAAAACTATGGAAGCTAGGACCACGAAATTTGGAGGGTTTGTAGGAAAAAATAGGGAGCCCTTTCACACCAAAATTTGCGACATTCTATCGAACCGTTTCGGAGATATTCGCGAGTTTTTGTGTTAGCATTACGGCGAAAATGGGGGGATCCCCCATCGTGAGCTGCGACTGCGGAGCATGGGGAGGAAGGCCGAAACCCTGTTAGGCCACGTTTCAAATTTCAAGTCGATCGGACAATTAGGGCCCGAGATATGGGGGGTCAAAGTTTGGCCCATTTCCGTGACCCCATCGAAATTTCGGTCGCTTGCGCCGGGGTCAAAAATTGAGCTACGAGAAAACCCTTGCGGGGGATTGTTCATGTGTCCGAATGGGAAGTGCTGTGGGAGCGGTTTGAAATTCGGTGAAACGCTTATAGGGAATTCTCGCGGCCGAAATGTGTCAAATTCGTGAAATTTGACCCTATGAAAGTTGGGTCCTATTGGGCCTAGAGAGAAACTTTTTTTTTAAATTGACGTACTCTTCGAGAGCAACATTTTGGCTATCTCGGATTTTTAAAATTCGCGAATGGAGTTTCTGCAGGGAATTTCCGTTCGATTTTTGGCCTATTCTTTAAACCTTCAAAAGTTCGCCATAAAAAAACTATGGAAGCTAGGACCACGAAATTTGGAGGGTTTGTAGGAAAACATAGGGAGCCCTTTCACACCAAAATTTGCGACATTCTATCGAACCGTTTCGGAGATATTCGCGAGTTTTTGTTTTAGCATTTCGGCGAAAAGGCGGGGACTCCCCATGGTGAGCCGCGACTGCGGAGCATTTGGGAGGAAGGCCGAAACCCTGTTAGGCCACGTTTCAAATTTCAAGTCGATCGGATAATTAGGGCCCGAGATATGGGGGGTTAAAGTTTGGCCCATTTCAGTGACCATTTCCATGACCCATCGAAATTTCGGTCGCTTACGCAGGGGTCAAAAATTGAGCTACGAGGAAACGCTTGCGGGGGATTGTTCATGTGTCCGAATAGGAAGTGCTGTGTGAGCGGTTTGAAATTCGGTGCAACGCTTATAGGGAATTCTCGCGGCCGAAATGTGTCAAATTCGTGAATTTTGACCCTATGAAAGTCGGGTCGTATTGGGCCTAGAGAGAAACGTTTTTTTTAAATTGATGTACTCTTCGAGAGCAACATTTTGGCTATCTCGAATTTTTAAAATTCGCGAATGGAGTTTCTGCAGGGAATTTCCGTTCGATTTTTGGACTATTCTTTAAACTTTCATAAATTCGCCATAAAAAAAACTATGGAAGCTAGGACCACGAAATTTGGAAGGTTTGTAGGAAAAGATAGGGAGCCCTTTCACACCAAAATTTGCGACATTCTATCGAACCGATTCGGAGATATTCGCGAGTTTTTGTTTTAGCATTACGGCGAAAAGCGTGGACCCCCAATGGTGAGCCCCGACTGCGGAGCATGGGGAGGAATGCCGAAACCCTGTTAGGCCACGTTTCAAATTTCAAGTCGATCGGACAATTAAGGCCCGAGATATGGGGGTCAAAATTTGGCCCATTTCCGTGACCCCATGGAAATTTCGGTTACTTGCGCCGGGGTCAAAAATTGAGCTACGAGAAAACGCTTGCGGGGGATTGTTCATGTGTCTGAATGGGAAGTGCTGTTTGAGCGCTTTGAAATTCGGTGCAACGCTTATAGGGAATTGTCGCGGCCGAAATGTGTCAAATTCGTGAACTTTGACCCTATGAAATTTGGGTCCTATTGGGCCTAGAGAGAAACTTTTTTTTAAATTGATGTACTCTTCGAGAGCAACATTTTGGCTATCTCGGATTCTTAAAATTCCCGAATGGAGTTTCTGCAGGGAATTTCCGTTCGATTTTTGGCCTATTCTTTAAACCTTGAAAACTTCGCCATAAAAAAACTATTGAAGCTAGGACCACGAAAATTGGAGGGTTTGTAGGCAAAAATAGGGAGCCCTTTCACACCAAAATTTGCGACATTCTCTCGAACCGTTTCGGAGATATTCGCGAGTTTTTGTTTTAGCATTACGGCAAAAAGGGGGGAACCCGCCATGGTGAGCCTCGACTGCGGAGCATGGGGAGGAAGGCTGAAACCCTGTTAGGCCACGTTTCAAATTTCAAGTCGATCGGACAACTAGGGCCCGAGATATGGGGGGTCAAAGTTTGGCCCATTTCAGTGACCATTTCCGTGACCCCATCGAAATTTCGGTCGCTTGCGCCGGGGTCAAAAATTGAGCTACGAGAAAACGCTTGCGGGGGATTGTTCATGTGTCCGAATGGGAAGTGCTGTGTGAGCGGTTTGAAATTCGGTGAAACGCTTATAGGGAATTCTCGCGGCCGAAATGTGTCAAATTCGTGAACTTCCACCCTATGAAAGTTGGGTCCTATTGGGCCTAGAGAGAAACTTTTTTTTAAAATTGATGTACTCTTCGAGAGCAACATTTTGGCTATCTCGGATTTTTAAAATTCGCGAATGGAGTTTCTGCAGGGAATTTCCGTTCGATTTTTGGACTATTCTTTAAACTTTCATAAATTCGCCATAAAAAAAACTATGGAAGCTAGGACCACGAAATTTGGAAGGTTTGTAGGAAAAGATAGGGAGCCCTTTCACACCAAAATTTGCGACATTCTATCGAACCGTTTCGGAGATATTCGCGAGTTTTTGTTTTAGCATTACGGCGAAAAGCGTGGACCCCCAATGGTGAGCCCCGACTGCGGAGCATGGGGAGGAATGCCGAAACCCTGTTAGGCCACGTTTCAAATTTCAAGTCGATCGGACAATTAAGGCCCGAGATATGGGGGTCAAAATTTGGCCCATTTCCGTGACCCCATGGAAATTTCGGTTACTTGCGCCGGGGTCAAAAATTGAGCTACGAGAAAACGCTTGCGGGGGATTGTTCATGTGTCTGAATGGGAAGTGCTGTTTGAGCGCTTTGAAATTCGGTGCAACGCTTATAGGGAATTGTCGCGGCCGAAATGTGTCAAATTCGTGAACTTTGACCCTATGAAATTTGGGTCCTATTGGGCCTAGAGAGAAACTTTTTTTTAAATTGATGTACTCTTCGAGAGCAACATTTTGGCTATCTCGGATTCTTAAAATTCCCGAATGGAGTTTCTGCAGGGAATTTCCGTTCGATTTTTGGCCTATTCTTTAAACCTTGAAAACTTCGCCATAAAAAAACTATTGAAGCTAGGACCACGAAAATTGGAGGGTTTGTAGGCAAAAATAGGGAGCCCTTTCACACCAAAATTTGCGACATTCTCTCGAACCGTTTCGGAGATATTCGCGAGTTTTTGTTTTAGCATTACGGCAAAAAGGGGGGAACCCGCCATGGTGAGCCTCGACTGCGGAGCATGGGGAGGAAGGCTGAAACCCTGTTAGGCCACGTTTCAAATTTCAAGTCGATCGGACAACTAGGGCCCGAGATATGGGGGGTCAAAGTTTGGCCCATTTCAGTGACCATTTCCGTGACCCCATCGAAATTTCGGTCGCTTGCGCCGGGGTCAAAAATTGAGCTACGAGAAAACGCTTGCGGGGGATTGTTCATGTGTCCGAATGGGAAGTGCTGTGTGAGCGGTTTGAAATTCGGTGAAACGCTTATAGGGAATTCTCGCGGCCGAAATGTGTCAAATTCGTGAACTTCCACCCTATGAAAGTTGGGTCCTATTGGGCCTAGAGAGAAACTTTTTTTTAAAATTGATGTACTCTTCGAGAGCAACATTTTGGCTATCTCGGATTTTTAAAATTCGCGAATGGAGTTTCTGCAGGGAATTTCCGTTCGATTTTTGGCCTATTCTTTAAACCTTCAAAAATTCGCCATAAAAAAACTATTGAAGCTAGGACCACGAACTTTGGAGGCTTTGTAGGAAAAAATAGGGAGCCCTTTCACACCAAAACTTGCGACATTCTATCGAACCCTTTCGGAGATATTCGCGAGTTTTTGTTTTAGCATTACGGCGAAAAGTGGGGGACCCCCCATGGTGAGCCGCGATTGGCGAGCATGGGGAGGAAGGCTGAAACCCTGTTAGGCCACGTTTCAAATTTCAAGTCGATCGGACAATTAGGGCCCGAGATATGGGGGTCAAAATTTGGCCCATTTCCGTGACCCCATGGAAATTTCGGTCGCTTGCGCCGGGGTCAAAAATTGAGCTACGAGAAAACGCTTGCGGGGGATTGTTCATGTGTCTGAATGGGAAGTGCTGTTTGAGCGCTTTGAAATTCGGTGCAACGCTTATAGGGAATTCTCGCGGCCGAAATGTGTCAAATTCGTGAACTTTGACCCTATGAAAGTTGGGTCCTATTGGGCCTAGAGAGAAACTTTTTTTTAAATTGATGTACTCTTCGAGAGCAACATTTTGGCTATCTCGGATTTTTAAAATTCGCGAATGGAGTTTCTGCAGGGAATTTCCGTTCGATTTTTGGCCTATTCTTTAAACATTCAAAAGTTCGCCATAAAAAAACTATGGAAGCTAGGACCACGAAATTTGGAGGGTTTGTAGGAAAACATAGGGAGCCCTTTCACACCAAAATTTGCGACATTCTATCGAACCGTTTCGGAGATATTCGCGAGTTTTTGTTTTAGCATTTCGGCGAAAAGGCGGGGACTCCCCATGGTGAGCCGCGACTGCGGAGCATGGGGAGGAAGGCCGAAACCCTGTTAGGCCACGTTTAAAATTTCAAGTCGATCGGACAACTAGGGCCCGAGATATGGGGGGTCAAAGTTTGGCCCATTTCAGTGACCATTTCCATGACCCATCGAAATTTCGGTCGCTTACGCAGGGGTCAAAAATTGAGCTACGAGGAAACGCTTGCGGGGGATTGTTCATGTGTCCGAATAGGAAGTGCTGTGTGAGCGGTTTGAAATTCGGTGCAACGCTTATAGGGAATTCTCGCGGCCGAAATGTGTCAAATTCGTGAATTTTGACCCTATGAAAGTCGGGTCCTATTGGGCCTAGAGAGAAACGTTTTTTTTAAATTGATGTACTCTTCGAGAGCAACATTTTGGCTATCTCGAATTTTTAAAATTCGCGAATGGAGTTTCTGCAGGGAATTTCCGTTCGATTTTTGGACTATTCTTTAAACTTTCATAAATTCGCCATAAAAAAAACTATGGAAGCTAGGACCACGAAATTTGGAAGGTTTATAGGAAAAGATAGGGAGCCCTTTCACACCAAAATTTGCGACATTCTATCGAACCGTTTCGGAGATATTCGCGAGTTTTTGTTTTAGCATTACGGCGAAAAGCGTGGACCCCCAATGGTGAGCCCCGACTGCGGAGCATGGGGAGGAATGCCGAAACCCTGTTAGGCCACGTTTCAAATTTCAAGTCGATCGGACAATTAGCGCCCGAGATATGGTGGGTCAAAATATGGCCCATTTCAGTGACCATTTCCGTGACCCCATCGAAATTTCGGTCGCTTGCGCCGGGGTCAAAAATTGAGCTACGAGAAAACGCTTGCGAAGGATTGTTCATGTGTCCGAATAGGAAGTGCTGTGTGAGCGGTTTGAAATTCGGTGCAACGCTTATAGGGAATTCTCGCGGCCGAAATGTGTCAAATTCGTAAAATTTGACCCTATGAAAATCGGGTCCTATTGGGCCTAGAGAGAAACGTTTTTTTTAAATTGATGTACTCTTCGAGAGCAACATTTTGGCTATCTCGGATTTTTAAAATTCGCGAATGGAGTTTCTGCAGGGAATTTCCGTTCGATTTTTGGACTATTCTTTAAACTTTCATAAATTCGCCATAAAAAAAACTATGGAAGCTAGGACCACGAAATTTGGAGGGTTTGTAGGAAAAAATAGGGAGCCCATTCACACCAAAATTTGCGACATTCTATCGAACCGTTTCAGAGATATTCGCGAGTTTTTGTTTTACCATTACGGCGAAAAGGGGGTGACCCCCCATGGTGAGCCGCGACTGCGGAGCATGGGAAGGAAGGCCGAAACCCTGTTAGGCCACGTTTCAAATTTCAAGTCGATCGGACAATTAGGGCCCGAGATATGGGGGTCAAAATTTGGCCCATTTCCGTGACCCCATGGAAATTTCGGTTACTTGCGCCGGGGTCAAAAATTGAGCTACGAGAAAACGCTTGCGGGGGATTGTTCATGTGTCTGAATGGGAAGTGCTGTTTGAGCGCTTTGAAATTCGGTGCAACGCTTATAGGGAATTGTCGCGGCCGAAATGTGTCAAATTCGTGAACTTTGACCCTATGAAAGTTGGGTCCTATTGGGCCTAGAGAGAAACTTTTTTTTAAATTGATGTACTCTTCGAGAGCAACATTTTGGCTATCTCGGATTCTTAAAATTCCCGAATGGAGTTTCTGCAGGGAATTTCCGTTCGATTTTTGGCCTATTCTTTAAACCTTGAAAAATTCGCCATAAAAAAACTATTGAAGCTAGGACCACGAAAATTGGAGGGTTTGTAGGAAAAAATAGGGAGCCCTTTCACACCAAAATTTGCGACATTCTATCGAACCGTTTCGGAGATATTCGCGAGTTTTTGTTTTAGCATTACGGCAAAAAGGGGGGAACCCGCCATGGTGAGCCTCGACTGCGGAGCATGGGGACGAAGGCTGAAACCCTGTTAGACCACGTTTCAAATTTCAAGTCGATCGGACAACTAGGGCCCGAGATATGGGGGGTCAAAGTTTGGCCCATTTCAGTGACCATTTCCGTGACCCCATCGAAATTTCGGTCGCTTGCGCCGGGGTCAAAAATTGAGCTACGAGAAAACGCTTGCGGGGGATTGTTCATGTGTCCGAATGGGAAGTGCTGTGTGAGCGGTTTGAAATTCGGTGAAACGCTTATAGGGAATTCTCGCGGCCGAAATGTGTCAAATTCGTGAACTTCCACCCTATGAAAGTTGGGTCCTATTGGGCCTAGAGAGAAACTTTTTTTAAAATTGATGTACTCTTCGAGAGCAACATTTTGGCTATCTCGGATTTTTAAAATTCGCGAATGGAGTTTTTGCAGGGAATTTCCGTTCGATTTTTGGCCTATTCTTTAAACATTCAAAAATTCGCCATAAAAAAACTATTAAAGCTAGGACCACGAAATTTTGAGGGCTTGTAGAAGAAAATAGGGAGCCCTTTCACAGCAAAATTTGCGACATTCTATCGAACCCTTTCGGAGATATTCGCGAGTTTTTGTTTTAGCATTACGGCGAAAAGTGGGGGACCCCCCATGGTGAGCCGCGATTGGCGAGCATGGGGAGGAAGGCTGAAACCCTGTTAGGCCACGTTTCAAATTTCAAGTCGATCGGACAATTAGGGCCCGAGATATGGGGGTCAAAATTTGGCCCATTTCAGTGACCATTTCCGTGACCCCATGGAAATTTCGGTCGCTTGCGCCGGGGTCAAAAATTGAGCTACGAGAAAACGCTTGCGGGGGATTGTTCATGTGTCTGAATGGGAAGTGCTGTTTGAGCGCTTTGAAATTCGGTGCAACGCTTATAGGGAATTCTCGCGGCCGAAATGTGTCAAATTCGTGAACTTTGACCCTATGAAAGTTGGGTCCTATTGGGCCTAGAGAGAAACTTTTTTTTAAATTGATGTACTCTTCGAGAGCAACATTTTGGCTATCTCGGATTGTTAAAATTCGCGAATGGAGTTTCTGCAGGGAATTTCCGTTCGATTTTTGGCCTATTCTTTAAACCTTCAAAAATTCGCCATAAAAAAACTATTGAAGGTAGGACCACGAAATTTGGAGGGTTTGTAGGAAAAAATAGGGAGCCCTATCACACCAAAATTTGCGACATTCTATCGAATTGTTTCGGAGATATTCGCGAGTTTTTGTTTTAGCATTACGGCGAAAAGTGGGGGACCCCCCATGGTGAGCCGCAACTGCGGAGCATGGGGAGGAAGGCCGAAACCCTGTTAGGCCACGTTTCAAATTTCAAGTCGATCGGACAACTAGGGCCCGAGATATGGGGGGTCAAAGTTTGGCCCATTTCAGTGACCATTTCCGTGACCCCATCGAAATTTCGGTCGCTTGCGCCGGGGTCAAAAATTGAGCTACGAGAAAACGCTTGAGGGGGATTGTTCATGTGTCCGAATGAGAAGTGCTGTGTGAGCTGTTTGAAATTCGGTGAAACGCTTATAGGGAATTCTCGCGGCCGAAATGTGTCAAATTCGTGAACTTTGACCCTATGAAAGTCGGGTCCTATTGGGCCTAGAGAGAAACTTTTTTTTTAAATTGATTTACTCTTCGAGAGCAACATTTTGGCTATCTCGGATTTTTAAAATTCGCGAATGGAGTTTCTGCAGGGAATTTCCGTTCGATTTTTGGCCTATTCTTTAAACATTCAAAAATTCGCCATAAAAAACCTATTGAAGCTAGGACCACGAAATTTGGAGGGTTTGTAGGAAAAAATAGGGAGCCCTATCACACCAAAATTTGCGACATTCTATCGAATTGTTTCGGAGATATTCGCGAGTTTTTGTTTTAGCATTACGGCGAAAAGGGGTGGACCCCCCCATGGTGAGCCGCGACTGCGGAGCATGGGGAGGAAGGCCGAAATCCTGTTAGGCCACGTTTCAAATGTCAAGTCGATCGGACTATTAGGGCCCGAGATATGGGGGGTCAAAGTTTGGCCCATTTCAGTGACCATTTCCGTGACCCCATCGAAATTTCGGTCGCTTGCGCCGGGGTCAAAAATTGAGCTACGAGAAAACGCTTACGGGAGATTGTTCATGTGTCCGAATGAGAAGTGCTGTGTGAGCGCTTTGAAATTCGGTGAAACGCTTATAGGGAATTCTCGCGGCCGAAATGTGTCAAATTCGTGAACTTTGACCCTATGAAAGTCGGGTCCTATTGGGCCTAGAGAGAAACTTTTTTTTAAAATTGATGTACTCTTCGAGAGCAACATTTTGGCTATCTCGGATTTTTAAAATTCGCGAATGGAGTTTCTGCAGGGAATTTCCGTTCGATATTTGGCCTATTCTTTAAACATTCAAAAATTCGCCATAAAAAAACTATTGAAGCTAGGACCACGAAATTTGGAGGGTTTGTAGGAAAAATAGGGAGCCCTATCACACCAAAATTTGCGACATTCTATCGAACCGTTCCGGAGATATTTGTGAGTTTTTGTTTTAGCATTACGGCGAAAAGGGGCGGACCCCCATGGTGAGCCGCGATTGGCGAGCATGGGGAGGAAGGCTGAAACCCTGTTAGGCCACGTTTCAAATTTCAAGTCGATCGGACAATTAGGGCCCGAGATATGGGGGTCAAAATTTGGCCCATTTCCGTGACCACATGGAAATTTCGGTCGCTTGCGCCGGTGTCAAAAATTGAGCTACGAGAAAACGCTTGCGGGGGATTGTTCATGTGTCTGAATGGGAAGTGCTGTTTGAGCCCTTTGAAATTCGGTGCAACGCTTATAGGGAATTGTCGCGGCCGAAATGTGTCAAATTCGTGAACTTTGACCCTATGAAAGTTGGGTCCTATTGGGCCTAGAGAGAAACTTTTTTTTTAAATTGATGTACTCTTCGAGAGCAACATTTTGGCTATCTCGGATTTTTAAAATTCGCGAATGGAGTTTCTGCAGGGAATTTCCGTTCGATTTTTGGCCTATTCTTTAAACATTCATAAATTCGCCATAAAAAAACTATGGAAGCTAGGACCACGAAATTGGGAGGGTTTGTAGGAAAAAATAGGCAGCCCTTTCACACCAAAATTTGCGACATTCTATCCAACCGTTTCGGAGATATTCGCGAGTTATTGTTTTAGCATTACGGCAAAAAGGGGGGGACCCGCCATGGTGAGCCTCGACTGCGGAGCATGGGGAGGAAGGCTGAAACCCTGTTAGGCCACGTTTCAAATTTCAAGTCGATCGGACAATTATGGCCCGAGATATGGGGGGTCAAAGTTTGGCCCATTTCAGTGACCATTTCCGTGACCCCATCGAATTTTCGGTCGCTTGCGCCGGGGTCAAAAATTGAGCTACGAGAAAACGCTTGCGGGGGATTGTTCATGTGTCCGAATGGGAAGTGCTGTGTGAGCGGTTTGAAATTCGGTGCAACGGTTACAGGGAATTCTCGCGGCCGAAATGTGTCAAATTCCTTAACTTTGACCCTATGAAAGTCGGGTCCTATTGGGCCTAGAGAGAAACTTTTTTTTTAAATTGATGTACTCTTCGAGAGCAACATTTTGGCTACCTCGGATTTTTAATAGTTTCGAATGGAGTTTCTGCAGGGAATTTCCGTTCGATTTTTGGCCCATTTTTTAAACATTCAAAAATTCGCCATAAAAAAACTATTAAAGCTAGGACCACGAAATTTGGAGGGTTTGTAGGAAAAAATAGGGAGCCCTTTCACACCAAAATTTGCGCAATTCTATCGAACCGTTTCGGAGATATTCGCGAGTTTTTGTTTTAGCATTACGGCAAAAAGGGGGGACCCCCCCTTGGTGAGCCGCGACTGCGGAGCATGTGGAGGAAGGCCGAAACCCTGTTAGGCCACGTTTAAAATTTCAAGTCGATCGGACAATTAGGGCCCGAGATATGGGGGGTCAAAGTTTGGCCCATTTCAGTGACCATTTCCGTGACCCCATCGAAACTTCGGTCGCTTGCGCCGGGGTCAAAAATTGACCTACAAGAAAACGCTCGCGGGGGATTGTTCATGTGTCCGAATGGGAAGTGCTGTGTGAGCGGTTTGAAATTCGGTGCAACGGTTACAGGGAATTCTCGCGGCCGAAATGTTTCAAATTCCTGAACTTTGTCCCTATGAAAGTTGGGTCCTATTGGGCCTAGAGAGAAACTTTTTTTTTAAAATTGATGTACTCTTCGAGAGCAACATTTTGGCTATCTCGGATTTTTAAAATTCGCGAATGGAGTTTCTGCAGGGAATTTCCGTTCGATTTTTGGCCTATTCTTTAAACATTCAAAAATTCGTCATAAAAAACTATTAAAGCTAGGACCACGAAATTTGGAGGGTTTGTAGGAAAAAATAGGGAGCCCTTTCACACCAAAATTTGCGACATTCTATCGAACCGTTTCGGAGATATTCGCGAGTTTTTGTTTTAGCATTACGGCGAAACGTGGGGGACCCCCCATGGTGAGCCGCGACTGCGGAGCATGGGAAGGAAGGCCGAAACCCTGTTAGGCCACGTTTCAAATTTCAAGTCGATCGGACAACTAGGGCCCGAGATATGGGGGGTCAAAGTTTGGCCCATTTCAGTGACTATCTCCGTGACCCCATCGAAATTTCGGTCGCTTGCGCCGGGGTCGAAAATTGAGCTACGAGAAAACGCTTGCGGGGCATTGTTCATGTGTCCGAATGAGAAGTGCTGTGTGAGCGGTTTGAAATTCGGTGAAACGCTTATAGGGAAATCTCGCGGCCGAAATGTGTCAAATTCGTGAACTTTGACCCTATGAAAGTTGGGTCCTATTGGGCCTAGAGAGAAACTTTTTTTTTAAATTGATGTACTCTTCGAGAGCAACATTTTGGCTATCTCGGATTTTTAAAATTCGCGAATGGAGTTTCTGCAGGGAATTTCCGTTCGAATTTTGGCCTATTCTTTAAACCTTCAAAAATTCGCCATAAAAAAACTATTGAAGCTAGGACCACGAAATTTGGAGGGTTTGTAGGCAAAAATAGGGAGCCCTTTCACACCAAAATTTGCGACATTCTATCGAACCGTTTCGGAGATATTTGTGAGTTTTTGTTTTAGCATTACGGCGAAAAGGCGCGGACCCCCATGGTGAGCGGCGATTGGCGAGCATGGGGAGGAAGGCTGAAACCCTGTTAGGCCACGTTTCAAATTTCAAGTCGATCGGACAATTAGGGCCAGAGATATGGGGGTCAAAATTTGGCCCATTTCCGTGACCCCATGGAAATTTAGGTCGCTTGCGCCGGGGTCAAAAATTGACCTACGAGAAAACGCTCGCGGGGGATTGTTCATGTGTCCGAATGGGAAGTGTTGTGTGAGCGGTTTGAAATTCGGTGCAACGGTTACAGGGAATTCTCGCGGTGGAAATGTGCCAAATTCGTGAACTTTGTCCCTATGAAAGTTGGGTCCTATTGGGCCTAGAGAGAAACTTTTTTTTAAAATTGATGTACTCTTCGAGAGCAACATTTTGGCTATCTCGGATTTTTAAAATTCGCGAATGGAGTTTCTGCAGGGAATTTCCGTTCGATTTTTGGCCTATTCTTTAAACATTCAAAAATTCGCCATAAAAAAACTATTGAAGCTAGGACCACGAAATTTGGAGGGTTTGTAGGCAAAAATAGGGAGCCCTTTCACACCAAAATTTGCGACATTCTATCGAACCGTTTCGGAGATATTTGTGAGTTTTTGTTTTAGCATTACGGCGAAAAGGCGCGGACCCCCATGGTGAGCTGCGATTGGCGAGCATGGGGAGGAAGGCCGAAACCCTGTTAGGCCACGTTTCAAATTTCAAGTCGATCGGACAATTAGGGCCCGAGATATGGGGGGTCAAAATTTGGCCCATTTCAGTGACCATTTCCGTGACCCCATCGAAACTTCGGTCGCTTGCGCCGGGGTCAAAAATTGAGCTACGAGAAAACGCTCGCGGGGGATTGTTCATGTGTCCGAATGGGAAGTGCTGTGTGAGCGGTTTGAAATTCGGTGCAACGGTTACAGGGAATTCTCGCGGCCGAAATGTGTCAAATTCGTGAACTTTGTCCCTATGAAAGTTGGGTCCTATTGGGCCTAGAGAGAAACTTTTTTTTTAAATTGATGTACTCTTCGAGAGCAACATTTTGGCTATCTCGGATTTTTAAAATTCGCGAATGGAGTTTCTGCAGGGAATTTCCGTTCGATTTTTGGCCTATTCTTTAAACATTCAAAAATTCGCCATAAAAAAAACTATTGAAGCTAGGACCACGAAATTTGGAGGGTTTGTAGGAAAAAATAGGGAGCACTTTCACACCAAAATTTGCGACATTCTATCGAACCGTTTCGGAGATATTCGCGAGTTTTTGTTTTAGCATTACGGCGAAAAGTGGGGGACCCCCCATGGTGAGCCGCGACTGCGGAGCATGGGGAGGAAGGCCGAAACCCTGTTAGGCCACGTTTCAAATTTCAAGTCGATCGGACAATTAGGGCCCGAGATATGGGGGGTCAAAATTTGGCCCATTTCAGTGACCATTTCCGTGACCCCATCGAATTTTCGGTCGCTAGCGCCGAGGTCAAAAATTGAGCTACGAGAAAACGCTTGCGGGGGATTGTTCATGTGTCTGAATGGGAAGTGCTGTTTGAGCGCTTTGAAATTCGGTGCAACGCTTATAGGGAATTGTCGCGGCCGAAATGTGTCAAATTCGTGAACTTTGACCCTATGAAAGTTGGGTCCTATTGGGCCTAGAGAGAAACTTTTTTTTTAAATTGATGTACTCTTCGAGAGCAGCATTTTGGCTATCTCGGATTTTTAAAATTCGCGAATGGAGTTTCTGCAGGGAATTTCCGTTCGATTTTTGGCCTATTCTTTAAACATTCAAAAATTCGCCATAAAAAACCTATTGAAGCTAGGACCACGAAATTTGGAGGGTTTGTAGGAAAAAATAGGGAGCCCTTTCACACCAAAATTTGCGCAATTCTATCGAACCGTTTCGGAGATATTCGCGGGTTTTTGTTTTAGCATTACGGCAAAAAGGGGGGGACCCCCCCCCCCTGGTGAGCCGCGACTGCGGAGCATGGGGAGGAACGCCAAAACCCTGTTAGGCCACGTTTCAAATTTCAAGTCGATCGGACAATTAGGGCCCGAGATATGGGGGGTCAAAGTTTGGCCCATTTCAGTGACCATTTCCGTGACCCCATCGAAATTTCGGTCGCTTGCGCCGGGGTCAAAAATTGACCTACGAGAAAACGCTCGCGGGGGATTGTTCATGTGTCCGAATGGGAAGTGCTGTGTGAGCGGTTTGAAATTCGGTGCAACGGTTACAGGGAATTCTCGCGGCCGAAATGTGTCAAATTCGTGAACTTTGTCCCTATGAAAGTTGGGTCCTATTGGGCCTAGAGAGAAACTTTTTTTTAAAATTGATGTACTCTTCGAGAGCAACATTTTGGCTATCTCGGATTTTTAAAATTCGCGAATGGAGTTTCTGCAGGGAATTTCCGTTCGATTTTTGGCCTATTCTTTAAACATTCAAAAATTCGCCATAAAAAAACTATTGAAGCTAGGACCACGAAATTTGGAGGGTTTGTAGAAAAAAATAGGGAGCCCTTTCACATTAAAATTTGCAACATTCTATCGAACCGTTTCGGAGATATTCGCGAGTTTTTGTTTTAGCATTACGGCGAAAAGTGGGGGACCACCCATGGTGAGCCGCGACTGCGGAGCATGGAAAGGAAGGTCGAAACCCTGTTAGGCCACGTTTCAAATTTCAAGTCGATCGGACAACTAGGGCCCGAGATATGGGGGTCAAAGTTTGGCCCATTTCAGTGACCATTTCCGTGACCCCATCGAAATTTCGGTCGCTTGCGCCGGGGTCAAAAATTGAGCTACGAGAAAACGCTTGCGGGGCCTTGTTCATGTGTCCGAATGAGAAGTGCTGTGTGAGCGGTTTGAAATTCGGTGAAACGCTTATAGGGAAATCTCGCGGCCGAAATGTGTCAAATTCGTGAACTTTGACCCTATGAAAGTTGGGTCCTATTGGGCCTAGAGAGAAACTTTTTTTTTAAATTGATGTACTCTTCGAGAGCAACATTTTGGCTATCTCGGATTTTTAAAATTCGCGAATGGAGTTTCTGCAGGGAATTTCCGTTCGATTTTTGGCCTATTCTTTAAACCTTCAAAAATTCGCCATAAAAAAACTATTGAAGCTAGGACCACGAAATTTGGAGGGTTTGTAGGCAAAAATAGGGAGCCCTTTCACACCAAAATTTGCGACATTCTATCGAACCGTTTCGGAGATATTTGTGAGTTTTTGTTTTAGCATTACGGCGAAAAGGGGCGGACCCCCATGGTGAGCTGCGATTGGCGAGCATGGGGAGGAAGGCTGAAACCCTGTTAGGCCACGTTTCAAATTTCAAGTCGATCGGACAATTAGGGCCCGAGATATGGGGGTCAAAATTTGGCCCATTTCCGTGACCCCATGGAAATTTAGGTCGCTTGCGCCGGGGTCAAAAATTGAGCTACGAGAAAACGCTTGCGGGGGATTGTTCATGTGTCTGAATGGGAAGTGCTGTTTGAGCGCTTTGAAATTCGGTGCAACGCTTATAGGGAATTCTCGCGGCCGAAATGTGTCAAATTCGTGAACTTTGACCCTATGAAAGTTGGGTCCTATTGGGCCTAGAGAGAAACTTTTTTTTTAAATTGATGTACTCTTCGAGAGCAACATTTTGGCTATCTCGGATTTTTAAAATTCGCGAATGGAGTTGCTGCAGGGAATTTCCGTTCGATTTTTGGCCTATTCTTTAAACATTCAAAAATTCGCCATAAAAAACCTATTGAAGCTAGGACCACGAAATTTGGAGGGTTTGTAGGAAAAAATAGGGAGCCCTTTCACACCAAAATTTGCGCAATTCTATCGAACCGTTTCGGAGATATTCGCGAGTTTTTGTTTTAGCATTACGGCAAAAAGGGGGGGACCCCCCCCTGGTGAGCCGCGACTGCGGAGCATGTGGAGGAACGCCAAAACCCTGTTAGGCCACGTTTCAAATTTCAAGTCGATCGGACAATTAGGGCCCGAGATATGGGGGGTCAAAGTTTGGCCCATTTCAGTGACCATTTCCGTGACCCCATCGAAATTTCGGTCGCTTGCGCCGGGGTCAAAAATTGACCTACGAGAAAACGCTCGCGGGGGATTGTTCATGTGTCCGAATGGGAAGTGCTGTGTGAGCGGTTTGAAATTCGGTGCAACGGTTACAGGGAATTCTCGCGGCCGAAATGTGTCAAATTCGTGAACTTTGTCCCTATGAAAGTTGGGTCCTATTGGGCCTAGAGAGAAACTTTTTTTTAAAATTGATGTACTCTTCGAGAGCAACATTTTGGCTATCTCGGATTTTTAAAATTCGCGAATGGAGTTTCTGCAGGGAATTTCCGTTCGATTTTTGGCCTATTCTTTAAACATTCAAAAATTCGCCATAAAAAAACTATTGAAGCTAGGACCACGAAATTCGGAGGGTTTGTAGGAAAAAATAGGGAGCCCTTTCACACCAAAATTTGCGCAATTCTATCGAACCGTTTCGGAGGTATTCGCGAGTTTTTGTTTTAGCATTACGGCAAAAAGGGGGGGGACCACCCATGGTGAGCCGCGACTGCGGAGCATGGGAAGGAAGGCCGAAACCCTGTTAGGCCACGTTTCAAATTTCAAGTCGATCGGACAACTAGGGCCCGAGATATGGGGGTCAAAGTTTGGCCCATTTCAGTGACCATTTCCGTGACCCCATCGAAATTTCGGTCGCTTGCGCCGGGGTCAAAAATTGAGCTACGAGAAAACGCTTGCGGGGCATTGTTCATGTGTCCGAATGAGAAGTGCTGTGTGAGTGGTTTGAAATTCGGTGAAACGCTTATAGGTAAATCTCGCGGCCGAAATGTGTCAAATTCGTGAAATTTGACCCTATGAAAGTTGGGTCCTATTGGGCCTAGAGAGAAACTTTTTTTTTAAATTGATGTACTCTTCGAGAGCAACATTTTGGCTATCTCGGATTTTTAAAATTCGCGAATGGAGTTTCTGCAGGGAATTTCCGTTCGATTTTTGGCCTATTCTTTAAACCTTCAAAAATTCGCCATAAAAAAACTATTGAAGCTAGGACCACGAAATTTGGAGGGTTTGTAGGCAAAAATAGGGAGCCCTTTCACACCAAAATTTGCGACATTCTATCGAACCGTTTCGGAGATATTTGTGAGTTTTTGTTTTAGCATTACGGCGAAAAGGGGCGGACCCCCATGGTGAGCTGCGATTGACGAGCATGGGGAGGAAGGCTGAAACCCTGTTAGGCCACGTTTCAAATTTCAAGTCGATCGGACAATTAGGGCCCGAGATATGGGGGTCAAAATTTGGCCCATTTCCGTGACCCCATGGAAATTTAGGTCGCTTGCGCCGGGGTCAAAAATTGAGCTACGAGAAAACGCTTGCGGGGGATTGTTCATGTGTCTGAATGGGAAGTGCTGTTTGAGCGCTTTGAAATTCGGTGCAACGCTTATAGGGAATTGTCGCGGCCGAAATGTGTCAAATTCGTGAACTTTGACCCTATGAAAGTTGGGTCCTATTGGGCCTAGAGAGAAACTTTTTTTTTAAATTGATGTACTCTTCGAGAGCAACATTTTGGCTATCTCGGATTTTTAAAATTCGCGAATGGAGTTTCTGCAGGGAATTTCCGTTCGATTTTTGGCCTATTCTTTAAACATTCAAAAATTCGCCAAAAAAAAAAACTATGGAAGCTAGGACCACGAAATTTGGAGGGTTTGTAGGAAAAAATAGGGAGCCCTTTCACACCAAAATTTGCAACATTCTATCCAACCGTTTCGGAGATATTCGCGAGTTTTTGTTTTAGCATTACGGCAAAAAGGGGGGGACCCGCCATGGTGAGCCTCGACTGCGGAGCATGGGGAGGAAGGCTGAAACCCTGTTAGGCCACGTTTCAAATTTCAAGTCCATCGGACAATTAGGGCCCGAGATATGGGGGGTCAAAGTTTGGCCCATTTCAGTGAGCATTTCCGTGACCCCATCGAAATTTCGGTCGCTTGCGCCGGGGTCAAAAATTGAGCTACGAGAAAACGCTTGCGGGGGATTGTTCATGTGTCCGAATGGGAAGTGCTGTGTGAGCGGTTTGAAATTCGGTGCAACGGTTACAGGGAATTCTCGCGGCCGAAATGTGTCAAATTCGTGAACTTTGACCCTATGAAAGTCGGGTCCTATTGGGCCTAGAGAGAAACTTTTTTTTTAAATTGATGTCCTCTTCGAGAGCAACATTTTGGCTACCTCGGATTTTTAATAGTTTCGAATGGAGTTTCTGCAGGGTATTTCCGTTCGATTTTTGGCCCATTTTTTAAACTTTCAAAAATTCGCCATAAAAAAACTATTAAAGCTAGGACCACGAAATTTGGAGGGTTTGTAGGAAAAAGTAGGGAGCCCTTTCACACCAAAATTTGCGCAATTCTATCGAACCGTTTCGGAGATATTCGCGAGTTTTTGTTTTAGCATTACGGCGAAAAGGAGGGACCCCCCCTGGTGAGCCGCCACTGCGGAGCATGGGGAGGAAGGCCGAAACCCTGTTAGGCCACGTTTCAAATTTCAAGTCGATCGGACAATTAGGGACCGAGATATGGGGGGTCAAAGTTTGGCCCATTTCAGTGACCATTTCCGTGACCCCATCGAAATTTCGGTCGCTAGCGCCGGGGTCAAAAATTGACCTACGAGAAAACGCTCGCGGGGGATTGTTCATGTGTCCGAATGAGAAGTGCTGTGTGAGCGGTTTGAAATTATTTGAAACGCTTATAGGGAATTCTCGCGGCCGAAATGTGTCAAATTCGTGAACTTTGACCCTATGAAAGTCGGGTCCTATTGGGCCTAGAGAGAAACTTTTTTTTTAAATTGATGTACTCTTCGAGAGCAACATTTTGGCTATCTCGGATTTTTAAAATTCGCGAATGGAGTTTCTGTAGGGAATTTCCGTTCGATTTTTAGCCCATTTTTTAAACCTTCAAAAATTCGCCATAAAAAACCTATTGAAGCTAGGACCACGAAATTTGGAGGGCTTGTAGGAAAAAATAGGGAGCCCTTTCACACCAAAATTTGCGCAATTCTATCGAACCGTTTCGGAGATATTCGCGAGTTTTTGTTTTAGCATTACGGCAAAAAGGGGGGACCCCCCCCTGGTGAGCCGCGACTGCGGAGCATGGGGAGGAAGGCCGAAACTCTGTTAGGCCACGTTTCAAATTTCAAGTCGATCGGACAATTAGGGCCCGAGATATGGGGGGTCAAAGTTTGGCCCATTTCAGTGACCATTTTCGTGACCCCATCGAAATTTCGGTCGCTTGCGCCGGGGTCAAAAATTGACCTACGAGAAAACGCTCGCGGGGGATTGTTCATGTGTCCGAATGAGAAGTGCTGTGTGAGCGGTTTGAAATTATTTGAAACGCTTATAGGGAATTCTCGCGGCCGAAATGTGTCAAATTCGTGAACTTTGACCCTATGAAAGTCGGGTCCTATTGGGCCTAGAGAGAAACTTATTTTTTAAATTGATGTACTCTTCGAGAGCAACATTTTGGCTATCTCGGATTTTTAAAATTCGCGAATGGAGTTTCTGTAGGGAATTTCCGTTCGATTTTTGGCCCATTTTTTAAACTTTCAAAAATTCGCCATAAAAAACCTATTGAAGCTAGGACCACGAAATTTGGAGGGTTTGTAGGAAAAAATAGGGAGCCCTTTCACACCAAAATTTGCGCAATTCTATCGAACCGTTTCGGAGATATTCGCGAGTTTTTGTTCTAGCATTACGGCAAAAAGGGGGGACCCCCCCTGGTGAGCCGCGACTGCGGAGCATGGGGAGGAAGGCCAAAATCCTGTTAGGCCACTTTCAAATTTCAAGTCGATCGGACAATTAGGGCCCGAGATATGGGGGGTCAAAGTTTGGCCCATTTCAGTGACCATTTCCGTGACCCCATCGAAATTTCGGTCGCTTGCGCCGGGGTCAAAAATTGACCTACGAGAAAACGCTCGCGGGGGATTGTTCATGTGTCCGAATGGGAAGTGCTGTGTGAGCGGTTTGAAATTCGGTGCAACGGTTACAGGGAATTCTCGCGGCCGAAATGTGTCAAATTCGTGAACTTTGTCCCTATGAAAGTTGGGTCCTATTGGGCCTAGAGAGAAACTTTTTTTAAAATTGATGTACTCTTCGAGAGCAACATTTTGGCTATCTCGGATTTTTAAAATTCGCGAATGGAGTTTCTGCAGGGAATTTCCGTTCGATTTTTGGCCTATTCTTTAAACATTCAAAAATTCGCCATAAAAAAACTATTGAAGCTAGGACCACGAAATTTGGAGGGTTTGTAGGAAAAAATAGGGAGCCCTTTCGAACCAAAATTTGCGACATTCTATCGAATCGTTTCGGAGATATTCGCGAGTTTTTGTTTTAGCATTACGGCGAAAAGTGGGGGACCCCCCATGGTGAGCCGCGACTGCGGAGCATGGGAAGGAAGGCCGAAACCCTGTTAGGCCACGTTTCAAATTTCAAGTCGATCGGACAACTAGGGCCCGAGATATGGGGGGTCAAAGTTTGGCCCATTTCAGTGACCATTTCCGTGACCCCATCGAAATTTCGGTCGCTTGCGCCGGGGTCAAAAATTGAGCTACGAGAAAACGCTTGCGGGGCATTGTTCATGTGTCCGAATCAGAAGTGCTGTGTGAGCGGTTTGAAATTCGGTGAAACGCTTATAGGGAAATCTCGCGGCCGAAATGTGTCAAATTCGTGGACTTTGACCCTATGAAAGTTGGGTCCTATTGGGCCTAGAGAGAAACTTTTTTTTAAATTGATGTACTCTTCGAGAGCAACATTTTGGCTATCTCGGATTTTTAAAATTCGCGAATGGAGTTTCTGCAGGGAATTTCTGTTCGATTTTTGGCCTATTCTTTAAATCTTCAAAAATTCGCCAAAAAAAAAACTATTGAAGCTAGGACCACGAAATTTGGAGGGTTTGTAGGCAAAAGTAGGGAGCACTTTCACACCAAAATTTGCGACATTCTATCGAACCGTTTCGGAGATATTTGTGAGTTTTTGTTTTAGCATTACGGCGAAAAGGGGCGGACCCCCATGGTGAGCTGCGATTGGCGAGCATGGGGAGGAAGGCTGAAACCCTGTTAGGCCACGTTATAAATTTCAAGTGTCGATCGGACAATTAGGGCCCGAGATATGGGGGTCAAAATTTGGCCCATTTCCGTGACCCCATGGAAATTTAGGTCGCTTGCGCCGGGGTCAAAAATTGAGCTACGAGAAAACGCTTGCGGGGGATTGTTCATGTGTCTGAATGGGAAGTGCTGTTTGAGCGCTTTGAAATTCGGTGCAACGCTTATAGGGAATTGTCGCGGCCGAAATGTGTTAAATTCGTGAACTTTGACCCTATGAAAGTTGGGTCCTATTGGGCCTAGAGAGAAACTTTTTTTTTAAATTGATGTACTCTTCGAGAGCTACATTTTGGCTATCTCGGATTTTTAAAATTCGCGAATGGAGTTTCTGCAGGGAATTTCCGTTCGATTTTTGGCCTATTCTTTAAACATTCAAAAATTCGCCAAAAAAAAAACTATGGAAGTTAGGACCACGAAATTTGGAGGGTTTGTAGGAAAAAATACGGAGCCCTTTCACACCAAAATTTGCAACATTCTATCCAACCGTTTCGGAGATATTCGCGAGTTTTTGTTTTAGCATTACGGCAAAAAGGGGGGGACCCGCCATGGTGAGCCTCGACTGCGGAGCATGGGGAGGAAGGCTGAAACCCTGTTAGGCCACGTTTCAAATTTCAAGTCGATCGGACAATTAGGGCCCGAGATATGGGGGTCAAAGTTTGGCCCATTTCAGTGACCATTTCCGTGACCCCATCGAAATTTCGGTCGCTTGCGCCGGGGTCAAAAATTGAGCTACGAGAAAACGCTTGAGGGGGATTGTTCATGTGTCCGAATGAGAAGTGCTGTGTGAGCGGTTTGAAATTCGGTGAAACGCTTATAGGGAATTGTCGCGGCCGAAATGTGTCAAATTCGTGAACTTTGACCCTATGAAAGTCGGGTCCTATTGGGCCTAGAGAGAAACTTTTTTTTAATTGATGTACTCTTCGAGAGCAACATTTTGGCTATCTCGGATTTTTAAAATTCGAGAATGGAGTTTCTGCAGGGAATTTCCGTTCGATTTTTGGCCTATTCTTTAAACATTCATAAATTCGCCATAAAAAAACTATGGAAGCTAGGACCACGAAATTGGGAGGGTTTGTAGGAAAAAATAGGGAGCCCTTTCACACCAAAATTTGCGACATTCTATCCAACCGTTTCGGAGATATTCGCGAGTTTTTGTTTTAGCATTACGGCAAAAAGGGGGGGACCCGCCATGGTGAGCCTCGACTGCGGAGCATGGGGAGGAAGGCTGAAAACCTGTTAGGCCACGTTTCAAATTTCAAGTCGATCGGACAATTAGGGCCCGAGATATGGGGTGTCAAAGTTTGGCCCATTTCAGTGACCATTTCCGTGACCCCATCGAATTTTCGGTCGCTTGCGCCGGGGTCAAAAATTGAGCTACGAGAAAACGCTTGCGGGGATTGTTCATGTGTCCGAATGGGAAGTGCTGTGTGAGCGGTTTGAAATTCGGTGCAACGGTTACAGGGAATTCTCGCGGCCGAAATGTGTCAAATTCGTGAACTTTGACCCTATGAAAGTCGGGTCCTATTGGGCCTAGAGAGAAACTTTTTTTTTAAATTGATGTACTCTTCGAGAACAACATTTTAGCTACCTCGGATTTTTAATAGTTTCGAATGGAGTTTCTGCAGGGAATTTCCGTTCGATTTTTGGACCATTTTTTAAACGTTCAAAAATTCGCCATAAAAAAACTATTAAAGCTAGGACCACAAAATTTGGAGGGTTTGTAGGAAAAAATAGGGAGCCCTTTCACACCAAAATTTGCGCAATTCTATCGAACCGTTTCGGAGATATTCGCGAGTTTTTGTTTTAGAATTACGGCGAAAGGAAGGACCCCCCCCCTGGTGAGCCGCGACTGCGGAGCATGGGGAGGAAGGCTGAAACCCTGTTAGGCCACGTTTCAAATTTCAAGTCGATCGGACAATTAGGGCCCGAGATATGGGGGGTCAAAGTTTGGCCCATTTCAGTGACCATTTCCGTGACCCCATCGAAATTTCGGTCGCTTGCGCCGGGGTCAAAAATTGACCTACGAGAAAACGCTCGCGGGGGATTGTTCATGTGTCCGAATGGGAAGTGCTGTGTGAGCGGTTTGAAATTCGGTGCAACGGTTACAGGGAATTCTCGCGGCCGAAATGTGTCAAATTCGTGAACTTTGTCCCTATGAAAGTTGGGTCCTATTGGGCCTAGAGAGAAACTTTTTTTTAAAATTGATGTACTCTTCGAGAGCAACATTTTGGCTATCTCGGATTTTTAAAATTCGCGAATGGAGTTTCTGCAGGGAATTTCCGTTCGATTTTTGGCCTATTCTTTAAACATTCAAAAATTCGCCATAAAAAAACTATTGAAGCTAGGACCACGAAATTTGGAGGGTTTGTAGGCAAAAATAGGGAGCCCTTTCACACGAAAATTTGCGACATTCTATCGAACCGTTTCGGAGATATTTGTGAGTTGTTGTTTTAGCATTACGGCGAAAAGGGGCGGACCCCCATGGTGAGCTGCGATTGGCGAGCATGGGGAGGAAGGCTGAAACCCTGTTAGGCCACGTTTCAAATTTCAAGTCGATCAGACAATTAGGGCCCGAGATATGGGGGTCAAAATTTGGCCCATTTCCGTGACCCCATGGAAATTTAGGTCGCTTGCGCCGGGGTCAAAAATTGTGCTACGAGAAAACGCTTGCGGGGGATTGTTCATGTGTCTGAATGGGAAGTGCTGTGTGAGCGGTTTGAAATTCGGTGAAACGCTTATAGGGAAATCTCGCGGCCGAAATGTGTCAAATTCGTGAACTTTGACCCTATGAAAGTTGGGTCCTATTGGGCCTAGAGAGAAACTTTTTTTTTAAATTGATGTACTCTTCGAGAGCAACATTTTGGCTATCTCGGATTTTTAAAATTCGCGAATGGAGTTTCTGCAGGGAATTTCTGTTCGATTTTTGGCCTATTCTTTAAACCTTCAAAAATTCGCCAAAAAAAAACTATTGAAGCTAGGACCACGAAATTTGGAGGGTTTGTAGGCAAAAGTAGGGAGCACTTTCACACCAAAATTTGCGACATTCTATCGAACCGTTTCGGAGATATTTGTGAGTTTTTGTTTTAGCATTACGGCGAAAAGGGGCGGACCCCCATGGTGAGCTGCGATTGGCGAGCATGGGGAGGAAGGCTGAAACCCTGTTAGGCCACGTTTTAAATTTCAAGTGTCGATCGGACAATTAGGGCCCGAGATATGGGGGTCAAAATTTGGCCCATTTCCGTGACCCCATGGAAATTTAGGTCGCTTGCGCCGGGGGTCAAAAATTGAGCTACGAGAAAACGCTTGCGGGGGATTGTTCATGTGTCTGAATGGGAAGTGCTGTTTGAGCGCTTTGAAATTCGGTGCAAACGCTTATAGGGAATTGTCGCGGCCGAAATGTGTTAAATTCGTGAACTTTGACCCTATGAAAGTTGGGTCCTATTGGGCCTAGAGAGAAACTTTTTTTTAAATTGATGTACTCTTCGAGAGCTACATTTTGGCTATCTCGGATTTTTAAAATTCGCGAATGGAGTTTCTGCAGGGAATTTCCGTTCGATTTTTGGCCTATTCTTTAAACATTCAAAAATTCGCCAAAAAAAAAAACTATGGAAGTTAGGACCACGAAATTTGGAGGGTTTGTAGGAAAAAATACGGAGCCCTTTCACACCAAAATTTGCAACATTCTATCCAACCGTTTCGGAGATATTCGCGAGTTTTTGTTTTAGCATTACGGCAAAAAGGGGGGGACCCGCCATGGTGAGCCTCGACTGCGGAGCATGGGGAGGAAGGCTGAAACCCTGTTAGGCCACGTTCAAATTTCAAGTCGATCGGACAATTAGGGCCCGAGATATGGGGGTCAAAGTTTGGCCCATTTCAGTGACCATTTCCGTGACCCCATCGAAATTTCGGTCGCTTGCGCCGGGGTCAAAAATTGAGCTACGAGAAAACGCTTGAGGGGGATTGTTCATGTGTCCGAATGAGAAGTGCTGTGTGAGCGGTTTGAAATTCGGTGAAACGCTTATAGGGAATTGTCGCGGCCGAAATGTGTCAAATTCGTGAACTTTGACCCTATGAAAGTCGGGTCCTATTGGGCCTAGAGAGAAACTTTTTTTTTAAATTGATGTACTCTTCGAGAGCAACATTTTGGCTATCTCGGATTTTTAAAATTCGAGAATGGAGTTTCTGCAGGGAATTTCCGTTCGATTTTTGGCCTATTCTTTAAACATTCATAAATTCGCCATAAAAAAACTATGGAAGCTAGGACCACGAAATTGGGAGGGTTTGTAGGAAAAAATAGGGAGCCCTTTCACACCAAAATTTGCGACATTCTATCCAACCGTTTCGGAGATATTCGCGAGTTTTTGTTTTAGCATTACGGCAAAAAGGGGGGGACCCGCCATGGTGAGCCTCGACTGCGGAGCATGGGGAGGAAGGCTGAAAACCTGTTAGGCCACGTTTCAAATTTCAAGTCGATCGGACAATTAGGGCCCGAGATATGGGGTGTCAAAGTTTGGCCCATTTCAGTGACCATTTCCGTGACCCCATCGAAATTTCGGTCGCTTGCGCCGGGGTCAAAAATTGAGCTACGAGAAAACGCTTGCGGGGGATTGTTCATGTGTCCGAATGGGAAGTGCTGTGTGAGCGGTTTGAAATTCGGTGCAACGGTTACAGGGAATTCTCGCGGCCGAAATGTGTCAAATTCGTGAACTTTGACCCTATGAAAGTCGGGTCCTATTGGGCCTAGAGAGAAACTTTTTTTTTAAATTGATGTACTCTTCGAGAACAACATTTTAGCTACCTCGGATTTTTAATAGTTTCGAATGGAGTTTCTGCAGGGAATTTCCGTTCGATTTTTGGACCATTTTTTAAACGTTCAAAAATTCGCCATAAAAAAAACTATTAAAGCTAGGACCACAAAATTTGGAGGGTTTGTAGGAAAAAATAGGGAGCCCTTTCACACCAAAATTTGCGCAATTCTATCGAACCGTTTCGGAGATATTCGCGAGTTTTTGTTTTAGCTTTACGGCGAAAAGGAAGGACCCCCCCCTGGTGAGCCGCGACTGCGGAGCATGGGGAGGAATGGCCGAAACCCTGTTAGGCCACGTTTCAAATTTCAAGTCGATCGGACAATTAGGGCCCGAGATATGGGGGGTCAAAGTTTGGCCCATTTCAGTGACCATTTCCGTGACCCCATCGAAATTTCGGTCGCTTGCGCCGGGGTCAAAAATTGACCTACGAGAAAACGCTCGCGGGGGATTGTTCATGTGTCCGAATGAGAAGTGCTGTGTGAGCGGTTTGAAATTATTTGAAACGCTTATAGGGAATTCTCGCGGCCGAAATGTGTCAAATTCGTGAACTTTGACCCTATGAAAGTCGGGTCCTATTGGGCCTAGAGAGAAACTTTTTTTTTAAATTGATGTACTCTTCGAGAGCAACATTTTGGCTATCTCGGATTTTTAAAATTCGCGAATGGAGTTTCTGTAGGGAATTATGTTCGATTTTTGGCCCATTTTTTAAACCTTCAAAAATTCGCCATAAAAAACCTATTGAAGCTAGGACCACGAAATTTGGAGCGTTTGTAGGAAAAAATAGGGAGCCCTTTCACACCAAAATTTGCGACATTCTATCGAACCGTTTCGGAGATATTCGCGAGTTTTTGTTTTAGCATTACGGCGAAAAGTGGGGGACCCCCCATGGTGAGCCGCGACTGCGGAGCATGGAAGGAAGGCCGAAACCCTGTTAGGCCACGTTTCAAATTTCAAGTCGATCGGACAACTAGGGCCCGAGATATGGGGGGTCAAAGTTTGGCCCATTTCAGTGACCATTTCCGTGACCCCATCGAAATTTCGGTCGCTTGCGCCGGGGTCAAATATTGAGCTACGAGAAAACGCTTGCGGGGCATTGTTCATGTGTCCGAATGAGAAGTGCTGTGTGAGCGGTTTGAAATTCGGTGAAACGCTTATAGGGAAATCTCGCGGCCGAAATGTGTCAAATTCGTGAACTTTGACCCTATGAAAGTTGGGTCCTATTGGGCCTAGAGAGAAACTTTTTTTTTAAATTGATGTACTCTTCGAGAGCAACATTTTGGCTATCTCGGATTTTTAAAATTCGCGAATGGAGTTTCTGCAGGGAATTTCCGTTCGATTTTTGGCCTATTCTTTAAACCTTCAAAAATTCGCCATAAAAAAACTATTGAAGCTAGGACCACGAAATTTGGAGGGTTTGTAGGCAAAAATAGGGAGCCCTTTCACACCAAAATTTGCGACATTCTATCGAACCGTTTCGGAGATATTTGTGAGTTGTTATTTTAGCATTACGGCGAAAAGGGGCGGACCCCCATGGTGAGCTGCGATTGGCGAGCATGGGGAGGAAGGCTGAAACCCTGTTAGGCCACGTTTCAAATTTCAAGTCGATCGGACAATTAGGGCCCGAGATATGGGGGTCAAAATTTGGCCCATTTCCGTGACCCCATGGAAATTTAGGTCGCTTGCGCCGGGGTCAAAAATTGAGCTACGAGAAAACGCTTGCGGGGGATTGTTCATGTGTCTGAATGGGAAGTGCTGTTTGAGCGCTTTGAAATTCGGTGCAACGCTTATAGGGAATTGTCGCGGCCGAAATGTGTTAAATTCGTGAACTTTGACCCTATGAAAGTTGGGTCCTATTGGGCCTAGAGAGAAACTTTTTTTTTAAATTGATGTACTCTTCGAGAGCTACATTTTGGCTATCTCGGATTTTTAAAATTCGCGAATGGAGTTTCTGCAGGGAATTTCCGTTCGATTTTTGGCCTATTCTTTAAACATTCAAAAATTCGCCAAAAAAAAAACTATGGAAGCTAGGACCACGAAATTTGGAGGGTTTGTAGGAAAAAATACGGAGCCCTTTCACACCAAAATTTGCAACATTCTATCCAACCGTTTCGGAGATATTCGCGAGTTTTTGTTTTAGCATTACGGCAAAAAGGGGGGGACCCGCCATGGTGAGCCTCGACTGCGGAGCATGGGGAGGAAGGCTGAAACCCTGTTAGGCCACGTTTCAAATTTCAAGTCGATCGGACAATTAGGGCCCGAGATATGGGGGTCAAAGTTTGGCCCATTTCAGTGACCATTTCCGTGACCCCATCGAAATTTCGGTCGCTTGCGCCGGGGTCAAAAATTGAGCTACGAGAAAACGCTTGAGGGGGATTGTTCATGTGTCCGAATGAGAAGTGCTGTGTGAGCGGTTTGAAATTCGGTGAAACGCTTATAGGGAATTGTCGCGGCCGAAATGTGTCAAATTCGTGAACTTTGACCCTATGAAAGTCGGGTCCTATTGGGCCTAGAGAGAAACTTTTTTTTTAAATTGATGTACTCTTCGAGAGCAACATTTTGGCTATCTCGGATTTTTAAAATTCGAGAATGGAGTTTCTGCAGGGAATTTCCGTTCGATTTTTGGCCTATTCTTTAAACATTCATAAATTCGCCATAAAAAAACTATGGAAGCTAGGACCACGAAATTGGGAGGGTTTGTAGGAAAAAATAGGGAGCCCTTTCACACCAAAATTTGCGACATTCTATCCAACCGTTTCGGAGATATTCGCGAGTTTTTGTTTTAGCATTACGGCAAAAAGGGGGGGACCCGCCATGGTGAGCCTCGACTGCGGAGCATGGGGAGGAAGGCTGAAAACCTGTTAGGCCACGTTTCAAATTTCAAGTCGATCGGACAATTAGGGCCCGAGATATGGGGTGTCAAAGTTTGGCCCATTTCAGTGACCATTTCCGTGACCCCATCGAATTTTCGGTCGCTTGCGCCGGGGTCAAAAATTGAGCTACGAGAAAACGCTTGCGGGGGATTGTTCATGTGTCCGAATGGGAAGTGCTGTGTGAGCGGTTTGAAATTCGGTGCAACGGTTACAGGGAATTCTCGCGGCCGAAATGTGTCAAATTCGTGAACTTTGACCCTATGAAAGTCGGGTCCTATTGGGCCTAGAGAGAAACTTTTTTTTTAAATTGATGTACTCTTCGAGAACAACATTTTAGCTACCTCGGATTTTTAATAGTTTCGAATGGAGTTTCTGCAGGGAATTTCCGTTCGATTTTTGGACCATTTTTTAAACGTTCAAAAATTCGCCATAAAAAAACTATTAAAGCTAGGACCACAAAATTTGGAGGGTTTGTAGGAAAAAATAGGGAGCCCTTTCACACCAAAATTTGCGCAATTCTATCGAACCGTTTCGGAGATATTCGCGAGTTTTTGTTTTAGCATTACGGCGAAAAGGAAGGACCCCCCCCTGGTGAGCCGCGACTGCGGAGCATGGGGAGGAAGGCCGAAACCCTGTTAGGCCACGTTTCAAATTTCAAGTCGATCGGACAATTAGGGCCCGAGATATGGGGGGTCAAAGTTTGGCCCATTTCAGTGACCATTTCCGTGACCCCATCGAAATTTCGGTCGCTTGCGCCGGGGTCAAAAATTGACCTACGAGAAAACGCTCGCGGGGGATTGTTCATGTGTCCGAATGAGAAGTGCTGTGTGAGCGGTTTGAAATTATTTGAAACGCTTATAGGGAATTCTCGCGGCCGAAATGTGTCAAATTCGTGAACTTTGACCCTATGAAAGTCGGGTCCTATTGGGCCTAGAGAGAAACTTTTTTTTTAAATTGATGTACTCTTCGAGAGCAACATTTTGGCTATCTCGGATTTTTAAAATTCGCGAATGGAGTTTCTGTAGGGAATTATGTTCGATTTTTGGCCCATTTTTTAAACCTTCAAAAATTCGCCATAAAAAAACCTATTGAAGCTAGGACCACGAAATTTGGAGCGTTTGTAGGAAAAAATAGGGAGCCCTTTCACACCAAAATTTGCGACATTCTATCGAACCGTTTCGGAGATATTCGCGAGTTTTTGTTTTAGCATTACGGCGAAAAGTGGGGGACCCCCCATGGTGAGCCGCGACTGCGGAGCATGGGAAGGAAGGCCGAAACCCTGTTAGGCCACGTTTCAAATTTCAAGTCGATCGGACAACTAGGGCCCGAGATATGGGGGGTCAAAGTTTGGCCCATTTCAGTGACCATTTCCGTGACCCCATCGAAATTTCGGTCGCTTGCGCCGGGGTCAAATATTGAGCTACGAGAAAACGCTTGCGGGGCATTGTTCATGTGTCCGAATGAGAAGTGCTGTGTGAGCGGTTTGAAATTCGGTGAAACGCTTATAGGGAAATCTCGCGGCCGAAATGTGTCAAATTCGTGAACTTTGACCCTATGAAAGTTGGGTCCTATTGGGCCTAGAGAGAAACTTTTTTTTTAAATTGATGTACTCTTCGAGAGCAACATTTTGGCTATCTCGGATTTTTAAAATTCGCGAATGGAGTTTCTGCAGGGAATTTCCGTTCGATTTTTGGCCTATTCTTTAAACCTTCAAAAATTCGCCATAAAAAAACTATTGAAGCTAGGACCACGAAATTTGGAGGGTTTGTAGGCAAAAATAGGGAGCCCTTTCACACCAAAATTTGCGACATTCTATCGAACCGTTTCGGAGATATTTGTGAGTTGTTATTTTAGCATTACGGCGAAAAGGGGCGGACCCCCATGGTGAGCTGCGATTGGCGAGCATGGGGAGGAAGGCTGAAACCCTGTTAGGCCACGTTTCAAATTTCAAGTCGATCGGACAATTAGGGCCCGAGATATGGGGGTCAAAATTTGGCCCACTTCCGTGACCCCATGGAAATTTAGGTCGCTTGCGCCGGGGTCAAAAATTGAGCTACGAGAAAACGCTTGCGGGGGATTGTTCATGTGTCTGAATGGGAAGTGCTGTTTGAGCGCTTTGAAATTCGGTGCAACGCTTATAGGGAATTGTCGCGGCCGAAATGTGTTAAATTCGTGAACTTTGACCCTATGAAAGTTGGGTCCTATTGGGCCTAGAGAGAAACTTTTTTTTTAAATTGATGTACTCTTCGAGAGCTACATTTTGGCTATCTCGGATTTTTAAAATTCGCGAATGGAGTTTCTGCAGGGAATTTCCGTTCGATTTTTGGCCTATTCTTTAAACATTCAAAAATTCGCCAAAAAAAAAAACTATGGAAGCTAGGACCACGAAATTTGGAGGGTTTGTAGGAAAAAATACGGAGCCCTTTCACACCAAAATTTGCAACATTCTATCCAACCGTTTCGGAGATATTCGCGAGTTTTTGTTTTAGCATTACGGCAAAAAGGGGGGGACCCGCCATGGTGAGCCTCGACTGCGGAGCATGGGGAGGAAGGCTGAAACCCTGTTAGGCCACGTTTCAAATTTCAAGTCGATCGGACAATTAGGGCCCGAGATATGGGGGTCAAAGTTTGGCCCATTTCAGTGACCATTTCCGTGACCCCATCGAAATTTCGGTCGCTTGCGCCGGGGTCAAAAATTGAGCTACGAGAAAACGCTTGAGGGGGATTGTTCATGTGTCCGAATGAGAAGTGCTGTGTGAGCGGTTTGAAATTCGGTGAAACGCTTATAGGGAATTGTCGCGGCCGAAATGTGTCAAATTCGTGAACTTTGACCCTATGAAAGTCGGGTCCTATTGGGCCTAGAGAGAAACTTTTTTTTTAAATTGATGTACTCTTCGAGAGCAACATTTTGGCTATCTCGGATTTTTAAAATTCGAGAATGGAGTTTCTGCAGGGAATTTCCGTTCGATTTTTGGCCTATTCTTTAAACATTCATAAATTCGCCATAAAAAAACTATGGAAGCTAGGACCACGAAATTGGGAGGGTTTGTAGGAAAAAATAGGGAGCCCTTTCACACCAAAATTTGCGACATTCTATCCAACCGTTTCGGAGATATTCGCGAGTTTTTGTTTTAGCATTACGGCAAAAAGGGGGGGGACCCGCCATGGTGAGCCTCGACTGCGGAGCATGGGGAGGAAGGCTGAAAACCTGTTAGGCCACGTTTCAAATTTCAAGTCGATCGGACAATTAGGGCCCGAGATATGGGGTGTCAAAGTTTGGCCCATTTCAGTGACCATTTCCGTGACCCCATCGAATTTTCGGTCGCTTGCGCCGGGGTCAAAAATTGAGCTACGAGAAAACGCTTGCGGGGGATTGTTCATGTGTCCGAATGGGAAGTGCTGTGTGAGCGGTTTGAAATTCGGTGCAACGGTTACAGGGAATTCTCGCGGCCGAAATGTGTCAAATTCGTGAACTTTGACCCTATGAAAGTCGGGTCCTATTGGGCCTAGAGAGAAACTTTTTTTTTAAATTGATGTACTCTTCGAGAACAACATTTTGGCTACCTCGGATTTTTAATAGTTTCGAATGGAATTTCTGCAGGGAATTTCCGTTCGATTTTTGGACCATTTTTTAAACGTTCAAAAATTCGCCATAAAAAAACTATTAAAGCTAGGACCACAAAATTTGGAGGGTTTGTAGGAAAAAATAGGGAGCCCTTTCACACCAAAATTTGCGCAATTCTATCGAACCGTTTCGGAGATATTCGCGAGTTTTTGTTTTAGCATTACGGCGAAAAGGAAGGACCCCCCCTGGTGAGCCGCGACTGCGGAGCATGGGGAGGAAGGCCGAAACCCTGTTAGGCCACGTTTCAAATTTCAAGTCGATCGGACAATTAGGGCCCGAGATATGGGGGGTCAAAGTTTGGCCCATTTCAGTGACCATTTCCGTGACCCCATCGAAATTTCGGTCGCTTGCGCCGGGGTCAAAAATTGACCTACGAGAAAACGCTCGCGGGGGATTGTTCATGTGTCCCGAATGAGAAGTGCTGTGTGAGCGGTTTGAAATTATTTGAAACGCTTATAGGGAATTCTCGCGGCCGAAATGTGTCAAATTCGTGAACTTTGACCCTATGAAAGTCGGGTCCTATTGGGCCTAGAGAGAAACTTTTTTTTTAAATTGATGTACTCTTCGAGAGCAACATTTTGGCTATCTCGGATTTTTAAAATTCGCGAATGGAGTTTCTGTAGGGAATTATGTTCGATTTTTGGCCCATTTTTTAAACCTTCAAAAATTCGCCATAAAAAACCTATTGAAGCTAGGACCACGAAATTTGGAGCGTTTGTAGGAAAAAATAGGGAGCCCTTTCACACCAAAATTTGCGACATTCTATCGAACCGTTTCGGAGATATTCGCGAGTTTTTGTTTTAGCATTACGGCGAAAAGTGGGGGACCCCCCATGGTGAGCCGCGACTGCGGAGCATGGGAAGGAAGGCCGAAACCCTGTTAGGCCACGTTTCAAATTTCAAGTCGATCGGACAACTAGGGCCCGAGATATGGGGGGTCAAAGTTTGGCCCATTTCAGTGACCATTTCCGTGACCCCATCGAAATTTCGGTCGCTTGCGCCGGGGTCAAATATTGAGCTACGAGAAAACGCTTGCGGGGCATTGTTCATGTGTCCGAATGAGAAGTGCTGTGTGAGCGGTTTGAAATTCGGTGAAACGCTTATAGGGAAATCTCGCGGCCGAAATGTGTCAAATTCGTGAACTTTGACCCTATGAAAGTTGGGTCCTATTGGGCCTAGAGAGAAACTTTTTTTTTAAATTGATGTACTCTTCGAGAGCAACATTTTGGCTATCTCGGATTTTTAAAATTCGCGAATGGAGTTTCTGCAGGGAATTTCCGTTCGATTTTTGGCCTATTCTTTAAACCTTCAAAAATTCGCCATAAAAAAAACTATTGAAGCTAGGACCACGAAATTTGGAGGGTTTGTAGGCAAAAATAGGGAGCCCTTTCACACCAAAATTTGCGACATTCTATCGAACCGTTTCGTAGATATTTGTGAGTTGTTATTTTAGCATTACGGCGAAAAGGGGCGGACCCCCATGGTGAGCTGCGATTGGCGAGCATGGGGAGGAAGGCTGAAACCCTGTTAGGCCACGTTTCAAATTTCAAGTCGATCGGACAATTAGGGCCCGAGATATGGGGGTCAAAATTTGGCCCATTTCCGTGACCCCATGGAAATTTAGGTCGCTTGCGCCGGGGTCAAAAATTGAGCTACGAGAAAACGCTTGCGGGGGATTGTTCATGTGTCTGAATGGGAAGTGCTGTGTGAGCGGTTTGAAATTATTTGAAACGCTTATAGGGAATTCTCGCGGCCGAAATGTGTCAAATTCGTGAACTTTGACCCTATGAAAGTCGGGTCCTATTGGGCCTAGAGAGAAACTTTTTTTTTAAATTGATGTACTCTTCGAGAGCAACATTTTGGCTATCTCGGATTTTTAAAATTCGAGAATGGAGTTTCTGCAGGGAATTTCCGTTCGATTTTTGGCCTATTCTTTAAACATTCAAAAATTCGCCATAAAAAACCTATTGAAGCTAGGACCACAAAATTTTGGGGGTTTGTAGAAAAAAATAGGGAGCCCTTTCACACCAAAATTTGCGCAATTCTATCGAACCCTTTCGGAGATATTGGCGAGCTTTTGTTTTAGCATTACGGCGAAAAGGAAGGACCCCCCCCCGGTGAGCCGCGACTGCGGAGCATGGGGAGGAAGGCCGAAACCCTGTTAGGCCACGTTTCAAATTTCAAGTCGATCGGACAATTAGGGCCCGAGATATGGGGGGTCAAAGTTTGGCCCATTTCAGTGACCATTTCCGTGACCCCATCGAAATTTCGGTCGCTTGCGCCGGGGTCAAATATTGAGCTACGAGAAAACGCTTGCGGGGGATTGTTCATGTGTCCGAATGAGAAGTGCTGTGTGAGCGGTTTGAAATTATTTGAAACGCTTATAGGGAATTCTCGCGGCCGAAATGTGTCAAATTCGTGAACTTTGACCCTATGAAAGTCGGGTCCTATTGGGCCTAGAGAGAAACTTTTTTTTTTAAATTGATGTACTCTTCGAGAGCAACATTTTGGCTATCTCGGATTTTTAAAATTCGCGAATGGAGTTTCTGTAGGGAATTTCCGTTCGATTTTTGGCCCATTTTTTAAACCTTCAAAAATTCGCCATAAAAAACCTATTGAAGCTAGGACCACGAAATTTGGAGGGTTTGTAGGAAAAAATAGGGAGCCCTTTCACACCAAAATTTGCGACATTCTATCGAACCGTTTCGGAGATATTCGCGAGTTTTTGTTTTAGCATTACGGCGAAAAGTGGGGGACCCCCCATGGTGAGCCGCGACTGCGGAGCATGGGAAGGAAGGCCGGAACCCTGTTAGGCCACGTTTCAAATTTCAAGTCGATCGGACAACTAGGGCCCGAGATATGGGGGGTCAAAGTTTGGCCCATTTCAGTGACCATTTCCGTGACCCCATCGAAATTTCGGTCGCTTGCGCCGGGGTCAAATATTGAGCTACGAGAAAACGCTTGCGGGGCATTGTTCATGTGTCCGAATGAGAAGTGCTGTGTGAGCGGTTTGAAATTCGATGAAACGCTTATAGGGAAATCTCGCGGCCGAAATGTGTCAAATTCGTGAACTTTGACCCTATGAAAGTTGGGTCCTATTGGGCCTAGAGAGAAACTTTTTTTTTAAATTGATGTACTCTTCGAGAGCAACATTTTGGCTATCTCGGATTTTTAAAATTCGCGAATGGAGTTTCTGCAGGGAATTTCCGTTCGATTTTTGGCCTATTCTTTAAACTTTCAAAAATTCGCCATAAAAAAACTATTGAAGCTAGGACCACGAAATTTGGAGGGTTTGTAGGCAAAAATAGGCAGCCCTTTCACACCAAAATTTGCGCAATTCTATCGAACCGTTTCGGAGATATTGGCGAGTTTTTGTTTTAGCATTACGGCGAAAAGGAAGGACCCCCCCCCCCGGTGAGCCGCGACTGCGGAGCATGGGGAGGAAGGCCGAAACCCTGTTAGGCCACGTTTCAAATTTCAAGTCGATCGGACAATTAGGGCCCGAGATATGGGGGGTCAAAGTTTGGCCCATTTCAGTGACCATTTCCGTGACCCCATCGAAATTTCGGTCGCTTGCGCCGGGGTCAAATATTGAGCTACGAGAAAACGCTTGCGGGGGATTGTTCATGTGTCCGAATGAGAAGTGCTGTGTGAGCGGTTTGAAATTATTTGAAACGCTTATAGGGAATTCTCGCGGCCGAAATGTGTCAAATTCGTGAACTTTGACCCTATGAAAGTCGGGTCCTATTGGGCCTAGAGAGAAACTTTTTTTTTAAATTGATGTACTCTTCGAGAGCAACATTTTGGCTATCTCGGATTTTTAAAATTCGCGAATGGAGTTTCTGTAGGGAATTTCCGTTCGATTTTTGGCCCATTTTTTAAACCTTCAAAAATTCGCCATAAAAAACCTATTGAAGCTAGGACCACGAAATTTGGAGGGTTTGTAGGAAAAAATAGGGAGCCCTTTCACACCAAAATTTGCGACATTCTATCGAACCGTTTCGGAGATATTCGCGAGTTTTTGTTTTAGCATTACGGCGAAAAGTGGGGGACCCCCCATGGTGAGCTGCGATTGGCGAGCATGGGGAGGAAGGCTGAAACCCTGTTAGGCCACGTTTCAAATTTCAAGTCGATCGGACAATTAGGGCCCGAGATATGGGGGTCAAAATTTGGCCCATTTCCGTGACCCCATGGAAATTTAGGTCGCTTGCGCCGGGGTCAAAAATTGAGCTACGAGAAAACGCTTGCGGGGGATTGTTCATGTGTCTGAATGGGAAGTGCTGTTTGAGCGCTTTGAAATTCGGTGCAACGCTTATAGGGAATTGTCGCGGCCGAAACGTGTCAAATTCGTGAACTTTGACCCTATGAAAGTTGGGTCCTATTGGGCCTAAAGAGAAACTTTTTTTTAAAATTGATGTACTCTTCGAGAGCAACATTTTGGCTATCTCGGATTTTTAAAATTCGCGAATGGAGTTTCTGCAGGGAATTTCCGTTCGATTTTTGGCCAATTCTTTAAACATTCAAAAATTCGCCAAAAAAAAACTATGGAAGCTAGGACCACGAAATTTGGAGGGTTTGTAGGAAAAAATAGGGAGCCCTTTCACACCAAAATTTGCAACATTCTATCCAACCGTTTCGGAGATATTCGCGAGTTTTTGTTTTAGCATTACGGCAAAAAGGGGGGGAACCGCCATGGTGAGCCTCGACTGCGGAGCATGGGGAGGAAGGCTGAAACCCTGTTAGGCCACGTTTCAAATTTCAAGTCGATCGGACAATTAGGGCCCGAGATATGGGGGGTCAAAGTTTGGCCCATTTCAGTGACCATTTCCGTGACCCCATCGAAATTTCGGTCGCTTGCGCCGGGGTCAAAAATTGAGCTACGAGAAAACGCTTGAGGGGGATTGTTCATGTGTCCGAATGAGAAGTGCTGTGTGAGCGGTTTGAAATTCGGTGAAACGCTTATAGGGAATTCTCGCGGCCGAAATGTGTCAAATTCGTGAACTTTGACCCTATGAAAGTCGGGTCCTATTGGGCCTAGAGAGAAACTTTTTTTTTAAATTGATGTACTCTTCGAGAGCAACATTTTGGCTATCTCGGATTTTTAAAATTCGAGAATGGAGTTTCTGCAGGGAATTTCCGTTCGATTTTTGGCCTATTCTTTAAACATTCAAAAATTCGCCATAAAAAACCTATTGAAGCTAGGACCACGAAATTTGGAGGGTTTGTAGGAAAAGATAGGGAGCCCTTTCACACCAAAATTTGCAACATTCTATCCAACCGTTTCGGAGATATTCGCGAGTTTTTGTTTTAGCATTACGGCAAAAAGTGGGGGAACCGCCATGGTGAGCCTCGACTGCGGAGCATGGGGAGGAAGGCTGAAACCCTTTTAGGCCACGTTTCAAATTTCAAGTCGATCGGACAATTAGGGCCCGAAATATGGGGGGTCAAAGTTTGGCCCATTTCAGTGACCATTTCCGTGACCCCATCGAAATTTCGGTCGCTTGCGCCGGGGTCAAAAATTGAGCTACGAGAAAACGCTTGAGGGGGATTGTTCATGTGTCCGAATGAGAAGTGCTGTGTGAGTGAGCGGTTTGAAATTCGGTGAAACGCTTATAGGGAATTCTCGCGGCCGAAATGTGTCAAATTCGTGAACTTTGACCCTATGAAAGTCGGGTCCTATTGGGCCTAGAGAGAAACTTTTTTTTTAAATTGATGTACTCTTCGAGAGCAACATTTTGGCTATCTCGGATTTTTAAAATTCGCGAATGGAGTTTCTGCAGGGAATTTCCGTTCGATTTTTGGCCTATTCTTTAAACATTCAAAAATTCGCCATAAAAACCCTATTGAAGCTAGGACCACGAAATTTGGAGGGTTTGTAGGAAAAGATAGGGAGCCCTATCACACCAAAATTTGCGACATTCTATCGAATTGTTTCGGAGATATTCGCGAGTATTTTTTTTAGCATTACGGCGAAAAGGGGGGGACCCCCCCCCCCCATGGTGAGCCGCGACTGCGGAGCATGGGGAGGAAGGCCGAAATCCTGTTAGGCCACGTTTCAAATGTCAAGTCGATCGGACTATTAGGGCCCGAGATATGGGGGGTCAAAGTTTGGCCCATTTCAGTGACCATTTCCGTGACCCCATCGAAATTTCGGTCGCTTGCGCCGGGGTCAAAAATTGAGCTACGAGAAAACGCTTGCGGGGGATTGTTCATGTGTCTGAATGGGAAGTGCTGTTTGAGCGCTTTGAAATTCGGTGCAACGCTTATAGGGAATTGTCGCGGCCGAAATGTGTTAAATTCGTGAACTTTGACCCTATGAAAGTTGGGTCCTATTGGGCCTAGAGAGAAACTTTTTTTTTAAATTGATGTACTCTTCGAGAGCTACATTTTGGCTATCTCGGATTTTTAAAATTCGCGAATGGAGTTTCTGCAGGGAATTTCCGTTCGATTTTTGGCCTATTCTTTAAACATTCAAAAATTCGCCAAAAAAAAAACTATGGAAGCTAGGACCACGAAATTTGGAGGGTTTGTAGGAAAAAATACGGAGCCCTTTCACACCAAAATTTGCAACATTCTATCCAACCGTTTCGGAGATATTCGCGAGTTTTTGTTTTAGCATTACGGCAAAAAGGGGGGGACCCGCCATGGTGAGCCTCGACTGCGGAGCATGGGGAGGAAGGCTGAAACCCTGTTAGGCCACGTTTCAAATTTCAAGTCGATCGGACAATTAGGGCCCGAGATATGGGGGTCAAAGTTTGGCCCATTTCAGTGACCATTTCCGTGACCCCATCGAAATTTCGGTCGCTTGCGCCGGGGTCAAAAATTGAGCTACGAGAAAACGCTTGAGGGGGATTGTTCATGTGTCCGAATGAGAAGTGCTGTGTGAGCGGTTTGAAATTCGGTGAAACGCTTATAGGGAATTGTCGCGGCCGAAATGTGTCAAATTCGTGAACTTTGACCCTATGAAAGTCGGGTCCTATTGGGCCTAGAGAGAAACTTTTTTTTTAAATTGATGTACTCTTCGAGAGCAACATTTTGGCTATCTCGGATTTTTAAAATTCGAGAATGGAGTTTCTGCAGGGAATTTCCGTTCGATTTTTGGCCTATTCTTTAAACATTCATAAATTCGCCATAAAAAAACTATGGAAGCTAGGACCACGAAATTGGGAGGGTTTGTAGGAAAAAATAGGGAGCCCTTTCACACCAAAATTTGCGACATTCTATCCAACCGTTTCGGAGATATTCGCGAGTTTTTGTTTTAGCATTACGGCAAAAAGGGGGGGACCCGCCATGGTGAGCCTCGACTGCGGAGCATGGGGAGGAAGGCTGAAAACCTGTTAGGCCACGTTTCAAATTTCAAGTCGATCGGACAATTAGGGCCCGAGATATGGGGTGTCAAAATTTGGCCCATTTCAGTGACCATTTCCGTGACCCCATCGAATTTTCGGTCGCTTGCGCCGGGGTCAAAAATTGAGCTACGAGAAAACGCTTGCGGGGGATTGTTCATGTGTCCGAATGGGAAGTGCTGTGTGAGCGGTTTGAAATTCGGTGCAACGGTTACAGGGAATTCTCGCGGCCGAAATGTGTCAAATTCGTGAACTTTGACCCTATGAAAGTCGGGTCCTATTGGGCCTAGAGAGAAACTTTTTTTTTAAATTGATGTACTCTTCGAGAACAACATTTTGGCTACCTCGGATTTTTAATAGTTTCGAATGGAGTTTCTGCAGGGAATTTCCGTTCGATTTTTGGACCATTTTTTAAACGTTCAAAAATTCGCCATAGAAAAACTATTAAAGCTAGGACCACAAAATTTGGAGGGTTTGTAGGAAAAAATAGGGAGCCCTTTCACACCAAAATTTGCGCAATTCTATCGAACCGTTTCGGAGATATTCGCGAGTTTTTGTTTTAGCATTACGGCGAAAAGGAAGGACCCCCCCTGGTGAGCCGCGACTGCGGAGCATGGGGAGGAAGGCCGAAACCCTGTTAGGCCACGTTTCAAATTTCAAGTCGATCGGACAATTAGGGCCCGAGATATGGGGGGTCAAAGTTTGGCCCATTTCAGTGACCATTTCCGTGACCCCATCGAAATTTCGGTCGCTTGCGCCGGGGTCAAAAATTGACCTACGAGAAAACGCTCGCGGGGGATTGTTCATGTGTCCGAATGAGAAGTGCTGTGTGAGCGGTTTGAAATTATTTGAAACGCTTATAGGGAATTCTCGCGGCCGAAATGTGTCAAATTCGTGAACTTTGACCCTATGAAAGTCGGGTCCTATTGGGCCTAGAGAGAAACTTTTTTTTTAAATTGATGTACTCTTCGAGAGCAACATTTTGGCTATCTCGGATTTTTAAAATTCGCGAATGGAGTTTCTGTAGGGAATTATGTTCGATTTTTGGCCCATTTTTTAAACCTTCAAAAATTCGCCATAAAAAACCTATTGAAGCTAGGACCACGAAATTTGGAGCGTTTGTAGGAAAAAATAGGGAGCCCTTTCACACCAAAATTTGCGACATTCTATCGAACCGTTTCGGAGATATTCGCGAGTTTTTGTTTTAGCATTACGGCGAAAAGTGGGGGACCCCCCATGGTGAGCCGCGACTGCGGAGCATGGGAAGGAAGGCCGAAACCCTGTTAGGCCACGTTTCAAATTTCAAGTCGATCGGACAACTAGGGCCCGAGATATGGGGGGTCAAAGTTTGGCCCATTTCAGTGACCATTTCCGTGACCCCATCGAAATTTCGGTCGCTTGCGCCGGGGTCAAATATTGAGCTACGAGAAAACGCTTGCGGGGCATTGTTCATGTGTCCGAATGAGAAGTGCTGTGTGAGCGGTTTGAAATTCGGTGAAACGCTTATAGGGAAATCTCGCGGCCGAAATGTGTCAAATTCGTGAACTTTGACCCTATGAAAGTTGGGTCCTATTGGGCCTAGAGAGAAACTTTTTTTTTAAATTGATGTACTCTTCGAGAGCAACATTTTGGCTATCTCGGATTTTTAAAATTCGAGAATGGAGTTTCTGCAGGGAATTTCCGTTCGATTTTTGGCCTATTCTTTAAACATTCAAAAATTCGCCATAAAAACCCTATTGAAGCTAGGACCACGAAATTTGGAGGGTTTGTAGGAAAAGATAGGGAGCCCTATCACACCAAAATTTGCGACATTCTATCGAATTGTTTCGGAGATATTCGCGAGTATTTTTTTTAGCATTACGGCGAAAAGGGGGGGACCCCCCCCCCATGGTGAGCCGCGACTGCGGAGCATGGGGAGGAAGGCCGAAATCCTGTTAGGCCACGTTTCAAATGTCAAGTCGATCGGACTATTAGGGCCCGAGATATGGGGGGTCAAAGTTTGGCCCATTTCAGTGACCATTTCCGTGACCCCATCGAAATTTCGGTCGCTTGCGCCGGGGTCAAAAATTGAGCTACGAGAAAACGCTTGCGGGGGATTGTTCATGTGTCTGAATGGGAAGTGCTGTTTGAGCGCTTTGAAATTCGGTGCAACGCTTATAGGGAATTGTCGCGGCCGAAATGTGTTAAATTCGTGAACTTTGACCCTATGAAAGTTGGGTCCTATTGGGCCTAGAGAGAAACTTTTTTTTTAAATTGATGTACTCTTCGAGAGCTACATTTTGGCTATCTCGGATTTTTAAAATTCGCGAATGGAGTTTCTGCAGGGAATTTCCGTTCGATTTTTGGCCTATTCTTTAAACATTCAAAAATTCGCCAAAAAAAAAACTATGGAAGCTAGGACCACGAAATTTGGAGGGTTTGTAGGAAAAAATACGGAGCCCTTTCACACCAAAATTTGCAACATTCTATCCAACCGTTTCGGAGATATTCGCGAGTTTTTGTTTTAGCATTACGGCAAAAAGGGGGGGACCCGCCATGGTGAGCCTCGACTGCGGAGCATGGGGAGGAAGGCTGAAACCCTGTTAGGCCACGTTTCAAATTTCAAGTCGATCGGACAATTAGGGCCCGAGATATGGGGGTCAAAGTTTGGCCCATTTCAGTGACCATTTCCGTGACCCCATCGAAATTTCGGTCGCTTGCGCCGGGGTCAAAAATTGAGCTACGAGAAAACGCTTGAGGGGGATTGTTCATGTGTCCGAATGAGAAGTGCTGTGTGAGCGGTTTGAAATTCGGTGAAACGCTTATAGGGAATTGTCGCGGCCGAAATGTGTCAAATTCGTGAACTTTGACCCTATGAAAGTCGGGTCCTATTGGGCCTAGAGAGAAACTTTTTTTTTAAATTGATGTACTCTTCGAGAGCAACATTTTGGCTATCTCGGATTTTTAAAATTCGAGAATGGAGTTTCTGCAGGGAATTTCCGTTCGATTTTTGGCCTATTCTTTAAACATTCATAAATTCGCCATAAAAAAACTATGGAAGCTAGGACCACGAAATTGGGAGGGTTTGTAGGAAAAAATAGGGAGCCCTTTCACACCAAAATTTGCGACATTCTATCCAACCGTTTCGGAGATATTCGCGAGTTTTTGTTTTAGCATTACGGCAAAAAGGGGGGGACCCGCCATGGTGAGCCTCGACTGCGGAGCATGGGGAGGAAGGCTGAAAACCTGTTAGGCCACGTTTCAAATTTCAAGTCGATCGGACAATTAGGGCCCGAGATATGGGGTGTCAAAATTTGGCCCATTTCAGTGACCATTTCCGTGACCCCATCGAATTTTCGGTCGCTTGCGCCGGGGTCAAAAATTGAGCTACGAGAAAACGCTTGCGGGGGATTGTTCATGTGTCCGAATGGGAAGTGCTGTGTGAGCGGTTTGAAATTCGGTGCAACGGTTACAGGGAATTCTCGCGGCCGAAATGTGTCAAATTCGTGAACTTTGACCCTATGAAAGTCGGGTCCTATTGGGCCTAGAGAGAAACTTTTTTTTTAAATTGATGTACTCTTCGAGAACAACATTTTGGCTACCTCGGATTTTTAATAGTTTCGAATGGAGTTTCTGCAGGGAATTTCCGTTCGATTTTTGGACCATTTTTTAAACGTTCAAAAATTCGCCATAGAAAAACTATTAAAGCTAGGACCACAAAATTTGGAGGGTTTGTAGGAAAAAATAGGGAGCCCTTTCACACCAAAATTTGCGCAATTCTATCGAACCGTTTCGGAGATATTCGCGAGTTTTTGTTTTAGCATTACGGCGAAAAGGAAGGACCCCCCCTGGTGAGCCGCGACTGCGGAGCATGGGGAGGAAGGCCGAAACCCTGTTAGGCCACGTTTCAAATTTCAAGTCGATCGGACAATTAGGGCCCGAGATATGGGGGGTCAAAGTTTGGCCCATTTCAGTGACCATTTCCGTGACCCCATCGAAATTTCGGTCGCTTGCGCCGGGGTCAAAAATTGACCTACGAGAAAACGCTCGCGGGGGATTGTTCATGTGTCCGAATGAGAAGTGCTGTGTGAGCGGTTTGAAATTATTTGAAACGCTTATAGGGAATTCTCGCGGCCGAAATGTGTCAAATTCGTGAACTTTGACCCTATGAAAGTCGGGTCCTATTGGGCCTAGAGAGAAACTTTTTTTTTAAATTGATGTACTCTTCGAGAGCAACATTTTGGCTATCTCGGATTTTTAAAATTCGCGAATGGAGTTTCTGTAGGGAATTATGTTCGATTTTTGGCCCATTTTTTAAACCTTCAAAAATTCGCCATAAAAAACCTATTGAAGCTAGGACCACGAAATTTGGAGCGTTTGTAGGAAAAAATAGGGAGCCCTTTCACACCAAAATTTGCGACATTCTATCGAACCGTTTCGGAGATATTCGCGAGTTTTTGTTTTAGCATTACGGCGAAAAGTGGGGGACCCCCCATGGTGAGCCGCGACTGCGGAGCATGGGAAGGAAGGCCGAAACCCTGTTAGGCCACGTTTCAAATTTCAAGTCGATCGGACAACTAGGGCCCGAGATATGGGGGGTCAAAGTTTGGCCCATTTCAGTGACCATTTCCGTGACCCCATCGAAATTTCGGTCGCTTGCGCCGGGGTCAAATATTGAGCTACGAGAAAACGCTTGCGGGGCATTGTTCATGTGTCCGAATGAGAAGTGCTGTGTGAGCGGTTTGAAATTCGGTGAAACGCTTATAGGGAAATCTCGCGGCCGAAATGTGTCAAATTCGTGAACTTTGACCCTATGAAAGTTGGGTCCTATTGGGCCTAGAGAGAAACTTTTTTTTTAAATTGATGTACTCTTCGAGAGCAACATTTTGGCTATCTCGGATTTTTAAAATTCGCGAATGGAGTTTCTGCAGGGAATTTCCGTTCGATTTTTGGCCTATTCTTTAAACATTCAAAAATTCGCCATAAAAAAACTATTGAAGCTAGGACCACGAAATTTGGAGGGTTTGTAGGCAAAAATAGGGAGCCCTTTCACACCAAAATTTGCGACATTCTATCGAACCGTTTCGGAGATATTTGTGAGTTGTTATTTTAGCATTACGGCGAAAAGGGGCGGACCCCCATGGTGAGCTGCGATTGGCGAGCATGGGGAGGAAGGCTGAAACCCTGTTAGGCCACGTTTCAAATTTCAAGTCGATCGGACAATTAGGGCCCGAGATATGGGGGTCAAAATTTGGCCCATTTCCGTGACCCCATGGAAATTTAGGTCGCTTGCGCCGGGGTCAAAAATTGAGCTACGAGAAAACGCTTGCGGGGGATTGTTCATGTGTCTGAATGGGAAGTGCTGTTTGAGCGCTTTGAAATTCGGTGCAACGCTTATAGGGAATTGTCGCTGCCGAAACGTGTCAAATTCGTGAAATTTGACCCTATGAAAGTTGGGTCCTATTGGGCCTAGAGAGAAACTTTTTTTTTAAATTGATGTACTCTTCGAGAGCAACATTTTGGCTATCTCGGATTTTTAAAATTCGCGAATGGAGTTTCTGCAGGGAATTTCCGTTCGATTTTTGGCCTATTCTTTAAACATTCAAAAATTCGCCAAAAAAAAAACTATGGAAGCTAGGACCACGAAATTTGGAGGGTTTGTAGGAAAAAATAGGGAGCCCTTTCACACCAAAATTTGCAACATTCTATCCAACCGTTTCGGAGATATTCGCGAGTTTTTGTTTTAGCATTACGGCAAAAAGGGGGGGAACCGCCATGGTGAGCCTCGACTGCGGAGCATGGGGAGGAAGGCTGAAACCCTGTTAGGCCACGTTTCAAATTTCAAGTCGATCGGACAATTAGGGCCCGAGATATGGGGGGTCAAAGTTTGGCCCATTTCAGTGACCATTTCCGTGACCCCATCGAAATTTCGGTCTCTTGCGCCGGGGTCAAAAATTGAGCTACGAGAAAACGCTTGAGGGGGATTGTTCATGTGTCCGAATGAGAAGTGCTGTGTGAGCGGTTTGAAATTCGGTGAAACGCTTATAGGGAATTCTCGCGGCCGAAATGTGAATTCGTGAACTTTGACCCTATGAAAGTCGGGTCCTATTGGGCCTAGAGAGAAACTTTTTTTTTAAATTGATGTACTCTTCGAGAGCAACATTTTGGCTATCTCGGATTTTTAAAATTCGAGAATGGAGTTTCTGCAGGGAATTTCCGTTCGATTTTTGGCCTATTCTTTAAACATTCAAAAATTCGCCATAAAAAACCTATTGAAGCTAGGACCACGAAATTTGGAGGGTTTGTAGGAAAAGATAGGGAGCCCTTTCACACCAAAATTTGCAACATTCTATCGAACCGTTTCGGAGATATTCGCGAGTTTTTGTTTTAGCATTACGGCAAAAAGGTTGGGAACCGCCATGGTGAGCCTCGACTGCGGAGCATGGGGAGGAAGGCTGAAACCCTGTTAGGCCACGTTTCAAATTTCAAGTCGATCGGACAATTAGGGCCCGAGATATGGGGGGTCAAAGTTTGGCCCATTTCAGTGACCATTTCCGTGACCCCATCGAAATTTCGGTCGCTTGCGCCGGGGTCAAAAATTGAGCTACGAGAAAACGCTTGAGAGGGATTGTTCATGTGTCCGAATGAGAAGTGCTGTGTGAGTGAGCGGTTTGAAATTCGGTGAAACGCTTATAGGGAATTCTCGCGGCCGAAATGTGTCAAATTCGTGAACTTTGACCCTATGAAAGTCGGGTCCTATTGGGCCTAGAGAGAAACTTTTTTTATAAATTGATGTACTCTTCGAGAGCAACATTTTGGCTATCTCGGATTTTTAAAATTCGAGAATGGAGTTTCTGCAGGGAATTTCCGTTCGATTTTTGGCCTATTCTTTAAACATTCAAAAATTCGCCATAAAAAACCTATTGAAGCTAGGACGACAAAATTTTGGGGGTTTGTAGGAAAAAATAGGGAGCCCTTTCACACCAAAATTTGCGCAATTCTATCGAACCCTTTCGGAGATATTGGCGAGCTTTTGTTTTAGCATTACGGCGAAAAGGAAGGACCCCCCCCCCGGTGAGCCGCGACTGCGGAGCATGGGGAGGAAGGCCGAAACCCTGTTAGGCCACGTTTCAAATTTCAAGTCGATCGGACAATTAGGGCCCGAGATATGGGGGGTCAAAGTTTGGCCCATTTCAGTGACCATTTCCGTGACCCCATCGAAATTTCGGTCGCTTGCGCCGGGGTCAAATATTGAGCTACGAGAAAACGCTTGCGGGGGATTGTTCATGTGTCCGAATGAGAAGTGCTGTGTGAGCGGTTTGAAATTATTTGAAACGCTTATAGGGAATTCTCGCGGCCGAAATGTGTCAAATTCGTGAACTTTGACCCTATGAAAGTCGGGTCCTATTGGGCCTAGAGAGAAACTTTTTTTTTAAATTGATGTACTCTTCGAGAGCAACATTTTGGCTATCTCGGATTTTTAAAATTCGCGAATGGAGTTTCTGTAGGGAATTTCCGTTCGATTTTTGGCCCATTTTTTAAACCTTCAAAAATTCGCCATAAAAAACCTATTGAAGCTAGGACCACGAAATTTGGAGGGTTTGTAGGAAAAAATAGGGAGCCCTTTCACACCAAAATTTGCGACATTCTATCGAACCGTTTCGGAGATATTCGCGAGTTTTTGTTTTAGCATTACGGCGAAAAGTGGGGGACCCCCCATGGTGAGCCGCGACTGCGGAGCATGGGAAGGAAGGCCGGAACCCTGTTAGGCCACGTTTCAAATTTCAAGTCGATCGGACAACTAGGGCCCGAGATATGGGGGGTCAAAGTTTGGCCCATTTCAGTGACCATTTCCGTGACCCCATCGAAATTTCGGTCGCTTGCGCCGGGGTCAAATATTGAGCTACGAGAAAACGCTTGCGGGGCATTGTTCATGTGTCCGAATGAGAAGTGCTGTGTGAGCGGTTTGAAATTCGGTGAAACGCTTATAGGGAAATCTCGCGGCCGAAATGTGTCAAATTCGTGAACTTTGACCCTATGAAAGTTGGGTCCTATTGGGCCTAGAGAGAAACTTTTTTTTTAAATTGATGTACTCTTCGAGAGCAACATTTTGGCTATCTCGGATTTTTAAAATTCGCGAATGGAGTTTCTGCAGGGAATTTCCGTTCGATTTTTGGCCTATTCTTTAAACTTTCAAAAATTCGCCATAAAAAAACTATTGAAGCTAGGACCACGAAATTTGGAGGGTTTGTAGGCAAAAATAGGCAGCCCTTTCACACCAAAATTTGCGCAATTCTATCGAACCGTTTCGGAGATATTGGCGAGTTTTTGTTTTAGCATTACGGCGAAAAGGAAGGACCCCCCCCCCGGTGAGCCGCGACTGCGGAGCATGGGGAGGAAGGCCGAAACCCTGTTAGGCCACGTTTCAAATTTCAAGTCGATCGGACAATTAGGGCCCGAGATATGGGGGGTCAAAGTTTGGCCCATTTCAGTGACCATTTCCGTGACCCCATCGAAATTTCGGTCGCTTGCGCCGGGGTCAAATATTGAGCTACGAGAAAACGCTTGCGGGGGATTGTTCATGTGTCCGAATGAGAAGTGCTGTGTGAGCGGTTTGAAATTATTTGAAACGCTTATAGGGAATTCTCGCGGCCGAAATGTGTCAAATTCGTGAACTTTGACCCTATGAAAGTCGGGTCCTATTGGGCCTAGAGAGAAACTTTTTTTTTAAATTGATGTACTCTTCGAGAGCAACATTTTGGCTATCTCGGATTTTTAAAATTCGCGAATGGAGTTTCTGTAGGGAATTTCCGTTCGATTTTTGGCCCATTTTTTAAACCTTCAAAAATTCGCCATAAAAAACCTATTGAAGCTAGGACCACGAAATTTGGAGGGTTTGTAGGAAAAAATAGGGAGCCCTTTCACACCAAAATTTGCGACATTCTATCGAACCGTTTCGGAGATATTCGCGAGTTTTTGTTTTAGCATTACGGCGAAAAGTGGGGGACCCCCCATGGTGAGCTGCGATTGGCGAGCATGGGGAGGAAGGCTGAAACCCTGTTAGGCCACGTTTCAAATTTCAAGTCGATCGGACAATTAGGGCCCGAGATATGGGGGTCAAAATTTGGCCCATTTCCGTGACCCCATGGAAATTTAGGTCGCTTGCGCCGGGGTCAAAAATTGAGCTACGAGAAAACGCTTGCGGGGGATTGTTCATGTGTCTGAATGGGAAGTGCTGTTTGAGCGCTTTGAAATTCGGTGCAACGCTTATAGGGAATTGTCGCGGCCGAAACGTGTCAAATTCGTGAACTTTGACCCTATGAAAGTTGGGTCCTATTGGGCCTAAAGAGAAACTTTTTTTTAAAATTGATGTACTCTTCGAGAGCAACATTTTGGCTATCTCGGATTTTTAAAATTCGCGAATGGAGTTTCTGCAGGGAATTTCCGTTCGATTTTTGGCCAATTCTTTAAACATTCAAAAATTCGCCAAAAAAAAACTATGGAAGCTAGGACCACGAAATTTGGAGGGTTTGTAGGAAAAAATAGGGAGCCCTTTCACACCAAAATTTGCAACATTCTATCCAACCGTTTCGGAGATATTCGCGAGTTTTTGTTTTAGCATTACGGCAAAAAGGGGGGGAACCGCCATGGTGAGCCTCGACTCCGGAGCATGGGGAGGAAGGCTGAAACCCTGTTAGGCCACGTTTCAAATTTCAAGTCGATCGGACAATTAGGGCCCGAGATATGGGGGGTCAAAGTTTGGCCCATTTCAGTGACCATTTCCGTGACCCCATCGAAATTTCGGTCGCTTGCGCCGGGGTCAAAAATTGAGCTACGAGAAAACGCTTGAGGGGGATTGTTCATGTGTCCGAATGAGAAGTGCTGTGTGAGCGGTTTGAAATTCGGTGAAACGCTTATAGGGAATTCTCGCGGCCGAAATGTGTCAAATTCGTGAACTTTGACCCTATGAAAGTCGGGTCCTATTGGGCCTAGAGAGAAACTTTTTTTTTAAATTGATGTACTCTTCGAGAGCAACATTTTGGCTATCTCGGATTTTTAAAATTCGAGAATGGAGTTTCTGCAGGGAATTTCCGTTCGATTTTTGGCCTATTCTTTAAACATTCAAAAATTCGCCATAAAAAACCTATTGAAGCTAGGACCACGAAATTTGGAGGGTTTGTAGGAAAAGATAGGGAGCCCTTTCACACCAAAATTTGCAACATTCTATCCAACCGTTTCGGAGATATTCGCGAGTTTTTGTTTTAGCATTACGGCAAAAAGTGGGGGAACCGCCATGGTGAGCCTCGACTGCGGAGCATGGGGAGGAAGGCTGAAACCCTTTTAGGCCACGTTTCAAATTTCAAGTCGATCGGACAATTAGGGCCCGAAATATGGGGGGTCAAAGTTTGGCCCATTTCAGTGACCATTTCCGTGACCCCATCGAAATTTCGGTCGCTTGCGCCGGGGTCAAAAATTGAGCTACGAGAAAACGCTTGAGGGGGATTGTTCATGTGTCCGAATGAGAAGTGCTGTGTGAGTGAGCGGTTTGAAATTCGGTGAAACGCTTATAGGGAATTCTCGCGGCCGAAATGTGTCAAATTCGTGAACTTTGACCCTATGAAAGTCGGGTCCTATTGGGCCTAGAGAGAAACTTTTTTTTTAAATTGATGTACTCTTCGAGAGCAACATTTTGGCTATCTCGGATTTTTAAAATTCGAGAATGGAGTTTCTGCAGGGAATTTCCGTTCGATTTTTGGCCTATTCTTTAAACATTCAAAAATTCGCCATAAAAACCCTATTGAAGCTAGGACCACGAAATTTGGAGGGTTTGTAGGAAGAAATAGGGAGCCCTTTCACACCAAAATTTGCGACATTCTATCCAACCGTTTCGGAGATATTCGCGAGTTTTTCTTTTAGCATTACGGCAAAAAGGGGGGGACCCGCCATGGTGAGCCTCGTCTGCGGAGCATGGGGAGGAAGGCTGAAACCCTGTTAGGCCACGTTTCAAATTTCAAGTCGATCGGACAATTAGGGCCCGAGATATGGAGGGTCAAATTTTGGCCCATTTCAGTGACCATTTCCGTGACCCCATCGAATTTTCGGTCGCTTGCGCCGGGGTCAAAAATTGAGCTACGAGAAAACGCTTGCGGGGGATTGTTCATGTGTCCGAATGAGAAGTGCTGTGTGAGCGGTTTGAAATTCGGTGCAACGGTTACAGGGAATTCTCGCGGCCGAAATGTGTCAAATTCGTGAACTTTGACCCTATGAAAGTCGGGTCCTATTGGGCCTAGAGGGAAACTTTTTTTTTAAATTGATGTACTCTTCGAGAGCAACATTTTGGCTACCTCGGATTTTTAATAGTTTCCAATGGAGTTTCTGCAGGGAATTTCCGTTCGATTTTTGGCCCATTTTTTAAACCTTCAAAAATTCGCCATAAAAAAACTATTAAAGCTAGGACCACAAAATTTGGAGGGTTTGTAGGAAAAAATAGGGAGCCCTTTCACACCAAAATTTGCGCAATTCTATCGAACCGTTTCGGAGATATTCGCGAGTTTTTGTTTTAGCATTACGGCGAAAAGGAAGGACCCCCCCCCGGTGAGCCGCGACTGCGGAGCATGGGGAGGAAGGCCGAAACCCTGTTAGGCCACGTTTAAAATTTCAAGTCGATCGGACAATTAGGGCCCGAGATATGGGGGGTCAATTTTGGCCCATTTCAGTGACCATTTCCGTGACCCCATCGAAATTTCGGTCGCTTGCGCCGGGGTCAAAAATTGACCTACGAGAAAACGCTCGCGGGGGATTGTTCATGTGTCCGAATGAGAAGTGCTGTGTGAGCGGTTTGAAATTATTTGAAACGCTTATAGGGAATTGTCGCGGCCGAAATGTGTCAAATTCGTGAACTTTGACCCTATGAAAGTCGGGTCCTATTGGGCCTAGAGAGAAACTTTTTTTTTAAATTGATGTACTCTTCGAGAGCAACATTTTGGCTATCTCGGATTTTTAAAATTCGCGAATGGAGTTTCTGTAGGGAATTTCCGTTCGATTTTTGGCCCATTTTTTAAACCTTCAAAAATTCACCATAAAAAACCTATTGAAGCTAGGACCACGAAATTTGGAGGGTTTGTAGGAAAAAATAGGGAGCCCTTTCACACCAAAATTTGCGACATTCTATCGAACCGTTTCGGAGATATTCGCGAGTTTTTGTTTTAGCATTACGGCGAAAAGTGGGGGACCCCCCATGGTGAGCCGCGACTGCGGAGCATGGGAAGGAAGGCCGAAACCCTGTTAGGCCACGTTTCAAATTTCAAGTCGATCGGAGAACTAGGGCCCGAGATATGGGGTGTCAAAGTTTGGCCCATTTCAGTGACCATTTCCGTGACCCCATCGAAATTTCGGTCGCTTGCGCCGGGGTCAAAAATTGAGCTACGAGAAAACGCTTGCGGGGGATTGTTCATGTGTCCGAATGGGAAGTGCTGTGTGAGCGGTTTGAAATTCGGTGCAACGGTTACAGGGAATTCTCGCGGCCGAAATGTGTCAAATTCGTGAACTTTGACCCTATGAAAGTCGGGTCCTATTGGGCCTAGAGAGAAACTTTTTTTTTAAATTGATGTACTCTTCGAGAACAACATTTTAGCTACCTCGGATTTTTAATAGTTTCGAATGGAGTTTCTGCAGGGAATTTCCGTTCGATTTTTGGACCATTTTTTAAACGTTCAAAAATTCGCCATAAAAAAACTATTAAAGCTAGGACCACAAAATTTGGAGGGTTTGTAGGAAAAAATAGGGAGCCCTTTCACACCAAAATTTGCGCAATTCTATCGAACCGTTTCGGAGATATTCGCGAGTTTTTGTTTTAGCTTTACGGCGAAAAGGAAGGACCCCCCCCTGGTGAGCCGCGACTGCGGAGCATGGGGAGGAAGGCCGAAACCCTGTTAGGCCACGTTTCAAATTTCAAGTCGATCGGACAATTAGGGCCCGAGATATGGGGGGTCAAAGTTTGGCCCATTTCAGTGACCATTTCCGTGACCCCATCGAAATTTCGGTCGCTTGCGCCGGGGTCAAAAATTGACCTACGAGAAAACGCTCGCGGGGGATTGTTCATGTGTCCGAATGAGAAGTGCTGTGTGAGCGGTTTGAAATTATTTGAAACGCTTATAGGGAATTCTCGCGGCCGAAATGTGTCAAATTCGTGAACTTTGACCCTATGAAAGTCGGGTCCTATTGGGCCTAGAGAGAAACTTTTTTTTTAAATTGATGTACTCTTCGAGAGCAACATTTTGGCTATCTCGGATTTTTAAAATTCGCGAATGGAGTTTCTGTAGGGAATTATGTTCGATTTTTGGCCCATTTTTTAAACCTTCAAAAATTCGCCATAAAAAACCTATTGAAGCTAGGACCACGAAATTTGGAGCGTTTGTAGGAAAAAATAGGGAGCCCTTTCACACCAAAATTTGCGACATTCTATCGAACCGTTTCGGAGATATTCGCGAGTTTTTGTTTTAGCATTACGGCGAAAAGTGGGGGACCCCCCATGGTGAGCCGCGACTGCGGAGCATGGGAAGGAAGGCCGAAACCCTGTTAGGCCACGTTTCAAATTTCAAGTCGATCGGACAACTAGGGCCCGAGATATGGGGGGTCAAAGTTTGGCCCATTTCAGTGACCATTTCCGTGACCCCATCGAAATTTCGGTCGCTTGCGCCGGGGTCAAATATTGAGCTACGAGAAAACGCTTGCGGGGCATTGTTCATGTGTCCGAATGAGAAGTGCTGTGTGAGCGGTTTGAAATTCGGTGAAACGCTTATAGGGAAATCTCGCGGCCGAAATGTGTCAAATTCGTGAACTTTGACCCTATGAAAGTTGGGTCCTATTGGGCCTAGAGAGAAACTTTTTTTTTAAATTGATGTACTCTTCGAGAGCAACATTTTGGCTATCTCGGATTTTTAAAATTCGCGAATGGAGTTTCTGCAGGGAATTTCCGTTCGATTTTTGGCCTATTCTTTAAACCTTCAAAAATTCGCCATAAAAAAACTATTGAAGCTAGGACCACGAAATTTGGAGGGTTTGTAGGCAAAAATAGGGAGCCCTTTCACACCAAAATTTGCGACATTCTATCGAACCGTTTCGGAGATATTTGTGAGTTGTTATTTTAGCATTACGGCGAAAAGGGGCGGACCCCCATGGTGAGCTGCGATTGGCGAGCATGGGGAGGAAGGCTGAAACCCTGTTAGGCCACGTTTCAAATTTCAAGTCGATCGGACAATTAGGGCCCGAGATATGGGGGTCAAAATTTGGCCCATTTCCGTGACCCCATGGAAATTTAGGTCGCTTGCGCCGGGGTCAAAAATTGAGCTACGAGAAAACGCTTGCGGGGGATTGTTCATGTGTCTGAATGGGAAGTGCTGTTTGAGCGCTTTGAAATTCGGTGCAACGCTTATAGGGAATTGTCGCGGCCGAAATGTGTTAAATTCGTGAACTTTGACCCTATGAAAGTTGGGTCCTATTGGGCCTAGAGAGAAACTTTTTTTTTAAATTGATGTACTCTTCGAGAGCTACATTTTGGCTATCTCGGATTTTTAAAATTCGCGAATGGAGTTTCTGCAGGGAATTTCCGTTCGATTTTTGGCCTATTCTTTAAACATTCAAAAATTCGCCAAAAAAAAAACTATGGAAGCTAGGACCACGAAATTTGGAGGGTTTGTAGGAAAAAATACGGAGCCCTTTCACACCAAAATTTGCAACATTCTATCCAACCGTTTCGGAGATATTCGCGAGTTTTTGTTTTAGCATTACGGCAAAAAGGGGGGGACCCGCCATGGTGAGCCTCGACTGCGGAGCATGGGGAGGAAGGCTGAAACCCTGTTAGGCCACGTTTCAAATTTCAAGTCGATCGGACAATTAGGGCCCGAGATATGGGGGTCAAAGTTTGGCCCATTTCAGTGACCATTTCCGTGACCCCATCGAAATTTCGGTCGCTTGCGCCGGGGTCAAAAATTGAGCTACGAGAAAACGCTTGAGGGGGATTGTTCATGTGTCCGAATGAGAAGTGCTGTGTGAGCGGTTTGAAATTCGGTGAAACGCTTATAGGGAATTGTCGCGGCCGAAATGTGTCAAATTCGTGAACTTTGACCCTATGAAAGTCGGGTCCTATTGGGCCTAGAGAGAAACTTTTTTTTTAAATTGATGTACTCTTCGAGAGCAACATTTTGGCTATCTCGGATTTTTAAAATTCGAGAATGGAGTTTCTGCAGGGAATTTCCGTTCGATTTTTGGCCTATTCTTTAAACATTCATAAATTCGCCATAAAAAAACTATGGAAGCTAGGACCACGAAATTGGGAGGGTTTGTAGGAAAAAATAGGGAGCCCTTTCACACCAAAATTTGCGACATTCTATCCAACCGTTTCGGAGATATTCGCGAGTTTTTGTTTTAGCATTACGGCAAAAAGGGGGGGACCCGCCATGGTGAGCCTCGACTGCGGAGCATGGGGAGGAAGGCTGAAAACCTGTTAGGCCACGTTTCAAATTTCAAGTCGATCGGACAATTAGGGCCCGAGATATGGGGTGTCAAAGTTTGGCCCATTTCAGTGACCATTTCCGTGACCCCATCGAATTTTCGGTCGCTTGCGCCGGGGTCAAAAATTGAGCTACGAGAAAACGCTTGCGGGGGATTGTTCATGTGTCCGAATGGGAAGTGCTGTGTGAGCGGTTTGAAATTCGGTGCAACGGTTACAGGGAATTCTCGCGGCCGAAATGTGTCAAATTCGTGAACTTTGACCCTATGAAAGTCGGGTCCTATTGGGCCTAGAGAGAAACTTTTTTTTTAAATTGATGTACTCTTCGAGAACAACATTTTGGCTACCTCGGATTTTTAATAGTTTCGAATGGAGTTTCTGCAGGGAATTTCCGTTCGATTTTTGGACCATTTTTTAAACGTTCAAAAATTCGCCATAAAAAAACTATTAAAGCTAGGACCACAAAATTTGGAGGGTTTGTAGGAAAAAATAGGGAGCCCTTTCACACCAAAATTTGCGCAATTCTATCGAACCGTTTCGGAGATATTCGCGAGTTTTTGTTTTAGCATTACGGCGAAAAGGAAGGACCCCCCCTGGTGAGCCGCGACTGCGGAGCATGGGGAGGAAGGCCGAAACCCTGTTAGGCCACGTTTCAAATTTCAAGTCGATCGGACAATTAGGGCCCGAGATATGGGGGGTCAAAGTTTGGCCCATTTCAGTGACCATTTCCGTGACCCCATCGAAATTTCGGTCGCTTGCGCCGGGGTCAAAAATTGACCTACGAGAAAACGCTCGCGGGGGATTGTTCATGTGTCCGAATGAGAAGTGCTGTGTGAGCGGTTTGAAATTATTTGAAACGCTTATAGGGAATTCTCGCGGCCGAAATGTGTCAAATTCGTGAACTTTGACCCTATGAAAGTCGGGTCCTATTGGGCCTAGAGAGAAACTTTTTTTTTAAATTGATGTACTCTTCGAGAGCAACATTTTGGCTATCTCGGATTTTTAAAATTCGCGAATGGAGTTTCTGTAGGGAATTATGTTCGATTTTTGGCCCATTTTTTAAACCTTCAAAAATTCGCCATAAAAAACCTATTGAAGCTAGGACCACGAAATTTGGAGCGTTTGTAGGAAAAAATAGGGAGCCCTTTCACACCAAAATTTGCGACATTCTATCGAACCGTTTCGGAGATATTCGCGAGTTTTTGTTTTAGCATTACGGCGAAAAGTGGGGGACCCCCCATGGTGAGCCGCGACTGCGGAGCATGGGAAGGAAGGCCGAAACCCTGTTAGGCCACGTTTCAAATTTCAAGTCGATCGGACAACTAGGGCCCGAGATATGGGGGGTCAAAGTTTGGCCCATTTCAGTGACCATTTCCGTGACCCCATCGAAATTTCGGTCGCTTGCGCCGGGGTCAAATATTGAGCTACGAGAAAACGCTTGCGGGGCATTGTTCATGTGTCCGAATGAGAAGTGCTGTGTGAGCGGTTTGAAATTCGGTGAAACGCTTATAGGGCAATCTCGCGGCCGAAATGTGTCAAATTCGTGAACTTTGACCCTATGAAAGTTGGGTCCTATTGGGCCTAGAGAGAAACTTTTTTTTTAAATTGATGTACTCTTCGAGAGCAACATTTTGGCTATCTCGGATTTTTAAAATTCGCGAATGGAGTTTCTGCAGGGAATTTCCGTTCGATTTTTGGCCTATTCTTTAAACCTTCAAAAATTCGCCATAAAAAAACTATTGAAGCTAGGACCACGAAATTTGGAGGGTTTGTAGGCAAAAAAAGGGAGCCCTTTCACACCAAAATTTGCGACATTCTATCGAACCGTTTCGTAGATATTTGTGAGTTGTTATTTTAGCATTACGGCGAAAAGGGGCGGACCCCCATGGTGAGCTGCGATTGGCGAGCATGGGGAGGAAGGCTGAAACCCTGTTAGGCCACGTTTCAAATTTCAAGTCGATCGGACAATTAGGGCCCGAGATATGGGGGTCAAAATTTGGCCCATTTCCGTGACCCCATGGAAATTTAGGTCGCTTGCGCCGGGGTCAAAAATTGAGCTACGAGAAAACGCTTGCGGGGGATTGTTCATGTGTCTGAATGGGAAGTGCTGTTTGAGCGCTTTGAAATTCGGTGCAACGCTTATAGGGAATTGTCGCGGCCGAAACGTGTCAAATTCGTGAAATTTGACCCTATGAAAGTTGGGTCCTATTGGGCCTAGAGAGAAACTTTTTTTTTAAATTGATGTACTCTTCGAGAGCAACATTTTGGCTATCTCGGATTTTTAAAATTCGCGAATGGAGTTTCTGCAGGGAATTTCCGTTCGATTTTTGGCCTATTCTTTAAACATTCAAAAATTCGCCAAAAAAAAAACTATGGAAGCTAGGACCACGAAATTTGGAGGGTTTGTAGGAAAAAATAGGGAGCCCTTTCACACCAAAATTTGCAACATTCTATCCAACCGTTTCGGAGATATTCGCGAGTTTTTGTTTTAGCATTACGGCAAAAAGGGGGGGAACCGCCATGGTGAGCCTCGACTGCGGAGCATGGGGAGGAAGGCTGAAACCCTGTTAGGCCACGTTTCAAATTTCAAGTCGATCGGACAATTAGGGCCCGAGATATGGGGGGTCAAAGTTTGGCCCATTTCAGTGACCATTTCCGTGACCCCATCGAAATTTCGGTCTCTTGCGCCGGGGTCAAAAATTGAGCTACGAGAAAACGCTTGAGGGGGATTGTTCATGTGTCCGAATGAGAAGTGCTGTGTGAGCGGTTTGAAATTCGGTGAAACGCTTATAGGGAATTCTCGCGGCCGAAATGTGTCAAATTCGTGAACTTTGACCCTATGAAAGTCGGGTCCTATTGGGCCTAGAGAGAAACTTTTTTTTTAAATTGATGTACTCTTCGAGAGCAACATTTTGGCTATCTCGGATTTTTAAAATTCGAGAATGGAGTTTCTGCAGGGAATTTCCGTTCGATTTTTGGCCTATTCTTTAAACATTCAAAAATTCGCCATAAAAAACCTATTGAAGCTAGGACCACGAAATTTGGAGGGTTTGTAGGAAAAGATAGGGAGCCCTTTCACACCAAAATTTGCAACATTCTATCGAACCGTTTCGGAGATATTCGCGAGTTTTTGTTTTAGCATTACGGCAAAAAGGTTGGGAACCGCCATGGTGAGCCTCGACTGCGGAGCATGGGGAGGAAGGCTGAAACCCTGTTAGGCCACGTTTCAAATTTCAAGTCGATCGGACAATTAATGCCCGAGATATGGGGGGTCAAAGTTTGGCCCATTTCAGTGACCATTTCCGTGACCCCATCGAAATTTCGGTCGCTTGCGCCGGGGTCAAAAATTGAGCTACGAGAAAACGCTTGAGAGGGATTGTTCATGTGTCCGAATGAGAAGTGCTGTGTGAGTGAGCGGTTTGAAATTCGGTGAAACGCTTATAGGGAATTCTCGCGGCCGAAATGTGTCAAATTCGTGAACTTTGACCCTATGAAAGTCGGGTCCTATTGGGCCTAGAGAGAAACTTTTTTTATAAATTGATGTACTCTTCGAGAGCAACATTTTGGCTATCTCGGATTTTTAAAATTCGAGAATGGAGTTTCTGCAGGGAATTTCCGTTCGATTTTTGGCCTATTCTTTAAACATTCAAAAATTCGCCATAAAAAACCTATTGAAGCTAGGACCACAAAATTTTGGGGGTTTGTAGGAAAAAATAGGGAGCCCTTTCACACCAAAATTTGCGCAATTCTATCGAACCCTTTCGGAGATATTGGCGAGCTTTTGTTTTAGCATTACGGCGAAAAGGAAGGACCCCCCCCCGGTGAGCCGCGACTGCGGAGCATGGGGAGGAAGGCCGAAACCCTGTTAGGCCACGTTTCAAATTTCAAGTCGATCGGACAATTAGGGCCCGAGATATGGGGGGTCAAAGTTTGGCCCATTTCAGTGACCATTTCCGTGACCCCATCGAAATTTCGGTCGCTTGCGCCGGGGTCAAATATTGAGCTACGAGAAAACGCTTGCGGGGGATTGTTCATGTGTCCGAATGAGAAGTGCTGTGTGAGCGGTTTGAAATTATTTGAAACGCTTATAGGGAATTCTCGCGGCCGAAATGTGTCAAATTCGTGAACTTTGACCCTATGAAAGTCGGGTCCTATTGGGCCTAGAGAGAAACTTTTTTTTTAAATTGATGTACTCTTCGAGAGCAACATTTTGGCTATCTCGGATTTTTAAAATTCGCGAATGGAGTTTCTGTAGGGAATTTCCGTTCGATTTTTGGCCCATTTTTTAAACCTTCAAAAATTCGCCATAAAAAACCTATTGAAGCTAGGACCACGAAATTTGGAGGGTTTGTAGGAAAAAATAGGGAGCCCTTTCACACCAAAATTTGCGACATTCTATCGAACCGTTTCGGAGATATTCGCGAGTTTTTGTTTTAGCATTACGGCGAAAAGTGGGGGACCCCCCATGGTGAGCCGCGACTGCGGAGCATGGGAAGGAAGGCCGGAACCCTGTTAGGCCACGTTTCAAATTTCAAGTCGATCGGACAACTAGGGCCCGAGATATGGGGGGTCAAAGTTTGGCCCATTTCAGTGACCATTTCCGTGACCCCATCGAAATTTCGGTCGCTTGCGCCGGGGTCAAATATTGAGCTACGAGAAAACGCTTGCGGGGCATTGTTCATGTGTCCGAATGAGAAGTGCCGTGTGAGCGGTTTGAAATTCGATGAAACGCTTATAGGGAAATCTCGCGGCCGAAATGTGTCAAATTCGTGAACTTTGACCCTATGAAAGTTGGGTCCTATTGGGCCTAGAGAGAAACTTTTTTTTTAAATTGATGTACTCTTCGAGAGCAACATTTTGGCTATCTCGGATTTTTAAAATTCGCGAATGGAGTTTCTGCAGGGAATTTCCGTTCGATTTTTGGCCTATTCTTTAAACTTTCAAAAATTCGCCATAAAAAAACTATTGAAGCTAGGACCACGAAATTTGGAGGGTTTGTAGGCAAAAATAGGCAGCCCTTTCACACCAAAATTTGCGCAATTCTATCGAACCGTTTCGGAGATATTGGCGAGTTTTTGTTTTAGCATTACGGCGAAAAGGAAGGACCCCCCCCCGGTGAGCCGCGACTGCGGAGCATGGGGAGGAAGGCCGAAACCCTGTTAGGCCACGTTTCAAATTTCAAGTCGATCGGACAATTAGGGCCCGAGATATGGGGGGTCAAAGTTTGGCCCATTTCAGTGACCATTTCCGTGACCCCATCGAAATTTCGGTCGCTTGCGCCGGGGTCAAATATTGAGCTACGAGAAAACGCTTGCGGGGGATTGTTCATGTGTCCGAATGAGAAGTGCTGTGTGAGCGGTTTGAAATTATTTGAAACGCTTATAGGGAATTCTCGCGGCCGAAATGTGTCAAATTCGTGAACTTTGACCCTATGAAAGTCGGGTCCTATTGGGCCTAGAGAGAAACTTTTTTTTTAAATTGATGTACTCTTCGAGAGCAACATTTTGGCTATCTCGGATTTTTAAAATTCGCGAATGGAGTTTCTGTAGGGAATTTCCGTTCGATTTTTGGCCCATTTTTTAAACCTTCAAAAATTCGCCATAAAAAACCTATTGAAGCTAGGACCACGAAATTTGGAGGGTTTGTAGGAAAAAATAGGGAGCCCTTTCACACCAAAATTTGCGACATTCTATCGAACCGTTTCGGAGATATTCGCGAGTTTTTGTTTTAGCATTACGGCGAAAAGTGGGGGACCCCCCATGGTGAGCTGCGATTGGCGAGCATGGGGAGGAAGGCTGAAACCCTGTTAGGCCACGTTTCAAATTTCAAGTCGATCGGACAATTAGGGCCCGAGATATGGGGGTCAAAATTTGGCCCATTTCCGTGACCCCATGGAAATTTAGGTCGCTTGCGCCGGGGTCAAAAATTGAGCTACGAGAAAACGCTTGCGGGGGATTGTTCATGTGTCTGAATGGGAAGTGCTGTTTGAGCGCTTTGAAATTCGGTGCAACGCTTATAGGGAATTGTCGCGGCCGAAACGTGTCAAATTCGTGAACTTTGACCCTATGAAAGTTGGGTCCTATTGGGCCTAAAGAGAAACTTTTTTTTAAAATTGATGTACTCTTCGAGAGCAACATTTTGGCTATCTCGGATTTTTAAAATTCGCGAATGGAGTTTCTGCAGGGAATTTCCGTTCGATTTTTGGCCAATTCTTTAAACATTCAAAAATTCGCCAAAAAAAAAACTATGGAAGCTAGGACCACGAAATTTGGAGGGTTTGTAGGAAAAAATAGGGAGCCCTTTCACACCAAAATTTGCAACATTCTATCCAACCGTTTCGGAGATATTCGCGAGTTTTTGTTTTAGCATTACGGCAAAAAGGGGGGGAACCGCCATGGTGAGCCTCGACTGCGGAGCATGGGGAGGAAGGCTGAAACCCTGTTAGGCCACGTTTCAAATTTCAAGTCGATCGGACAATTAGGGCCCGAGATATGGGGGGTCAAAGTTTGGCCCATTTCAGTGACCATTTCCGTGACCCCATCGAAATTTCGGTCGCTTGCGCCGGGGTCAAAAATTGAGCTACGAGAAAACGCTTGAGGGGGATTGTTCATGTGTCCGAATGAGAAGTGCTGTGTGAGCGGTTTGAAATTCGGTGAAACGCTTATAGGGAATTCTCGCGGCCGAAATGTGTCAAATTCGTGAACTTTGACCCTATGAAAGTCGGGTCCTATTGGGCCTAGAGAGAAACTTTTTTTTTAAATTGATGTACTCTTCGAGAGCAACATTTTGGCTATCTCGGATTTTTAAAATTCGAGAATGGAGTTTCTGCAGGGAATTTCCGTTCGATTTTTGGCCTATTCTTTAAACATTCAAAAATTCGCCATAAAAAACCTATTGAAGCTAGGACCACGAAATTTGGAGGGTTTGTAGGAAAAGATAGGGAGCCCTTTCACACCAAAATTTGCAACATTCTATCCAACCGTTTCGGAGATATTCGCGAGTTTTTGTTTTAGCATTACGGCAAAAAGTGGGGGAACCGCCATGGTGAGCCTCGACTGCGGAGCATGGGGAGGAAGGCTGAAACCCTTTTAGGCCACGTTTCAAATTTCAAGTCGATCGGACAATTAGGGCCCGAAATATGGGGGGTCAAAGTTTGGCCCATTTCAGTGACCATTTCCGTGACCCCATCGAAATTTCGGTCGCTTGCGCCGGGGTCAAAAATTGAGCTACGAGAAAACGCTTGAGGGGGATTGTTCATGTGTCCGAATGAGAAGTGCTGTGTGAGTGAGCGGTTTGAAATTCGGTGAAACGCTTATAGGGAATTCTCGCGGCCGAAATGTGTCAAATTCGTGAACTTTGACCCTATGAAAGTCGGGTCCTATTGGGCCTAGAGAGAAACTTTTTTTTTAAATTGATGTACTCTTCGAGAGCAACATTTTGGCTATCTCGGATTTTTAAAATTCGAGAATGGAGTTTCTGCAGGGAATTTCCGTTCGATTTTTGGCCTATTCTTTAAACATTCAAAAATTCGCCATAAAAACCCTATTGAAGCTAGGACCACGAAATTTGGAGGGTTTGTAGGAAAAGATAGGGAGCCCTATCACACCAAAATTTGCGACATTCTATCGAATTGTTTCGGAGATATTCGCGAGTATTTTTTTTAGCATTACGGCGAAAAGGGGGGGACCCCCCCCCATGGTGAGCCGCGACTGCGGAGCATGGGGAGGAAGGCCGAAATCCTGTTAGGCCACGTTTCAAATGTCAAGTCGATCGAACTATTAGGGCCCGAGATATGGGGGGTCAAAGTTTGGCCCATTTCAGTGACCATTTCCGTGACCCCATCGAAATTTCGGTCGCTTGCGCCGGGGTCAAAAATTGAGCTACGAGAAAACGCTTGCGGGGGATTGTTCATGTGTCTGAATGGGAAGTGCTGTTTGAGCGCTTTGAAATTCGGTGCAACGCTTATAGGGAATTGTCGCGGCCGAAATGTGTTAAATTCGTGAACTTTGACCCTATGAAAGTTGGGTCCTATTGGGCCTAGAGAGAAACTTTTTTTTTAAATTGATGTACTCTTCGAGAGCTACATTTTGGCTATCTCGGATTTTTAAAATTCGCGAATGGAGTTTCTGCAGGGAATTTCCGTTCGATTTTTGGCCTATTCTTTAAACATTCAAAAATTCGCCAAAAAAAAAACTATGGAAGCTAGGACCACGAAATTTGGAGGGTTTGTAGGAAAAAATACGGAGCCCTTTCACACCAAAATTTGCAACATTCTATCCAACCGTTTCGGAGATATTCGCGAGTTTTTGTTTTAGCATTACGGCAAAAAGGGGGGGACCCGCCATGGTGAGCCTCGACTGCGGAGCATGGGGAGGAAGGCTGAAACCCTGTTAGGCCACGTTTCAAATTTCAAGTCGATCGGACAATTAGGGCCCGAGATATGGGGGTCAAAGTTTGGCCCATTTCAGTGACCATTTCCGTGACCCCATCGAAATTTCGGTCGCTTGCGCCGGGGTCAAAAATTGAGCTACGAGAAAACGCTTGAGGGGGATTGTTCATGTGTCCGAATGAGAAGTGCTGTGTGAGCGGTTTGAAATTCGGTGAAACGCTTATAGGGAATTGTCGCGGCCGAAATGTGTCAAATTCGTGAACTTTGACCCTATGAAAGTCGGGTCCTATTGGGCCTAGAGAGAAACTTTTTTTTTAAATTGATGTACTCTTCGAGAGCAACATTTTGGCTATCTCGGATTTTTAAAATTCGAGAATGGAGTTTCTGCAGGGAATTTCCGTTCGATTTTTGGCCTATTCTTTAAACATTCATAAATTCGCCATAAAAAAACTATGGAAGCTAGGACCACGAAATTGGGAGGGTTTGTAGGAAAAAATAGGGAGCCCTTTCACACCAAAATTTGCGACATTCTATCCAACCGTTTCGGAGATATTCGCGAGTTTTTGTTTTAGCATTACGGCAAAAAGGGGGGGACCCGCCATGGTGAGCCTCGACTGCGGAGCATGGGGAGGAAGGCTGAAAACCTGTTAGGCCACGTTTCAAATTTCAAGTCGATCGGACAATTAGGGCCCGAGATATGGGGTGTCAAAGTTTGGCCCATTTCAGTGACCATTTCCGTGACCCCATCGAATTTTCGGTCGCTTGCGCCGGGGTCAAAAATTGAGCTACGAGAAAACGCTTGCGGGGGATTGTTCATGTGTCCGAATGGGAAGTGCTGTGTGAGCGGTTTGAAATTCGGTGCAACGGTTACAGGGAATTCTCGCGGCCGAAATGTGTCAAATTCGTGAACTTTGACCCTATGAAAGTCGGGTCCTATTGGGCCTAGAGAGAAACTTTTTTTTTAAATTGATGTACTCTTCGAGAACAACATTTTGGCTACCTCGGATTTTTAATAGTTTCGAATGGAGTTTCTGCAGGGAATTTCCGTTCGATTTTTGGACCATTTTTTAAACGTTCAAAAATTCGCCATAAAAAAACTATTAAAGCTAGGACCACAAAATTTGGAGGGTTTGTAGGAAAAAATAGGGAGCCCTTTCACACCAAAATTTGCGCAATTCTATCGAACCGTTTCGGAGATATTCGCGAGTTTTTGTTTTAGCATTACGGCGAAAAGGAAGGACCCCCCCTGGTGAGCCGCGACTGCGGAGCATGGGGAGGAAGGCCGAAACCCTGTTAGGCCACGTTTCAAATTTCAAGTCGATCGGACAATTAGGGCCCGAGATATGGGGGGTCAAAGTTTGGCCCATTTCAGTGACCATTTCCGTGACCCCATCGAAATTTCGGTCGCTTGCGCCGGGGTCAAAAATTGACCTACGAGAAAACGCTCGCGGGGGATTGTTCATGTGTCCGAATGAGAAGTGCTGTGTGAGCGGTTTGAAATTATTTGAAACGCTTATAGGGAATTCTCGCGGCCGAAATGTGTCAAATTCGTGAACTTTGACCCTATGAAAGTCGGGTCCTATTGGGCCTAGAGAGAAACTTTTTTTTTAAATTGATGTACTCTTCGAGAGCAACATTTTGGCTATCTCGGATTTTTAAAATTCGCGAATGGAGTTTCTGTAGGGAATTATGTTCGATTTTTGGCCCATTTTTTAAACCTTCAAAAATTCGCCATAAAAAACCTATTGAAGCTAGGACCACGAAATTTGGAGCGTTTGTAGGAAAAAATAGGGAGCCCTTTCACACCAAAATTTGCGACATTCTATCGAACCGTTTCGGAGATATTCGCGAGTTTTTGTTTTAGCATTACGGCGAAAAGTGGGGGACCCCCCATGGTGAGCCGCGACTGCGGAGCATGGGAAGGAAGGCCGAAACCCTGTTAGGCCACGTTTCAAATTTCAAGTCGATCGGACAACTAGGGCCCGAGATATGGGGGGTCAAAGTTTGGCCCATTTCAGTGACCATTTCCGTGACCCCATCGAAATTTCGGTCGCTTGCGCCGGGGTCAAATATTGAGCTACGAGAAAACGCTTGCGGGGCATTGTTCATGTGTCCGAATGAGAAGTGCTGTGTGAGCGGTTTGAAATTCGGTGAAACGCTTATAGGGAAATCTCGCGGCCGAAATGTGTCAAATTCGTGAACTTTGACCCTATGAAAGTTGGGTCCTATTGGGCCTAGAGAGAAACTTTTTTTTTAAATTGATGTACTCTTCGAGAGCAACATTTTGGCTATCTCGGATTTTTAAAATTCGCGAATGGAGTTTCTGCAGGGAATTTCCGTTCGATTTTTGGCCTATTCTTTAAACATTCAAAAATTCGCCATAAAAAAACTATTGAAGCTAGGACCACGAAATTTGGAGGGTTTGTAGGCAAAAATAGGGAGCCCTTTCACACCAAAATTTGCGACATTCTATCGAACCGTTTCGGAGATATTTGTGAGTTGTTATTTTAGCATTACGGCGAAAAGGGGCGGACCCCCATGGTGAGCTGCGATTGGCGAGCATGGGGAGGAAGGCTGAAACCCTGTTAGGCCACGTTTCAAATTTCAAGTCGATCGGACAATTAGGGCCCGAGATATGGGGGTCAAAATTTGGCCCATTTCCGTGACCCCATGGAAATTTAGGTCGCTTGCGCCGGGGTCAAAAATTGAGCTACGAGAAAACGCTTGCGGGGGATTGTTCATGTGTCTGAATGGGAAGTGCTGTTTGAGCGCTTTGAAATTCGGTGCAACGCTTATAGGGAATTGTCGCGGCCGAAACGTGTCAAATTCGTGAAATTTGACCCTATGAAAGTTGGGTCCTATTGGGCCTAGAGAGAAACTTTTTTTTTAAATTGATGTACTCTTCGAGAGCAACATTTTGGCTATCTCGGATTTTTAAAATTCGCGAATGGAGTTTCTGCAGGGAATTTCCGTTCGATTTTTGGCCTATTCTTTAAACATTCAAAAATTCGCCAAAAAAAAAACTATGGAAGCTAGGACCACGAAATTTGGAGGGTTTGTAGGAAAAAATAGGGAGCCCTTTCACACCAAAATTTGCAACATTCTATCCAACCGTTTCGGAGATATTCGCGAGTTTTTGTTTTAGCATTACGGCAAAAAGGGGGGGAACCGCCATGGTGAGCCTCGACTGCGGAGCATGGGGAGGAAGGCTGAAACCCTGTTAGGCCACGTTTCAAATTTCAAGTCGATCGGACAATTAGGGCCCGAGATATGGGGGGTCAAAGTTTGGCCCATTTCAGTGACCATTTCCGTGACCCCATCGAAATTTCGGTCTCTTGCGCCGGGGTCAAAAATTGAGCTACGAGAAAACGCTTGAGGGGGATTGTTCATGTGTCCGAATGAGAAGTGCTGTGTGAGCGGTTTGAAATTCGGTGAAACGCTTATAGGGAATTCTCGCGGCCGAAATGTGAATTCGTGAACTTTGACCCTATGAAAGTCGGGTCCTATTGGGCCTAGAGAGAAACTTTTTTTTTAAATTGATGTACTCTTCGAGAGCAACATTTTGGCTATCTCGGATTTTTAAAATTCGAGAATGGAGTTTCTGCAGGGAATTTCCGTTCGATTTTTGGCCTATTCTTTAAACATTCAAAAATTCGCCATAAAAAACCTATTGAAGCTAGGACCACGAAATTTGGAGGGTTTGTAGGAAAAGATAGGGAGCCCTTTCACACCAAAATTTGCAACATTCTATCGAACCGTTTCGGAGATATTCGCGAGTTTTTGTTTTAGCATTACGGCAAAAAGGTTGGGAACCGCCATGGTGAGCCTCGACTGCGGAGCATGGGGAGGAAGGCTGAAACCCTGTTAGGCCACGTTTCAAATTTCAAGTCGATCGGACAATTAGGGCCCGAGATATGGGGGGTCAAAGTTTGGCCCATTTCAGTGACCATTTCCGTGACCCCATCGAAATTTCGGTCGCTTGCGCCGGGGTCAAAAATTGAGCTACGAGAAAACGCTTGAGAGGGATTGTTCATGTGTCCGAATGAGAAGTGCTGTGTGAGTGAGCGGTTTGAAATTCGGTGAAACGCTTATAGGGAATTCTCGCGGCCGAAATGTGTCAAATTCGTGAACTTTGACCCTATGAAAGTCGGGTCCTATTGGGCCTAGAGAGAAACTTTTTTTATAAATTGATGTACTCTTCGAGAGCAACATTTTGGCTATCTCGGATTTTTAAAATTCGAGAATGGAGTTTCTGCAGGGAATTTCCGTTCGATTTTTGGCCTATTCTTTAAACATTCAAAAATTCGCCATAAAAAACCTATTGAAGCTAGGACGACAAAATTTTGGGGGTTTGTAGGAAAAAATAGGGAGCCCTTTCACACCAAAATTTGCGCAATTCTATCGAACCCTTTCGGAGATATTGGCGAGCTTTTGTTTTAGCATTACGGCGAAAAGGAAGGACCCCCCCCCCCCGGTGAGCCGCGACTGCGGAGCATGGGGAGGAAGGCCGAAACCCTGTTAGGCCACGTTTCAAATTTCAAGTCGATCGGACAATTAGGGCCCGAGATATGGGGGGTCAAAGTTTGGCCCATTTCAGTGACCATTTCCGTGACCCCATCGAAATTTCGGTCGCTTGCGCCGGGGTCAAATATTGAGCTACGAGAAAACGCTTGCGGGGGATTGTTCATGTGTCCGAATGAGAAGTGCTGTGTGAGCGGTTTGAAATTATTTGAAACGCTTATAGGGAATTCTCGCGGCCGAAATGTGTCAAATTCGTGAACTTTGACCCTATGAAAGTCGGGTCCTATTGGGCCTAGAGAGAAACTTTTTTTTTAAATTGATGTACTCTTCGAGAGCAACATTTTGGCTATCTCGGATTTTTAAAATTCGCGAATGGAGTTTCTGTAGGGAATTTCCGTTCGATTTTTGGCCCATTTTTTAAACCTTCAAAAATTCGCCATAAAAAACCTATTGAAGCTAGGACCACGAAATTTGGAGGGTTTGTAGGAAAAAATAGGGAGCCCTTTCACACCAAAATTTGCGACATTCTATCGAACCGTTTCGGAGATATTCGCGAGTTTTTGTTTTAGCATTACGGCGAAAAGTGGGGGACCCCCCATGGTGAGCCGCGACTGCGGAGCATGGGAAGGAAGGCCGGAACCCTGTTAGGCCACGTTTCAAATTTCAAGTCGATCGGACAACTAGGGCCCGAGATATGGGGGGTCAAAGTTTGGCCCATTTCAGTGACCATTTCCGTGACCCCATCGAAATTTCGGTCGCTTGCGCCGGGGTCAAATATTGAGCTACGAGAAAACGCTTGCGGGGCATTGTTCATGTGTCCGAATGAGAAGTGCTGTGTGAGCGGTTTGAAATTCGGTGAAACGCTTATAGGGAAATCTCGCGGCCGAAATGTGTCAAATTCGTGAACTTTGACCCTATGAAAGTTGGGTCCTATTGGGCCTAGAGAGAAACTTTTTTTTTAAATTGATGTACTCTTCGAGAGCAACATTTTGGCTATCTCGGATTTTTAAAATTCGCGAATGGAGTTTCTGCAGGGAATTTCCGTTCGATTTTTGGCCTATTCTTTAAACTTTCAAAAATTCGCCATAAAAAAACTATTGAAGCTAGGACCACGAAATTTGGAGGGTTTGTAGGCAAAAATAGGCAGCCCTTTCACACCAAAATTTGCGCAATTCTATCGAACCGTTTCGGAGATATTGGCGAGTTTTTGTTTTAGCATTACGGCGAAAAGGAAGGACCCCCCCCCCGGTGAGCCGCGACTGCGGAGCATGGGGAGGAAGGCCGAAACCCTGTTAGGCCACGTTTCAAATTTCAAGTCGATCGGACAATTAGGGCCCGAGATATGGGGGGTCAAAGTTTGGCCCATTTCAGTGACCATTTCCGTGACCCCATCGAAATTTCGGTCGCTTGCGCCGGGGTCAAATATTGAGCTACGAGAAAACGCTTGCGGGGGATTGTTCATGTGTCCGAATGAGAAGTGCTGTGTGAGCGGTTTGAAATTATTTGAAACGCTTATAGGGAATTCTCGCGGCCGAAATGTGTCAAATTCGTGAACTTTGACCCTATGAAAGTCGGGTCCTATTGGGCCTAGAGAGAAACTTTTTTTTTAAATTGATGTACTCTTCGAGAGCAACATTTTGGCTATCTCGGATTTTTAAAATTCGCGAATGGAGTTTCTGTAGGGAATTTCCGTTCGATTTTTGGCCCATTTTTTAAACCTTCAAAAATTCGCCATAAAAAACCTATTGAAGCTAGGACCACGAAATTTGGAGGGTTTGTAGGAAAAAATAGGGAGCCCTTTCACACCAAAATTTGCGACATTCTATCGAACCGTTTCGGAGATATTCGCCAGTTTTTGTTTTAGCATTACGGCGAAAAGTGGGGGACCCCCCATGGTGAGCTGCGATTGGCGAGCATGGGGAGGAAGGCTGAAACCCTGTTAGGCCACGTTTCAAATTTCAAGTCGATCGGACAATTAGGGCCCGAGATATGGGGGTCAAAATTTGGCCCATTTCCGTGACCCCATGGAAATTTAGGTCGCTTGCGCCGGGGTCAAAAATTGAGCTACGAGAAAACGCTTGCGGGGGATTGTTCATGTGTCTGAATGGGAAGTGCTGTTTGAGCGCTTTGAAATTCGGTGCAACGCTTATAGGGAATTGTCGCGGCCGAAACGTGTCAAATTCGTGAACTTTGACCCTATGAAAGTTGGGTCCTATTGGGCCTAAAGAGAAACTTTTTTTTAAAATTGATGTACTCTTCGAGAGCAACATTTTGGCTATCTCGGATTTTTAAAATTCGCGAATGGAGTTTCTGCAGGGAATTTCCGTTCGATTTTTGGCCAATTCTTTAAACATTCAAAAATTCGCCAAAAAAAAAACTATGGAAGCTAGGACCACGAAATTTGGAGGGTTTGTAGGAAAAAATAGGGAGCCCTTTCACACCAAAATTTGCAACATTCTATCCAACCGTTTCGGAGATATTCGCGAGTTTTTGTTTTAGCATTACGGCAAAAAGGGGGGGAACCGCCATGGTGAGCCTCGACTGCGGAGCATGGGGAGGAAGGCTGAAACCCTGTTAGGCCACGTTTCAAATTTCAAGTCGATCGGACAATTAGGGCCCGAGATATGGGGGGTCAAAGTTTGGCCCATTTCAGTGACCATTTCCGTGACCCCATCGAAATTTCGGTCGCTTGCGCCGGGGTCAAAAATTGAGCTACGAGAAAACGCTTGAGGGGGATTGTTCATGTGTCCGAATGAGAAGTGCTGTGTGAGCGGTTTGAAATTCGGTGAAACGCTTATAGGGAATTCTCGCGGCCGAAATGTGTCAAATTCGTGAACTTTGACCCTATGAAAGTCGGGTCCTATTGGGCCTAGAGAGAAACTTTTTTTTTAAATTGATGTACTCTTCGAGAGCAACATTTTGGCTATCTCGGATTTTTAAAATTCGAGAATGGAGTTTCTGCAGGGAATTTCCGTTCGATTTTTGGCCTATTCTTTAAACATTCAAAAATTCGCCATAAAAAACCTATTGAAGCTAGGACCACGAAATTTGGAGGGTTTGTAGGAAAAGATAGGGAGCCCTTTCACACCAAAATTTGCAACATTCTATCCAACCGTTTCGGAGATATTCGCGAGTTTTTGTTTTAGCATTACGGCAAAAAGTGGGGGAACCGCCATGGTGAGCCTCGACTGCGGAGCATGGGGAGGAAGGCTGAAACCCTTTTAGGCCACGTTTCAAATTTCAAGTCGATCGGACAATTAGGGCCCGAAATATGGGGGGTCAAAGTTTGGCCCATTTCAGTGACCATTTCCGTGACCCCATCGAAATTTCGGTCGCTTGCGCCGGGGTCAAAAATTGAGCTACGAGAAAACGCTTGAGGGGGATTGTTCATGTGTCCGAATGAGAAGTGCTGTGTGAGTGAGCGGTTTGAAATTCGGTGAAACGCTTATAGGGAATTCTCGCGGCCGAAATGTGTCAAATTCGTGAACTTTGACCCTATGAAAGTCGGGTCCTATTGGGCCTAGAGAGAAACTTTTTTTTTAAATTGATGTACTCTTCGAGAGCAACATTTTGGCTATCTCGGATTTTTAAAATTCGAGAATGGAGTTTCTGCAGGGAATTTCCGTTCGATTTTTGGCCTATTCTTTAAACATTCAAAAATTCGCCATAAAAACCCTATTGAAGCTAGGACCACGAAATTTGGAGGGTTTGTAGGAAGAAATAGGGAGCCCTTTCACACCAAAATTTGCGACATTCTATCCAACCGTTTCGGAGATATTCGCGAGTTTTTCTTTTAGCATTACGGCAAAAAGGGGGGGACCCGCCATGGTGAGCCTCGTCTGCGGAGCATGGGGAGGAAGGCTGAAACCCTGTTAGGCCACGTTTCAAATTTCAAGTCGATCGGACAATTAGGGCCCGAGATATGGAGGGTCAAATTTTGGCCCATTTCAGTGACCATTTCCGTGACCCCATCGAATTTTCGGTCGCTTGCGCCGGGGTCAAAAATTGAGCTACGAGAAAACGCTTGCGGGGGATTGTTCATGTGTCCGAATGAGAAGTGCTGTGTGAGCGGTTTGAAATTCGGTGCAACGGTTACAGGGAATTCTCGCGGCCGAAATGTGTCAAATTCGTGAACTTTGACCCTATGAAAGTCGGGTCCTATTGGGCCTAGAGGGAAACTTTTTTTTTAAATTGATGTACTCTTCGAGAGCAACATTTTGGCTACCTCGGATTTTTAATAGTTTCCAATGGAGTTTCTGCAGGGAATTTCCGTTCGATTTTTGGCCCATTTTTTAAACCTTCAAAAATTCGCCATAAAAAAACTATTAAAGCTAGGACCACAAAATTTGGAGGGTTTGTAGGAAAAAATAGGGAGCCCTTTCACACCAAAATTTGCGCAATTCTATCGAACCGTTTCGGAGATATTCGCGAGTTTTTGTTTTAGCATTACGGCGAAAAGGAAGGACCCCCCCCCCGGTGAGCCGCGACTGCGGAGCATGGGGAGGAAGGCCGAAACCCTGTTAGGCCACGTTTCAAATTTCAAGTCGATCGGACAATTAGGGCCCGAGATATGGGGGGTCAATTTTGGCCCATTTCAGTGACCATTTCCGTGACCCCATCGAAATTTCGGTCGCTTGCGCCGGGGTCAAAAATTGACCTACGAGAAAACGCTCGCGGGGGATTGTTCATGTGTCCGAATGAGAAGTGCTGTGTGAGCGGTTTGAAATTATTTGAAACGCTTATAGGGAATTCTCGCGGCCGAAATGTGTCAAATTCGTGAACTTTGACCCTATGAAAGTCGGGTCCTATTGGGCCTAGAGAGAAACTTTTTTTTTAAATTGATGTACTCTTCGAGAGCAACATTTTGGCTATCTCGGATTTTTAAAATTCGCGAATGGAGTTTCTGTAGGGAATTTCCGTTCGATTTTTGGCCCATTTTTTAAACCTTCAAAAATTCACCATAAAAAACCTATTGAAGCTAGGACCACGAAATTTGGAGGGTTTGTAGGAAAAAATAGGGAGCCCTTTCACACCAAAATTTGCGACATTCTATCGAACCGTTTCGGAGATATTCGCGAGTTTTTGTTTTAGCATTACGGCGAAAAGTGGGGGACCCCCCATGGTGAGCCGCGACTGCGGAGCATGGGAAGGAAGGCCGAAACCCTGTTAGGCCACGTTTCAAATTTCAAGTCGATCGGAGAACTAGGGCCCGAGATATGGGGGGTCAAAGTTTGGCCCATTTCAGTGACCATTTCCGTGACCCCATCGAAATTTCGGTCGCTTGCGCCGGGGTCAAATATTGAGCTACGAGAAAACGCTTGTGGGGCATTGTTCATGTGTCCGAATGAGAAGTGCTGTGTGAGCGGTTTGAAATTCGGTGAAACGCTTATAGGGAAATCTCGCGGCCGAAATGTGTCAAATTCGTGAACTTTGACCCTATGAAAGTTGGGTCCTATTGAGAAGAAGAGAAACTTTTTTTTTAAATTGATGTACTCTTCGAGAGCAACATTTTGGCTATCTCGGATTTTTAAAATTCGCGAATGGAGTTTCTGCAGGGAATTTCCGTTCGATTTTTGGCCTATTCTTTAAACCTTCAAAAATTCGCCATAAAAAAACTATTGAAGCTAGGACCACGAAATTTGGAGGGTTTCTAGGCAAAAATAGGCAGCCCTTTCACACCAAAATTTGCGACATTCTATCGAACCGTTTCGGAGATATTTGCGAGTTTTTGTTTTAGCATTACGGCGAAAAGGGGCGGACCCCCATGGTGAGCTGCGATTTGCGAGCATGGGGAGGAAGGCTGAAACCCTGTTAGGCCACGTTTCAAATTTCAAGTCGATCGGACAATTAGGGCCCGAGATATGGGGGTCAAAATTTGGCCCATTTCCGTGACCCCATGGAAATTTAGGTCGCTTGCGCCGGGGTCAAAAATTGAGCTACGAGAAAACGCTTGCGGGGGATTGTTCATGTGTCTGAATGGGAAGTGCTGTTTGAGCGCTTTGAAATTCGGTGCAACGCTTATAGGGAATTGTTTTAAACCCAATTAGGGCCCGAGATATGGGGGGTCAAAGTTTGGCCCATTTCAGTGACCATTTCCGTGACCCCATCGAAATTTCGGTCGCTTGCGCCGGGGTCAAAAATTGAGCTACGAGAAAACGCTTGAGGGGGATTGTTCATGTGTCCGAATGAGAAGTGCCGTGTGAGCGGTTTGAAATTCGGTGAAACGCTTATAGGGAATTCTCGCGGCCGAAATGTGTCAAATTCGTGAACTTTGACCCTATGAAAGTCGGGTCCTATTGGGCCTAGAGAGAAACTTTTTTTTTAAATTGATGTACTCTTCGAGAGCAACATTTTGGCTATCTCGGATTTTTAAAATTCGAGAATGGAGTTTCTGCAGGGAATTTCCGTTCGATTTTTGGCCTATTCTTTAAACATTCAAAAATTCGCCATAAAAAACCTATTGAAGCTAGGACCACGAAATTTGGAGGGTTTGTAGGAAACGATAGGGAGCCCTTTCACACCAAAATTTGCGCAATTCTATTGAACCGTTTCGGAGATATTCGCGAGTTTTTGTTTTAGCATTACGGCGAAAAGGGGGGGACCCCCCCATGGTGAGCCGCGACTGCGGAGCATGGGGAGGAAGGCCGAAATCCTGTTAGGCCACGTTTCAAATGTCAAGTCGATCGGACTATTAGGGCCCGAGATATGGGGGGTCAAAGTTTGGCCCATTTCAGTGACCATTTCCGTGACCCCATCGAAATTTCGGTCGCTTGCGCCGGGGTCAAAAATTGAGCTACGAGAAAACGCTTGCGGGGGATTGTTCATGTGTCTGAATGGGAAGTGCTGTTTGAGCGCTTTGAAATTCGGTGCAACGCTTATAGGGAATTGTCGCGGCCGAAACGTGTCAAATTCGTGAACTTTGACCCTATGAAAGTTGGGTCCTATTGGGCCTAGAGAGAAACTTTTTTTTTAAATTGATGTACTCTTCGAGAGCAACATTTTGGCTATCTCGGATTTTTAAAATTCGCGAATGGAGTTTCTGCAGGGAATTTCCGTTCGATTTTTGGCCTATTCTTTAAACATTCAAAAATTCGCCAAAAAAAAAACTATGGAAGCTAGGACCACGAAATTTGGAGGGTTTGTAGGAAAAAATAGGGAGCCCTTTCACACCAAAATTTGCAACATTCTATCCAACCGTTTCGGAGATATTCGCGAGTTTTTGTTTTAGCATTACGGCAAAAAGGGGGGGACCCGCCATGGTGAGCCTCGACTGCGGAGCATGGGGAGGAAGGCTGAAACCCTGTTAGGCCACGTTTCAAATTTCAAGTCGATCGGACAATTAGGGCCCGAGATATGGGGGGTCAAAGTTTGGCCCATTTCAGTGACCATTTCCGTGACCCCATCGAAATTTCGGTCGCTTGCGCCGGGGTCAAAAATTGAGCTACGAGAAAACGCTTGAGGGGGATTGTTCATGTGTCCGAATGAGAAGTGCCGTGTGAGCGGTTTGAAATTCGGTGAAACGCTTATAGGGAATTCTCGCGGCCGAAATGTGTCAAATTCGTGAACTTTGACCCTATGAAAGTCGGGTCCTATTGGGCCTAGAGAGAAACTTTTTTTTTAAATTGATGTACTCTTCGAGAGCAACATTTTGGCTATCTCGGATTTTTAAAATTCGAGAATGGAGTTTCTGCAGGGAATTTCCGTTCGATTTTTGGCCTATTCTTTAAACATTCAAAAATTCGCCATAAAAAACCTATTGAAGCTAGGACCACGAAATTTAGAGGGTTTGTAGGAAACGATAGGGAGCCCTTTCACACCAAAATTTGCGCAATTCTATTGAACCGTTTCGGAGATATTCGCGAGTTTTTGTTTTAGCATTACGGCGAAAAGGGGGGGACCCCCCCCCATGGTGAGCCGCGACTGCGGAGCATGGGGAGGAAGGACGAAATCCTGTTAGGCCACGTTTGAAATGTCAAGTCGATCGGACTATTAGGGCCCGAGATATGGGGGGTCAAAGTTTGGCCCATTTCAGTGACCATTTCCGTGACCCCATCGAAATTTCGGTCGCTTGCGCCGGGGTCAAAAATTGAGCTACGAGAAAACGCTTGCGGGGGATTGTTCATGTGTCTGAATGGGAAGTGCTGTTTGAGCGCTTTGAAATTCGGTGCAACGCTTATAGGGAATTGTCGCGGCCGAAATGTGTCAAATTCGTGAACTTTGACCCTATGAAAGTTGGGTCCTATTGGGCCTAGAGAGAAACTTTTTTTTTAAATTGATGTACTCTTCGAGAGCAACATTTTGGCTATCTCGGATTTTTAAAATTCGCGAATGCAGTTTCTGCAGGGAATTTCCGTTCCATTTTTGGCCTATTCTTTAAACATTCAAAAATTCGCCAAAAAAAACTATGGAAGCTAGGACCACGAAATTTGGAGGGTTTGTAGGAAAAAATAGGGAGCCCTTTCACACCAAAATTTGCGACATTCTATCCAACCGTTTCAAAGATATTCGCCAGTTTTTGTTTTAGGATTACGGCAAAAAGGGGGGACCCGCCATGGTGAGCCTCGACTGCGGAGCATGGGGAGGAAGGCTGAAACCCTGTTAGGCCACGTTTCAAATTTCAAGTCGATCGGACAATTAGGGCCCGAGATATGGGGGGTCAAAGTTTGGCCCATTTCAGTGACCATTTCCGTGACCCCATCGAAATTTCGGTCGCTTGCGCCGGGGTCAAAAATTGAGCTACGAGAAAACGCTTGAGGGGGATTGTTCATGTGTCCGAATGAGAAGTGCCGTGTGAGCGGTTTGAAATTCGGTGAAACGCTTATAGGGAATTCTCGCGGCCGAAATGTGTCAAATTCGTGAACTTTGACCCTATGAAAGTTGGGTTTTATTGGGCCTAGAGAGAAACTTTTTTTTTAAATTGATGTACTCTTCGAGAGCAACATTTTGGCTATCTCGGATTTTTAAAATTCGCGAATGGAGTTTCTGTAGGGAATTTCCGTTCGATTTTTGGCCCATTTTTTAAACCTTCAAAAATTCGCTATAAAAAACCTATCAAAGCTAGGACCACGAAATTTGGAGGGTTTGTAGGAAAAAATAGGGAGCCCTTTCACACCAAAATTTGCGACATTCTATCGAACCGTTTCGGAGATATTCGCGAGTTTTTGTTTTAGCATTACGGCGAAGAGTGGGGGACCCCCCATGGTGAGCCGCGACTGCGGAGCATGGGAAGGAAGGCCGAAACCCTGTTAGGCCACGTTTCAAATTTCAAGTCGATCGGAGAACTAGGGCCCGAGATATGGGGGGTCAAAGTTTGGCCCATTTCAGTGACCATTTCCGTGACCCCATCGAAATTTCGGTCGCTTGCGCCGGGGTCAAATATTGAGCTACGAGAAAACGCTTGCGGGGCATTGTTCATGTGTCCGAATGAGAAGTGCTGTGTGAGCGGTTTGAAATTCGGTGAAACGCTTATAGGGAAATCTCGCGGCCGAAATGTGTCAAATTCGTGAACTTTGTCCCTATGAAAGTTGGGTCCTATTGGGCCTAGAGAGAAACTTTTTTTTAAAATTGATGTACTCTTCGAGAGCAACATTTTGGCTATCTCGGATTTTAAAAATTGGCGAATGGAGTTTCTGTAGGGAATTTCCGTTCGATTTTTGGCCCATTTTTTAAACCTTCAAAAATTCGCCATAAAAACCTATTGAAGCTAGGACCACGAAATTTGGAGGGTTTGTAGGAAAAAATAAGGAGCCCTTTCACACCAAAATTTGCGCAATTCTATCGAACCGTTTCGGAGATATTCGCGAGTTTTTGTTTTAGCATTACGGCAAAAAGGGGCGGACCCCCATGGTGAGCTGCGATTGGCGAGCATGGGGAGGAAGGCTGAAACCCTGTTAGGCCACGTTTCAAATTTCAAGTCGATCGGACAATTAGGGCCCGAGATATGGGGGTCAAAATTTGGCCCATTTCCGTGACCCCATGGAAATTTAGGTCGCTTGCGCCGGGGTCAAAAATTGAGCTACGAGAAAACGCTTGCGGGGGATTGTTCATGTGTCTGAATGGGAAGTGCTGTTTGAGCGCTTTGAAATTCGGTGCAACGCTTATAGGGAATTGTCGCGGCCGAAACGTGTCAAATTCGTGAACTTTGACCCTATGAAAGTTGGGTCCTATTGGGCCTAGAGAGAAACTTTTTTTTAAAATTGATGTACTCTTCGAGAGCAACATTTTGGCTATCTCGGATTTTTAAAATTCGCGAATGGAGTTTCTGCAGGGAATTTCCGTTCGATTTTTGGCCTATTCTTTAAACATTGAAAAATTCACCAAAAAAAAAACTATGGAAGCTAGGACCACGAAATTTGGAGGGTTTGTAGGAAAAAATAGGGAGCCCTTTCACACCAAAATTTGCAACATTCTATCCAACCGTTTCGGAGATATTCGCGAGTTTTTGTTTTAGCATTACGGCAAAAAGGGGGGGACCCGCCATGGTGAGCCTCGACTGCGGAGCATGGGGAGGAAGGCTGAAACCCTGTTAGGCCACGTTTCAAATTTCAAGTCGATCGGACAATTAGGGCCCGAGATATGGGGGGTCAAAGTTTGGCCCATTTCAGTGACCATTTCCGTGACCCCATCGAAATTTCGGTCGCTTGCGCCGGGCTCAAAAATTGAGCTACGAGAAAACGCTTGAGGGGGATTGTTCATGTGTCCGAATGAGAAGTGCCGTGTGAGCGGTTTGAAATTCGGTGAAACGCTTATAGGGAATTCTCGCGGCCGAAATGTGTCAAATTCTTGAACTTTGACCCTATGAAAGTTGGGTTTTATTGGGCCTAGAGAGAAACTTTTTTTTTAAATTGATGTACTCTTCGAGAGCAACATTTTGGCTATCTCGGATTTTTAAAATTCGCGAATGGAGTTTCTGCAGGGAATTTCCGTTCCATTTTTGGCCCATTTTTTAAACCTTCAAAAATTCGCTATAAAAAACCTATCAAAGCTAGGACCACGAAATTTGGAGGGTTTGTAGGAAAAAATAGGGAGCCCTTTCACACCAAAATTTGCGACATTCTATCGAACCGTTTCGGAGATATTCGCGAGTTTTTGTTTTAGCATTACGGCGAAGAGTGGGGGACCCCCCATGGTGAGCCGCGACTGCGGAGCATGGGAAGGAAGGCCGAAACCCTGTTAGGCCACGTTTCAAATTTCAAGTCGATCGGAGAACTAGGGCCCGAGATATGGGGGGTCAAAGTTTGGCCCATTTCAGTGACCATTTCCGTGACCCCATCGAAATTTCGGTCGCTTGCGCCGGGGTCAAATATTGAGCTACGAGAAAACGCTTGCGGGGCATTGTTCATGTGTCCGAATGAGAAGTGCTGTGTGAGCGGTTTGAAATTCGGTGAAACGCTTATAGGGAAATCTCGCGGCCGAAATGTGTCAAATTCGTGAACTTTGTCCCTATGAAAGTTGGGTCCTATTGGGCCTAGAGAGAAACTTTTTTTTAAAATTGATGTACTCTTCGAGAGCAACATTTTGGCTATCTCGGATTTTAAAAATTGGCGAATGGAGTTTCTGTAGGGAATTTCCGTTCGATTTTTGGCCCATTTTTTAAACCTTCAAAAATTCGCCATAAAAACCTATTGAAGCTAGGACCACGAAATTTGGAGGGTTTGTAGGAAAAAATAAGGAGCCCTTTCACACCAAAATTTGCGCAATTCTATCGAACCGTTTCGGAGATATTCGCGAGTTTTTGTTTTAGCATTACGGCAAAAAGGGGCGGACCCCCATGGTGAGCTGCGATTGGCGAGCATGGGGAGGAAGGCTGAAACCCTGTTAGGCCACGTTTCAAATTTCAAGTCGATCGGACAATTAGGGCCCCAGATATGGGGGTCAAAATTTGGCCCATTTCCGTGACCCCATGGAAATTTAGGTCGCTTGCGCCGGGGTCAAAAATTGAGCTACGAGAAAACGCTTGCGGGGGATTGTTCATGTGTCTGAATGGGAAGTGCTGTTTGAGCGCTTTGAAATTCGGTGCAACGTATATAGGGAATTGTCGCGGCCGAAACGTGTCAAATTCGTGAACTTTGACCCTATGAAAGTTGGGTCCTATTGGGCCTAGAGAGAAACTTTTTTTTAAAATTGATGTACTCTTCGAGAGCAACATTTTGGCTATCTCGGATTTTTAAAATTCGCGAATGGAGTTTCTGCAGGGAATTTCCGTTCGATTTTTGGCCTATTCTTTAAACATTCAAAAATTCGCCAAAAAAAAAACTATGGAAGCTAGGACCACGAAATTTGGAGGGTTTGTAGGAAAAAATAGGGAGCCCTTTCACACCAAAATTTGCAACATTCCATCCAACCGTTTCGGAGATATTCGCGAGTTTTTGTTTTAGCATTACGGCAAAAAGGGGGGGACCCGCCATGGTGAGCCTCGACTGCGGAGCATGGGGAGGAAGGCCGAAATCCTGTTAGGCCACGTTTCAAATTTCAAGTCGATCGGACAATTAGGGCCCGAGATATGGGGGTCAAAATTTGGCCCATTTCCGTGACCCCATGGAAATTTAGGTCGCTTGCGCCGGGGTCAAAAATTGAGCTACGAGAAAACGCTTGCGGGGGATTGTTCATGTGTCTGAATGGGAAGTGCTGTTTGAGCGCTTTGAAATTCGGTGCAACGCTTATAGGGAATTGTCGCGGCCGAAACGTGTCAAATTCGTGAACTTTGACCCTATGAAAGTTGGGTCCTATTGGGCCTAGAGAGAAACTTTTTTTTAAAATTGATGTACTCTTCGAGAGCAACATTTTGGCTATCTCGGATTTTTAAAATTCGCGAATGGAGTTTCTGCAGGGAATTTCCGTTCGATTTTTGGCCTATTCTTTAAACATTGAAAAATTCACCAAAAAAAAAAAACTATGGAAGCTAGGACCACGAAATTTGGAGGGTTTGTAGGAAAAAATAGGGAGCCCTTTCACACCAAAATTTGCAACATTCTATCCAACCGTTTCGGAGATATTCGCGAGTTTTTGTTTTAGCATTACGGCAAAAAGGGGGGGACCCGCCATGGTGAGCCTCGACTGCGGAGCATGGGGAGGAAGGCTGAAACCCTGTTAGGCCACGTTTCAAATTTCAAGTCGATCGGACAATTAGGGCCCGAGATATGGGGGGTCAAAGTTTGGCCCATTTCAGTGACCATTTCCGTGACTCCATCGAAATTTCGGTCGCTTGCGCCGGGCTCAAAAATTGAGCTACGAGAAAACGCTTGAGGGGGATTGTTCATGTGTTCGAATGAGAAGTGCCGTGTGAGCGGTTTGAAATTCGGTGAAACGCTTATAGGGAATTCTCGCGGCCGAAATGTGTCAAATTCGTGAACTTTGACCCTATGAAAGTTGGGTTTTATTGGGCCTAGAGAGAAACTTTTTTTTTAAATTGATGTACTCTTCGAGAGCAACATTTTGGCTATCTCGGATTTTTAAAATTCGCGAATGGAGTTTCTGCAGGGAATTTCCGTTCCATTTTTGGCCTATTCTTTAAACATTCAAAAATTCGCCAAAACAAAACTATGGAAGCTAGGACCACGAAATTTGGAGGGTTTGTAGGAAAAAATAGGGAGCCCTTTCACACCAAAATTTGCGACATTCTATCCAACCGTTTCGGAGATATTCGCGAGTTTTTGTTTTAGCATTACGGCAAAAAGGGGGGACCCGCCATGGTGAGCCTCGACTGCGGAGCATGGGGAGGAAGGCAGAAACCCTGTTAGGCCACGTTTCAAATTTCAAGTCGATCGGACAATTAGGGCCCGAGATATGGGGGGTCAAAGTTTGGCCCATTTCAGTGACCATTTCCGTGACCCCATCGAAATTTCGGTCGCTTGCGCCGGGGTCAAAAATTGACCTACGAGAAAACGCTCGCGGGGGATTGTTCATGTGTCCGAATGAGAAGTGCTGTGTGAGCGGTTTGAAATTATTTGAAACGCTTATAGGGAATTCTCGCGGCCGAAATGTGTCAAATTCGTGAACTTTGACCCTATGAAAGTCGGGTCCTATTGGGCCTAGAGAGAAACTTTTTTTTAAAATTGATGTACTCTTCGAGAGCAACATTTTGGCTATCTCGGATTTTTAAAATTCGCGAATGGAGTTTCTGTAGGGAATTTCCGTTCGATTTTTGGCCCATTTTTTAAACCTTCAAAAATTCGCTATAAAAAACCTATCAAAGCTAGGACCACGAAATTTGGAGGGTTTGTAGGAAAAAATAGGGAGCCCTTTCACACCAAAATTTGCGACATTCTATCGAACCGTTTCGGAGATATTCGCGAGTTTTTGTTTTAGCATTACGGCGAAGAGTGGGGGACCCCCCATGGTGAGCCGCGACTGCGGAGCATGGGAAGGAAGGCCGAAACCCTGTTAGGCCACGTTTCAAATTTCAAGTCGATCGGAGAACTAGGGCCCGAGATATGGGGGGTCAAAGTTTGGCCCATTTCAGTGACCATTTCCGTGACCCCATCGAAATTTCGGTCGCTTGCGCCGGGGTCAAATATTGAGCTACGAGAAAACGCTTGCGGGGCATTGTTCATGTGTCCGAATGAGAAGTGCTGTGTGAGCGGTTTGAAATTCGGTGAAACGCTTATAGGGAAATCTCGCGGCCGAAATGTGTCAAATTCGTGAACTTTGTCCCTATGAAAGTTGGGTCCTATTGGGCCTAGAGAGAAACTTTTTTTAAAATTGATGTACTCTTCGAGAGCAACATTTTGGCTATCTCGGATTTTAAAAATTGGCGAATGGAGTTTCTGTAGGGAATTTCCGTTCGATTTTTGGCCCATTTTTTAAACCTTCAAAAATTCGCCATAAAAACCTATTGAAGCTAGGACCACGAAATTTGGAGGGTTTGTAGGAAAAAATAAGGAGCCCGTTCACACCAAAATTTGCGCAATTCTATCGAACCGTTTCGGAGATATTCGCGAGTTTTTGTTTTAGCATTACGGCAAAAAGGGGCGGACCCCCATGGTGAGCTGCGATTGGCGAGCATGGGGAGGAAGGCTGAAACCCTGTTAGGCCACGTTTCAAATTTCAAGTCGATCGGACAATTAGGGCCCGAGATATGGGGGTCAAAATTTGGCCCATTTCCGTGACCCCATGGAAATTTAGGTCGCTTGCGCCGGGGTCAAAAATTGAGCTACGAGAAAACGCTTGCGGGGGATTGTTCATGTGTCTGAATGGGAAGTGCTGTTTGAGCGCTTTGAAATTCGGTGCAACGCTTATAGGGAATTGTCGCGGCCGAAACGTGTCAAATTCGTGAACTTTGACCCTATGAAAGTTGGGTCCTATTGGGCCTAGAGAGAAACTTTTTTTTAAAATTGATGTACTCTTCGAGAGCAACATTTTGGCTATCTCGGATTTTTAAAATTCGCGAATGGAGTTTCTGCAGGGAATTTCCGTTCGATTTTTGGCCTATTCTTTAAACATTCAAAAATTCGCCAAAAAAAAAACTATGGAAGCTAGGACCACGAAATTTGGAGGGTTTGTAGGAAAAAATAGGGAGCCCTTTCACACCAAAATTTGCAACATTCCATCCAACCGTTTCGGAGATATTCGCGAGTTTTTGTTTTAGCATTACGGCAAAAAGGGGGGGACCCGCCATGGTGAGCCTCGACTGCGGAGCATGGGGAGGAAGGCCGAAATCCTGTTAGGCCACGTTTCAAATTTCAAGTCGATCGGACAATTAGGGCCCGAGATATGGGGGTCAAAATTTGGCCCATTTCCGTGACCCCATGGAAATTTAGGTCGCTTGCGCCGGGGTCAAAAATTGAGCTACGAGAAAACGCTTGCGGGGGATTGTTCATGTGTCTGAATGGGAAGTGCTGTTTGAGCGCTTTGAAATTCGGTGCAACGCTTATAGGGAATTGTCGCGGCCGAAACGTGTCAAATTCGTGAACTTTGACCCTATGAAAGTTGGGTCCTATTGGGCCTAGAGAGAAACTTTTTTTTAAAATTGATGTACTCTTCGAGAGCAACATTTTGGCTATCTCGGATTTTTAAAATTCGCGAATGGAGTTTCTGCAGGGAATTTCCGTTCGATTTTTGGCCTATTCTTTAAACATTGAAAAATTCACCAAAAAAAAAAACTATGGAAGCTAGGACCACGAAATTTGGAGGGTTTGTAGGAAAAAATAGGGAGCCCTTTCACACCAAAATTTGCAACATTCTATCCAACCGTTTCGGAGATATTCGCGAGTTTTTGTTTTAGCATTACGGCAAAAAGGGGGGGACCCGCCATGGTGAGCCTCGACTGCGGAGCATGGGGAGGAAGGCTGAAACCCTGTTAGGCCACGTTTCAAATTTCAAGTCGATCGGACAATTAGGGCCCGAGATATGGGGGGTCAAAGTTTGGCCCATTTCAGTGACCATTTCCGTGACTCCATCGAAATTTCGGTCGCTTGCGCCGGGCTCAAAAATTGAGCTACGAGAAAACGCTTGAGGGGGATTGTTCATGTGTTCGAATGAGAAGTGGCGTGTGAGCGGTTTGAAATTCGGTGAAACGCTTATAGGGAATTCTCGCGGCCGAAATGTGTCAAATTCGTGAACTTTGACCCTATGAAAGTTGGGTTTTATTGGGCCTAGAGAGAAACTTTTTTTTTAAATTGATGTACTCTTCGAGAGCAACATTTTGGCTATCTCGGATTTTTAAAATTCGCGAATGGAGTTTCTGCAGGGAATTTCCGTTCCATTTTTGGCCTATTCTTTAAACATTCAAAAATTCGCCAAAACAAAACTATGGAAGCTAGGACCACGAAATTTGGAGGGTTTGTAGGAAAAAATAGGGAGCCCTTTCACACCAAAATTTGCGACATTCTATCCAACCGTTTCGGAGATATTCGCGAGTTTTTGTTTTAGCATTACGGCAAAAAGGGGGGACCCGCCATGGTGAGCCTCGACTGCGGAGCATGGGGAGGAAGGCAGAAACCCTGTTAGGCCACGTTTCAAATTTCTAGTCGATCGGACAATTAGGGCCCGAGATATGGGGGGTCAAAGTTTGGCCCATTTCAGTGACCATTTCCGTGACCCCATCGAAATTTCGGTCGCTTGCGCCGGGGTCAAAAATTGACCTACGAGAAAACGCTCGCGGGGGATTGTTCATGTGTCCGAATGAGAAGTGCTGTGTGAGCGGTTTGAAATTATTTGAAACGCTTATAGGGAATTCTCGCGGCCGAAATGTGTCAAATTCGTGAACTTTGACCCTATGAAAGTCGGGTCCTATTGGGCCTAGAGAGAAACTTTTTTTTTAAATTGATGTACTCTTCGAGAGCAACATTTTGGCTATCTCGGATTTTTAAAATTCGCGAATGGAGTTTCTGTAGGGAATTTCCGTTCGATTTTTGGCCCATTTTTTAAACCTTCAAAAATTCGCTATAAAAAACCTATCAAAGCTAGGACCACGAAATTTGGAGGGTTTGTAGGAAAAAATAGGGAGCCCTTTCACACCAAAATTTGCGACATTCTATCGAACCGTTTCGGAGATATTCGCGAGTTTTTGTTTTAGCATTACGGCGAAGAGTGGGGGACCCCCCATGGTGAGCCGCGACTGCGGAGCATGGGAAGGAAGGCCGAAACCCTGTTAGGCCACGTTTCAAATTTCAAGTCGATCGGAGAACTAGGGCCCGAGATATGGGGGGTCAAAGTTTGGCCCATTTCAGTGACCATTTCCGTGACCCCATCGAAATTTCGGTCGCTTGCGCCGGGGTCAAATATTGAGCTACGAGAAAACGCTTGCGGGGCATTGTTCATGTGTCCGAATGAGAAGTGCTGTGTGAGCGGTTTGAAATTCGGTGAAACGCTTATAGGGAAATCTCGCGGCCGAAATGTGTCAAATTCGTGAACTTTGTCCCTATGAAAGTTGGGTCCTATTGGGCCTAGAGAGAAACTTTTTTTTAAAATTGATGTACTCTTCGAGAGCAACATTTTGGCTATCTCGGATTTTAAAAATTGGCGAATGGAGTTTCTGTAGGGAATTTCCGTTCGATTTTTGTCCCATTTTTTAAACCTTCAAAAATTCGCCATAAAAACCTATTGAAGCTAGGACCACGAAATTTGGAGGGTTTGTAGGAAAAAATAAGGAGCCCTTTCACACCAAAATTTGCGCAATTCTATCGAACCGTTTCGGAGATATTCGCGAGTTTTTGTTTTAGCATTACGGCAAAAAGGGGCGGACCCCCATGGTGAGCTGCGATTGGCGAGCATGGGGAGGAAGGCTGAAACCCTGTTAGGCCACGTTTCAAATTTCAAGTCGATCGGACAATTAGGGCCCGAGATATGGGGGTCAAAATTTGGCCCATTTCCGTGACCCCATGGAAATTTAGGTCGCTTGCGCCGGGGTCAAAAATTGAGCTACGAGAAAAAGCTTGCGGGGGATTGTTCATGTGTCTGAATGGGAAGTGCTGTTTGAGCGCTTTGAAATTCGGTGCAACGCTTATAGGGAATTGTCGCGGCCGAAACGTGTCAAATTCGTGAACTTTGACCCTATGAAAGTTGGGTCCTATTGGGCCTAGAGAGAAACTTTTTTTTAAAATTGATGTACTCTTCGAGAGCAACATTTTGGCTATCTCGGATTTTTAAAATTCGCGAATGGAGTTTCTGCAGGGAATTTCCGTTCGATTTTTGGCCTATTCTTTAAACATTCAAAAATTCGCCAAAAAAAAAAACTATGGAAGCTAGGACCACGAAATTTGGAGGGTTTGTAGGAAAAAATAGGGAGCCCTTTCACACCAAAATTTGCAACATTCTATCCAACCGTTTCGGAGATATTCGCGAGTTTTTGTTTTAGCATTACGGCAAAAAGGGGGGGACCCGCCATGGTGAGCCTCGACTGCGGAGCATGGGGAGGAAGGCCGAAATCCTGTTAGGCCACGTTTCAAATTTCAAGTCGATCGGACAATTAGGGCCCGAGATATGGGGGGTCAAAGTTTGGCCCATTTCAGTGACCATTTCCGTGACCCCATCGAAATTTCGGTCGCTTGCGCCGGGGTCAAAAATTGAGCTACGAGAAAACGCTTGCGGGCGATTGTTCATGTGTCTGAATGGGAAGTGCTGTTTGAGCGCTTTGAAATTCGGTGCAACGCTTATAGGGAATTGTCGCGGCCGAAATGTGTCAAATTCGTGAACTTTGACCCTATGAAAGTTGGGTCCTATTGGGCCTAGAGAGAAACTTTTTTTTTAAATTTTTGTTCTCTTCGAGAGCAACATTTTGGCTATCTCGGATTTTTAAAATTCGCGAATGGAGTTTCTGTAGGGAATTTCCGTTCGATTTTTGGCCTATTTTTTAAACATTCAAAAATTCGCCAAAAAAAACTATGGAAGCTAGGACCACGAAATTTGGAGGGTTTGTAGGAACAAATAGGGAGCCCTTTCACACCAAAATTTGCGACATTCTATCGAACCGTTTCGGAGATATTCGCGAGTTTTTGTTTTAGCATTACGGCAAAAAGTGGGGGACCCGCCATGGTGAGCCTCGACTGCGGAGCATGGGGAGGAAGGCCGAAACCCTGTTAGGCCACGTTTCAAATTTCAAGTCGATCGGACAATTAGGGCCCGAGATATGGGGGGTCAAAGTTTGGCCCATTTCAGTGACCATTTCCGTGACCCCATCGAAATTTCGGTCGCTTGCGCCGGGGTCAAAAATTGAGCTACGAGAAAACGCTTGCGGGGGATTGTTCATGTGTCCGAATGGGAAGTGCTGTGTGAGCGGTTTGAAATTCGGTGAAACGCTTATAGGGAATTCTCGCGGCCGAAATGTGTCAAATCCGTGAACTTTGACCCTATGAAAGTTGGGTCCTATTGGGCCTAGAGAGAAACTTTTTTTTAAAATTGATGTACTCTTCGAGAGCAACATTTTGGCTATCTCGGATTTTTAAAATTCGCGAATGGAGTTTTTGCAGGGAATTTCCGTTCGATTTTTGGCCTATTCTTTAAACCTTCAAAAATTCGCCATAAAAAAACTATTGAAGCTAGGACCACGAAATTTTGAGGGTTTGTAGGAAAAAATAGGGAGCCCTTTCACAGCAAAATTTGCGCAATTCTATCGAACCGTTTCGGAGATATTCGCGAGTTTTTGTTTTAGCATTACGGCGAAAAGGAGGGACCCCCCCTGGTGAGCTGCGACTGCGGAGCATGGGGAGGAAGGCCGAAACCCTGTTAGGCCACGTTTCAAATCTCAAGTCGATCGGACAATTAGGGCCCGAGATATGGGGGGTCAAAGTTTGGCCCATTTCAGTGACCATTTCCGTGACCCCATCGAAATTTCGGTCGCTTCCGCCGGGGTCAAAAATTGAGCTACGAGAAAACGCTTGCGGGGGATTGTTCATGTGTCCGAATGAGAAGTGCTGTGTGAGCGGTTTGAAATTCGGTGCAACGGTTACAGGGAATTCTCGCGGCCGAAATGTGTCAAATTCGTGAACTTTGTCCCTATGAAAGTTGGGTCCTATTGGGCCTAGAGAGAAACTTTTTTTTAAAATTGATGTACTCTTCGAGAGCAACATTTTGGCTATCTCGGATTTTAAAAATTCGCGAATGGAGTTTCTGTAGGGAATTTCCGTTCGATTTTTGGCCCATTTTTTAAACCTTCAAAAATTCGCCATAAAAACCTATTGAAGCTAGGACCACGAAATTTGGAGGGTTTGTAGGAAAAAATAAGGAGCCCTTTCACACCAAAATTTGCGCAATTCTATCGAACCGTTTCGGAGATATTCGCGAGTTTTTGTTTTAGCATTACGGCAAAAAGGGGGGGATCCCCCCTGGTGAGCCGCGACTGCGGAGCATGGGGAGGAAGGCCGAAACACTGTTAGGCCACGTTTCAAATTTCAAGTCGATCGGACAATTAGGGCCCGAGATATGGGGGGTCAAAGTTTGGCCCATTTCAGTGACCATTTCCGTGACCCCATCGAAATTTCGGTCGCTTGCGCCGGGGTCAAAAATTGAGCTACGAGAAAACGCTTGCGGGGCATTGTTCATGTGTCCGAATGAGAAGTGCTGTGTGAGCGGTTTGAAATTCGGTGAAACGCTTATAGGGAAATCTCGCGGCCGAAATGTGTCAAATTCGTGAACTTTGACCCTATGAAAGTTGGGTCCTATTGGGCCTAGAGAGAAACTTTTTTTTTAAATTGATGTACTCTTCGAGAGCAACATTTTGGCTATCTCGGATTTTTAAAATTCGCGAATGGAGTTTCTGCAGGGAATTTCCGTTCGATTTTTGGCCTATTCTTTAAACCTTCAAAAATTCGCCATAAAAAAACTATTGAAGCTAGGACCACCAAATTTGGAGGGTTTGTAGGCAAAAATAGGGAGCCCTTTCACATGAAAATTTGCGACATTCTATCGAACCGTTTCGGAGATATTTGTGAGTTTTTGTTTTAACATTACGGCGAAAAGGGGCGGACCCCCATGGTGAGCTGCGATTGCCGAGCATGGGGAGGAAGGCTGAAACCCTGTTAGGCCACGTTTCAAATTTCAAGTCGATCGGACAATTAGGGCCCGAGATATGGGGGTCAAAATTTGGCCCATTTCCGTGACCCCATGGAAATTTAGGTCGCTTGCGCCGGGGTCAAAAATTGAGCTACGAGAAAACGCTTGCGGGGGATTGTTCATGTGTCTGAATGGGAAGTTCTGTTTGAGCGCTTTGAAATTCGGTGCAACGCTTATAGGGAATTGTCGCGCCCGAAATGTGTCAAATTCGTGAACTTTGACCCTATGAAAGTTGGGTCCTATTGGGCCTAGAGAGAAACTTTTTTTTTAAATTGATGTACTCTTCGAGAGCAACATTTTGGCTACCTCGGATTTTTAATAGTTTCGAATGGAGTTTCTGCAGGGTATTTCCGTTCGATTTTTGGCCCATTTTTTAAACATTCAAAAATTCGCCATAAAAAACTATTAAAGCTAGGACCACGAAATTTGGAGGGTTTGTAGGAAAAAATAGGGAGCCCTTTCACACCAAAATTTGCGCAATTCTATCGAACCGTTTCGGAGATATTCGCGAGTTTTTGTTTTAGCATTACGGCGAAAAGGAGGGACCCCCCCCGGTGAGCCGCGACTGCGGAGCATGGGGAGGAAGGCCGAAACCCTGTTAGGCCACGTTTCAAATTTCAAGTCGATCGGACAATTAGGGCCCGAGATATGGGGGGTCAAAGTTTGGCCCATTTCAGTGACCATTTCCGTGACCCCATCGAAATTTCGGTCGCTTGCGCCGGGGTCAAAAATTGACCTACGAGAAAACGCTCGCGGGGGATTGTTCATGTGTCCGAATGAGAAGTGCTGTGTGAGCGGTTTGAAATTATTTGAAACGCTTATAGGGAATTCTCGCGGCCGAAATGTGTCAAATTCGTGAACTTTGACCCTATGAAAGTCGGGTCCTATTGGGCCTAGAGAGAAACTTTTTTTTTAAATTGATGTACTCTTCGAGAGCAACATTTTGGCTATCTCGGATTTTTAAAATTCCCGAATGGAGTTTCTGTAGGGAATTTCCGTTCGATTTTGGCCCATTTTTTAAACCTTCAAAAATTCGCCATAAAAAAGCTATTGAAGCTAGGACCACGAAATTTGGAGGGCTTGTAGGAAAAAATAGGGAGCCCTTTCACACCAAAATTTGCGCAATTCTATCGAACCGTTTCGGAGATATTCGCGAGTTTTTGTTTTAGCATTACGGCAAAAAGGGGGGGACCCCCCCCTGGTGAGCCGCGACTGCGGAGCATGGGGAGGAAGGCCGAAACCCTGTTAGGCCACGTTTCAAATTTCAAGTCGATCGGACAACTAGGGCCCGAGATATGGGGGGTCAAAGTTTGGCCCATTTCAGTGACCATTTCCGTGACCCCATCGAAATTTCGGTCGCTTGCGCCGGGGTCAAAAATTGAGCTACGAGAAAACGCTTGCGGGGCATTGTTCATGTGTCCGAATGAGAAGTGCTGTGTGAGCGGTTTGAAATTCGGTGAAACGCTTATAGGGAAATCTCGCGGCCGAAATGTGTCAAATTCGTGAACTTTGACCCTATGAAAGTTGGGTCCTATTGGGCCTAGAGAGAAACTTTTTTTTTAAATTGATGTACTCTTCGAGAGCAACATTTCGGTTATCTCGGATTTTTAAAATTCGCGAATGGAGTTTCTGCAGGGAATTTCCGTTCGATTTTTGGCCTATTCTTTAAACCTTCAAAAATTCGCCATAAAAAAACTATTGAAGCTAGGACCACGAAATTTGGAGGGTTTGTAGGCAAAAATAGGGAGCCCTTTCACACCAAAATTTGCGACATTCTATCGAACCGTTTCGGAGATATTTGTGAGTTTTTGTTTTAGCATTACGGCGAAAAGGGGCGGACCCCCATGGTGAGCTGCGATTGGCGAGCATGGGGAGGAAGGCTGAAACCCTGTTAGGCCACGTTTCAAATTTCAAGTCGATCGGACAATTAGGGCCCGAGATATGGGGGTCAAAATTTGGCCCATTTCCGTGACCCCATGGAAATTTAGGTCGCTTGCGCCGGGGTCAAAAATTGAGCTACGAGAAAACGCTTGCGGGGGATTGTTCATGTGTCTGAATGGGAAGTTCTGTTTGAGCGCTTTGAAATTCGGTGCAACGCTTATAGGGAATTGTCGCGCCCGAAATGTGTCAAATTCGTGAACTTTGACCCTATGAAAGTTGGGTCCTATTGGGCCTAGAGAGAAACTTTTTTTTTAAATTGATGTACTCTTCGAGAGCAACATTTTGGCTATCTCGGATTTTTAAAATTCGCGAATGGAGTTTCTGCAGGGAATTTCCGTTCGATTTTTGGCCTATTCTTTAAACATTCAAAAATTCGCCAAAAAAAAAAACTATGGAAGCTAGGACCACGAAATTTGGAAGGTTTGTAGGAAAAAATAGGGAGCCCTTTCACACCAAAATTTGCAACATTCTATCCAACCGTTTCGGAGATATTCGCGAGTTTTTGTTTTAGCATTACGGCAAAAAGGGGGGGACCCGCCATGGTGAGCCTCGACTGCGGAGCATGGGGAGGAAGGCTGAAACCCTGTTAGGCCACGTTTCAAATTTCAAGTCGATCGGACAATTAGGGCCCGAGATATGGGGGGTCAAAATTTGGCCCATTTCAGTGACCATTTCCGTGACTCCATCGAAATTTCGGTCGCTTGCGCCGGGGTCAAAAATTGAGCTACGAGAAAACGCTTGCGGGGGTTGTTCATGTGTGCGAATGGGAAGTGCTGTGTGAGCGGTTTGAAATTCGGTGCAACGGTTACAGGGAATTCTCGCGGCCGAAATGTGTCAAATTCGTGAACTTTGACCCTATGAAAGTCGGGTCCTATTGGGCCTAGAGAGAAACTTTTTTTTTAAATTGATGTACTCTTCGAGAGCAACATTTTGGCTACCTCGGATTTTTAATAGTTTCGAATGGAGTTTCTGCAGGGTATTTCCGTTCGATTTTTGGCCCATTTTTTAAACATTCAAAAATTCGCCATAAAAAACTATTAAAGCTAGGACCACGAAATTTGGAGGGTTTGTAGGAAAAAATAGGGAGCCCTTTCACACCAAAATTTGCGCAATTCTATCGAACCGTTTCGGAGATATTCGCGAGTTTTTGTTTTAGCATTACGGCGAAAAGGAGGGACCCCCCCCTGGTGAGCCGCGACTGCGGAGCATGGGGAGGAAGGCCGAAACCCTGTTAGGCCACGTTTCAAATTTCAAGTCGATCGGACAATTAGGGCCCGAGATATGGGGGGTCAAAGTTTGGCCCATTTCAGTGACCATTTCCGTGACCCCATCGAAATTTCGGTCGCTTGCGCCGGGGTCAAAAATTGACCTACGAGAAAACGCTCGCGGGGGATTGTTCATGTGTCCGAATGAGAAGTGCTGTGTGAGCGGTTTGAAATTATTTGAAACGCTTATAGGGAATTCTCGCGGCCGAAATGTGTCAAATTCGTGAACTTTGACCCTATGAAAGTCGGGTCCTATTGGGCCTAGAGAGAAACTTTTTTTTTAAATTGATGTACTCTTCGAGAGCAACATTTTGGCTATCTCGGATTTTTAAAATTCCCGAATGGAGTTTCTGTAGGGAATTTCCGTTCGATTTTGGCCCATTTTTTAAACATTCAAAAATTCGCCATAAAAAAGCTATTGAAGCTAGGACCACGAAATTTGGAGGGCTTGTAGGAAAAAATAGGGAGCCCTTTCACACCAAAATTTGCGCAATTCTATCGAACCGTTTCGGAGATATTCGCGAGTTTTTGTTTTAGCATTACGGCAAAAAGGGGGGGACCCCCCCCTGGTGAGCCGCGACTGCGGAGCATGGGGAGGAAGGCCGAAACCCTGTTAGGCCACGTTTCAAATTTCAAGTCGATCGGACAACTAGGGCCCGAGATATGGGGGGTCAAAGTTTGGCCCATTTCAGTGACCATTTCCGTGACCCCATCGAAATTTCGGTCGCTTGCGCCGGGGTCAAAAATTGAGCTACGAGAAAACGCTTGCGGGGCATTGTTCATGTGTCCGAATGAGAAGTGCTGTGTGAGCGGTTTGAAATTCGGTGAAACGCTTATAGGGAAATCTCGCGGCCGAAATGTGTCAAATTCGTGAACTTTGAACCTATGAAAGTTGGGTCCTATTGGGCCTAGAGAGAAACTTTTTTTTTAAATTGATGTACTCTTCGAGAGCAACATTTTGGCTATCTCGGATTTTTAAAATTCGCGAATGGAGTTTCTGCAGGGAATTTCCGTTCGATTTTTGGCCTATTTTTTAAACATTCAAAAATTCGCCATAAAAAAACTATTGAAGCTAGGACCACGAAATTTGTAGGGTTTGTAGGAAAAAATAGGGAGCCCTTTCACACCAAAATTTGCGACGTTGTATCGAACCGTTTCGGAGATATTTGTGAGTTTTTGTTTTAGCATTACGGCGAAAAGGGGCGGACCCCCATGGTGAGCTGCGATTGGCGAGCATGGGGAGGAAGGCTGAAACCCTGTTAGGCCACGTTTCAAATTTCAAGTCGATCGGACAATTAGGGCCCGAGATATGGTGGTCAAAATTTGGCCCATTTTCGTGACCCCATGGAAATTTAGGTCGCTTGCGCCGGGGTCAAAAATTGAGCTACGAGAAAACGCTTGCGGGGGATTGTTCATGTGTCTGAATGGGAAGTGCTGTTTGAGCGCTTTGAAATTCGGTGCAACGCTTATAGGGAATTGTCGCGGCCGAAATGTGTCAAATTCGTGAACTTTGACCCTATGAAAGTTGGGTCCTATTGGGCCTAGAGAGAAACTTTTTTTTTAAATTGATGTACTCTTCGAGAGCAACATTTTGGCTATCTCGGATTTTTAAAATTCGCGAATGGAGTTTCTGCAGGGAATTTCCGTTCGATTTTTGGCCTATTCTTTAAACCTTCAAAAATTCGCCATAAAAAAACTATTGAAGCTAGGACCACGAAATTTGGAGGGTTTGTAGGCAAAAATAGGGAGCCCTTTCACACGAAAATTTGCGACATTCTATCGAACCGTTTCGGAGATATTTGTGAGTTTTTGTTTTAGCATTACGGCGAAATGGGGCGGACCCCCATGGTGAGCTGCGATTGGCGAGCATGGGGAGGAAGGGTGAAACCCTGTTAGGCCACGTTTCAAATTTCAAGTCGATCGGACAATTAGGGCCCGAGATATGGGGGTCAAAATTTGGCCCATTTCCGTGACCCCATGGAAATTTAGGTCGCTTGCGCCGGGGTCAAAAATTGAGCTACGAGAAAACGCTTGCGGGGGATTGTTCATGTGTCTGAATGGGAAGTGCTGTTTGAGCGCTTTGAAATTCGGTGCAACGCTTATAGGGAATTGTCGCGGCCGAAATGTGTCAAATTCGTGAACTTTGACCCTATGAAAGTTGGGTCCTATTGGGCCTAGAGAGAAACTTTTTTTTTAAATTGATGTACTCTTCGAGAGCAACATTTTGGCTATCTCGGATTTTTAAAATTCGCGAATGGAGTTTCTGCAGGGAATTTCCGTTCGATTTTTGGCCTATTCTTTAAACATTCAAAAATTCGCCATAAAAAACCTATTAAAGCTAGGACCACGAAATTTGGAGGGTTTGTAGGAAAAATAGGGAGCCCTTTCACACCAAAATTTGCGCAATTCTATCGAAACGTTTCGGAGATATTCGCGAGTTTTTGTTTTAGCATTACGGCAAAAAGGGGGGACCCCCCCCTAGTGAGCCGCGACTGCGGAGCGTGGGGAGGAAGGCCGAAACCTTTTAGGCCACGTTTCAAATTTCAAGTCGATCGGACAATTAGGGCCCGAGATATGGGGGTCAAAATTTGGCCCATTTCCGTGACCCCATGGAAATTTAGGTCGCTTGCGCCGGGGTCAAAAATTGAGCTACGAGAAAACGCTTACGGGGGATTGTTCATGTGTCTGAATGGGAAGTGCTGTTTGAGCGCTTTGAAATTCGGTGCAACGCTTATAGGGAATTGTCGCGGCCGAAATGTGTCAAATTCGTGAACTTTGACCCTATGAAAGTTGGGTCCTATTGGGCCTAGAGAGAAACTTTTTTTTTAAATTGATGTACTCTTCGAGAGCAACATTTTGGCTATCTCGGATTTTTAAAATTCGCGAATGGAGTTTCTGCAGGGAATTTCCGTTCGATTTTTGGCCTATTCTTTAAACATTCAAAAATTCGCCAAAAAAAAAAAACTATGGAAGCTAGGACCACGAAATTTGGAGGGTTTGTAGGAAAAAATAGGGAGCCCTTTCACACCAAAATTTGCAACATTCTATCCAACCGTTTCGGAGATATTCGCGAGTTTTTGTTTTAGCATTACGGCAAAAAGGGGGGACCCGCCATGGTGAGCCTCGACTGCGGAGCATGGGGAGGAAGGCTGAAACCCTGTTAGGCCACGTTTCAAATTTCAAGTCGATCGGACAATTAGGGCCCGAGATATGGGGGGTCAAAGTTTGGCCCATTTCAGTGACCATTTCCGTGACCCCATCGAAATTTCGGTCGCTTGCGCCGGGGTCAAAAATTGAGCTACGAGAAAACGCTTGCGGGGGATTGTTCATGTGTCCGAATGGGAAGTGCTGTGTGAGCGGTTTGAAATTCGGTGCAACGGTTACAGGGAATTCTCGCGGCCGAAATGTGTCAAATTCGTGAACTTTGACCCTATGAAAGTCGGGTCCTATTAGGCCTAGAGAGAAACTTTTTTTTTAAATTGATGTACTCTTCGAGAGCAACATTTTGGCTACCTCGGATTTTTAATAGTTTCGAATGGAGTTTCTGCAGGGTATTTCCGTTCGATTTTTGGCCCATTTTTTAAACCTTCAAAAATTCGCCATAAAAAAACTATTGAAGCTAGGACCACGAAATTTGGAGGGCTTGTAGGAAAAAATAGGGAGCCCTTTCACACCAAAATTTGCAACATTCTATCCAACCGTTTCGGAGATATTCGCGAGTTTTTGTTTTAGCATTACGGCAAAAAGGGGGGACCCGCCATGGTGAGCCTCGACTGCGGAGCATGGGGAGGAAGGCTGAAACCCTGTTAGGCCACGTTTCAAATTTCAAGTCGATCGGACAATTAGGGCCCGAGATATGGGGGGTCAAAGTTTGGCCCATTTTAGTGACCATTTCCGTGACCCCATCGAAATTTCGGTCGCTTGCGCCGGGGTCAAAAATTGACCTACGAGAAAACGCTCGCGGGGGATTGTTCATGTGTCCGAATGAGAAGTGCTGTGTGAGCGGTTTGAAATTATTTGAAACGCTTATAGGGAATTCTCGCGGCCGAAATGTGTCAAATTCGTGAACTTTGACCCTATGAAAGTCGGGTCCTATTGGGCCTAGAGAGAAACTTTTTTTTAAAATTGATGTACTCTTCGAGAGCAACATTTTGGCTATCTCGGATTTTTAAAATTCGCGAATGGAGTTTCTGTAGGGAATTTCCGTTCGATTTTTGGCCCATTTTTTAAACCTTCAAAAATTCGCCATAAAAAACCTATTGAAGCTAGGACCACGAAATTTGGAGGGCTTGTAGGAAAAAATAGGGAGCCCTTTCACACCAAAATTTGCGCAATTCTATCGAACCGTTTCGGAGATATTCGCGAGTTTTTGTTTTAGCATTACGGCAAAAAGGGGGGCCCCCCCCTGGTGAGCCGCGACTGCGGAGCATGGGGAGGAAGGCCGAAACCCTGTTAGGCCACGTTTCAAATTTCAAGTCGATCGGACAACTAGGGCCCGAAATATGGGGGGTCAAAGTTTGGCCCATTTCAGTGACCATTTCCGTGACCCCATCGAAATTTCGGTCGCTTGCGCCGGGGTCAAAAATTGAGCTACGAGAAAACGCTTGCGGGGCATTGTTCATGTGTCCGAATGAGAAGTGCTGTGTGAGCGGTTTGAAATTCGGTGAAACGCTTATAGGGAAATCTCGCGGCCGAAATGTGTCAAATTCGTGAACTTTGACCCTATGAAAGTTGGGTGCTATTGGGCCTAGAGAGAAACTTTTTTTTTAAATTGATGTACTCTTCGAGAGCAACATTTTGGCTATCTCGGATTTTTAAAATTCGCGAATGGAGTTTCTGCAGGGAATTTCCGTTCGATTTTTGGCCTATTCTTTAAACCTTCAAAAATTCGCCATAAAAAAACTATTGAAGCTAGGACCACGAAATTTGGAGGGTTTGTAGGCAAAAATAGGGAGCCCTTTCACACGAAAATTTGCGACATTCTATCGAACCGTTTCGGAGATATTTGTGAGTTTTTGTTTTAGCATTACGGCGAAAAGGGGCGGACCCCCATGGTGAGCTGCGATTGGCGAGCATGGGGAGGAAGGCTGAAACCCTGTTAGGCCACGTTTCAAATTTCAAGTCGATCGGACAATTAGGGCCCGAGATATGGGGGTCAAAATTTGGCCCATTTTCGTGACCCCATGGAAATTTAGGTCGCTTGCGCCGGGGTCAAAAATTGAGCTACGAGAAAACGCTTGCGGGGGATTGTTCATGTGTCTGAATGGGAAGTGCTGTTTGAGCGCTTTGAAATTCGGTGCAACGCTTATAGGGAATTGTCGCGGCCGAAATGTGTCAAATTCGTGAACTTTGACCCTATGAAAGTTGGGTCCTATTGGGCCTAGAGAGAAACTTTTTTTTAAATTGATGTACTCTTCGAGAGCAACATTTTGGCTATCTCGGATTTTTAAAATTCGCGAATGGAGTTTCTGCAGGGAATTTCCGTTCGATTTTTGGCCTATTCTTTAAACCTTCAAAAATTCGCCATAAAAAAACTATTGAAGCTAGGACCACGAAATTTGGAGGGTTTGTAGGCAAAAATAGGGAGCCCTTTCACACGAAAATTTGCGACATTCTATCGAACCGTTTCGGAGATATTTGTGAGTTTTTGTTTTAGCATTACGGCGAAAAGGGGCGGACCCCCATGGTGAGCTGCGATTGGCGAGCATGGGGAGGAAGGGTGAAACCCTGTTAGGCCACGTTTCAAATTTCAAGTCGATCGGACAATTAGGGCCCGAGATATGGGGGTCAAAATTTGGCCCATTTCCGTGACCCCATGGAAATTTAGGTCGCTTGCGCCGGGGTCAAAAATTGAGCTACGAGAAAACGCTTGCGGGGGATTGTTCATGTGTCTGAATGGGAAGTGCTGTTTGAGCGCTTTGAAATTCGGTGCAACGCTTATAGGGAATTCTCGCGGCCGAAATGTGTCAAATTCGTGAACTTCCACCCTATGAAAGTTGGGTCCTATTGGGCCTAGAAAGAAACTTTTTTTTAAAATTGATGTACTCTTCGAGAGCAACATTTTGGCTATCTCGGATTTTTAAAATTCGCGAATGGAGTTTCTGCAGGGAATTTCCGTTCGATTTTTGGCCTATTCTTTAAACATTCAAAAATTCGCCAAAAAAAAAACTATGGAAGCTAGGACCACGAAATTTGGAGGGTTTGTAGGAAAAAATAGGGAGCCCTTTCACACCAAAATTTGCAACATTCTATCCAACCGTTTCGGAGATATTCGCGAGTTTTTGTTTTAGCATTACGGCAAAAAGGGGGGGACCCGCCATGGTGAGCCTCGACTGCGGAGCATGGGGAGGAAGGCTGAAACCCTGTTAGGCCACGTTTCAAATTTCAAGTCGATCGGACAATTAGGGCCCGAGATATGGGGGGTCAAAGTTTGGCCCATTTCAGTGACCATTTCCGTGACTCCATCGAAATCTCGGTCGCTTGCGCCGGGGTCAAAAATTGAGCTACGAGAAAACGCTTGCGGGGGATTGTTCATGTGTCCGAATGGGAAGTGCTGTGTGAGCGGTTTGAAATTCGGTGCAACGGTTACAGGGAATTCTCGCGGCCGAAATGTGTCAAATTCGTGAACTTTGACCCTATGAAAGTCGGGTCCTATTGGGCCTAGAGAGAAACTTTTTTTTTTAAATTGATGTACTCTTCGAGAGCAACATTTTGGCTATCTCGGATTTTTAAAATTCGCGAATGGAGTTTCTGTAGGGAATTTCCGTTCGATTTTTGGCCCATTTTTTAAACCTTCAAAAATTCGCCATAAAAAACCTATTGAAGCTAGGACCACGAAATTTGGAGGGCTTGTAGGAAAAAATAGGGAGCCCTTTCACACCAAAATTTGCGCAATTCTATCGTACCGTTTCGGAGATATTCGCGAGTTTTTGTTTTAGCATTACGGCAAAAAGGGGGGGACCCCCCCTGGTGAGCCGCGACTGCGGAGCATGGGGAGGAAGGCCGAAACCCTGTTAGGCCACGTTTCAAATTTCAAGTCGATCGGACAAATAGGGCCCGAGATATGGGGGGTCAAAGTTTGGCCCATTTCAGTGACCACTTCCGTGACCCCATCGAAATTTCGGTCGCTTGCGCCGGGGTCAAAAATTGAGCTACGAGAAAACGCTTGCGGGGCATTGTTCATGTGTCCGAATGAGAAGTGCTGTGTGAGCGGTTTGAAATTCGGTGAAACGCTTATAGGGAAATCTCGCGGCCGAAATGTGTCAAATTCGTGAACTTTGACCCTATGAAAGTTGGGTCCTATTGGGCCTAGAGAGAAACTTTTTTTTTAAATTGATGTACTCTTCGAGAGCAACATTTTGGCTATCTCGGATTTTTAAAATTCGCGAATGGAGTTTTTGCAGGGAATTTCCGTTCGATTTTTGGCCTATTCTTTAAACCTTCAAAAATTCGCCATAAAAAAACTATTAAAGCTAGGACCACGAAATTTGGAGGGTTTGTAGGCAAAAATAGGGAGCTCTTTCACACGAAAATTTGCGACATTCTATCGAACCGTTTCGGAGATATTTGTGAGTTTTTGTTTTAGCATTACGGCGAAAAGGGGCGGACCCCCATGGTAGGCTGCGATTGGCGAGCATGGGGAGGAAGGCTGAAACCCTGTTAGGCCACGTTTCAAATTTCAAGTCGATCGGACAATTAGGGCCCGAGATATGGGGGTCAAAATTTGGCCCATTTTTTGTGACCCCATGGAAATTTAGGTCGCTTGCGCCGGGGTCAAAAATTGAGCTACGAGAAAACGCTTGCGGGGGATTGTTCATGTGTCTGAATGGGAAGTGCTGTTTGAGCGCTTTGAAATTCGGTGCAACGCTTATAGGGAATTGTCGCGGCCGAAATGTGTCAAATTCGTGAACTTTGACCCTATGAAAGTTGGGTCCTATTGGGCCTAGAGAGAAACTTTTTTTTTAAATTGATGTACTCTTCGAGAGCAACATTTTGGCTATCTCGGATTTTTAAAATTCGCGAATGGAGTTTCTGCAGGGAATTTCCGTTCGATTTTTGGCCTATTCTTTAAACATTCAAAAATTCGCCAAAAAAAAAAACTATGGAAGCTAGGACCACGAAATTTGGAGGGTTTGTAGGAAAAAATAGGGAGCCCTTTCACACCAAAATTTGCAACATTCTATCCAACCGTTTCGGAGATATTCGCGAGTTTTTGTTTTAGCATTACGGCAAAAAGGGGGGGACCCGCCATGGTGAGCCTCGACTGCGGAGCATGGGGAGGAAGGCTGAAACCCTGTTAGGCCACGTTTCAAATTTCAAGTCGATCGGACAATTAGGGCCCGAGATATGGGGGGTCAAAGTTTGGCCCATTTCAGTGACCATTTCCGTGACCCCATCGAAATTTCGGTCGCTTGCGCCGGGGTCAAAAATTGAGCTACGAGAAAACGCTTGCGGGGGATTGTTCATGTGTCCGAATGGGAAGTGCTGTGAGAGCGGTTTGAAATTCGGTGCAACGGTTACAGGGAATTCTCGCGGCCGAAATGTGTCAAATTCGTGAACTTTGACCCTATGAAAGTCGGGTCCTATTGGGCCTAGAGAGAAACTTTTTTTTTAAATTGATGTACTCTTCGAGAGCAACATTTTGGCTACCTCGGATTTTTAATAGTTTCGAATGGAGTTTCTGCAGGGTATTTCCGTTCGATTTTTGGCCCATTTTTTAAACCTTCGAAAATTCGCCATAAAAAAACTATTTAAGCTAGGACCACGAAATTTGGAGGGTTTATAGGAAAAAATAGGGAGCCCTTTCACACCAAAATTTGCGCAATTCTATCGAACCGTTTCGGAGATATTCGCGAGTTTTTGTTTTAGCATTACGGCAAAAAGGGGGGACCCCCCCCTGGTGAGCCGCGACTGCGGAGCATGGGGAGGAAGGCCGAAACTCTGTTAGGCCACGTTTCAAATTTCAAGTCGATCGGACAATTAGGGCCCGAGATATGGGGGGTCAAAGTTTGGCCCATTTCAGTGACCATTTCCGTGACCCCATCGAAATTTCGGTCGCTTGCGCCGGGGTCAAAAATTGACCTACGAGAAAACGCTCGCGGGGGATTGTTCATGTGTCCGAATGAGAAGTGCTGTGTGAGCGGTTTGAAATTATTTGAAACGCTTATAGGGAATTCTCGCGGCCGAAATGTGTCAAATTCGTGAACTTTGTCCCTATGAAAGTTGGGTCCTATTGGGCCTAGAGAGAAACTTTTTTTTAAAATTGATGTACTCTTCGAGAGCAACATTTTGGCTATCTCGGATTTTTAAAATTCGCGAATGGAGTTTCTGCAGGGAATTTCCGTTCGATTTTTGGCTTATTCTTTAAACATTCAAAAATTCGCCATAAAAAAACTATTGAAGCTAGGACCACGAAATTTGGAGGGTTTGTAGGAAAAAATAGGGAGCCCTTTCGAACCAAAATTTGCGACATTCTATCGAACCGTTTCGGAGATATTTGGGAGTTTTTGTTTTAGCATTACGGCGAAAAGGGGCGGACCCCCATGGTGAGCTGCGATTGGCGAGCATGGGGAGGAAGGCTGAAACCCTGTTAGGCCACGTTTCAAATTTCAAGTCGATCGGACAATTAGGGCCTGAGATATGGGGGTCAAAATTTGGCCCATTTCCGTGACCCCATGGAAATTTAGGTCGCTTGCGCCGGGGTCAAAAATTGAGCTACGAGAAAACGCTTGCGGGGGATTGTTCATGTGTCTGAATGGGAAGAGCTGTTTGAGCGCTTTGAAATTCGGTGCAACGCTTATAGGGAATTGTCGCGGCCGAAATGTGTTAAATTCGTGAACTTTGACCCTATGAAAGTTGGGTCCTATTGGGCCTAGAGAGAAACCTTTTTTTTAAATTGATGTACTCTTCGAGAGCAACATTTTGGCTATCTCGGATTTTTAAAATTCGCGAATGGAGTTTCTGCAGGGAATTTCCGTTCGATTTTTGGCCTATTCTTTAAACATTCATAAATTCGCCATAAAAAAACTATGGAAGCTAGGACCACGAAATTGGGAGGGTTTGTAGGAAAAAATAGGGAGCCCTTTCACACCGAAATTTGCGACATTCTATCCAACCGTTTCGGAGATATTCGCGAGTTTTTGTTTTAGCATTACGGCAAAAAGGGGGGACCCGCCATGGTGAGCCTCGACTGCGGAGCATGGGGAGGAACGCTGAAACCCTGTTAGGCCACGTTTCAAATTTCAAGTCGATCGGACAATTAGGGCCCGAGATATGGGGTGTCAAAATTTGGCCCATTTCAGTGACCATTTCCGTGACCCCATCGAATTTTCGGTCGCTTGCGCGGGGGTCAAAAATTGAGCTACGAGAAAACGCTTGCGGGGGATTGTTCATGTGTCCGAATGGGAAGTGCTGTGTGAGCGGTTTGAAATTCGGTGCAACGGTTACAGGGAATTCTCGCGGCCGAAATGTGTCAAATTCGTGAACTTTGACCCTATGAAAGTCGGGTCCTATTGGGCCTAGAGAGAAACTTTTTTTTAAATTGATGTACTCTTCGAGAGCAACATTTTGGCTACCTCGGATTTTTAATAGTTTCGAAAGGAGTTTCTGCAGGGAATTTCCGTTCGATTTTTGGCCCATTTTTTAAACCTTCAAAAATTCGCCATAAAAAAACTATTAAAGCTAGGACCACAAAATTTAGAGGGTTTGTAGGAAAAAATAGGGAGCCCTTTCACAGCAAAATTTGCGCAATTCTATCGAACCGTTTCGGAGATATTCGCGAGTTTTTGTTTTAGCATTACGGCGAAAAGGAAGGACCCCCCTGGTGAGCCGCGATTGCGGAGCATGGGGAGGAAGGCCGAAACCCTGTTAGGCCACGTTTCAAATTTCAAGTCGATCGGACAATGAGGGCCCGAGATATGGGGGGTCAAAGTTTGGCCCATTTCAGTGACCATTTCCGTGACCCCATCGAAATTTCGGTCGCTTGCGCCGGGGTCAAAAATTGACCTACGAGAAAACGCTCGCGGGGGATTGTTCATGTGTCCGAATGAGAAGTGCTGTGTGAGCGGTTTGAAATTATTTGAAACGCTTATAGGGAATTCTCGCGGCCGAAATGTGTCAAATTCGTGAACTTTGACCCTATGAAAGTCGGGTCCTATTGGGCCTAGAGAGAAACTTTTTTTTAAAATTGATGTACTCTTCGAGAGCAACATTTTGGCTATCTCGGATTTTTAAAATTCGCGAATGGAGTTTCTGCAGGGAATTTCCGTTCGATTTTTGGCCTATTCTTTAAACCTTCAAAAATTCGCCATAAAAAAACTATTGAAGCTAGGACCACGAAATTTGGAGGGTTTGTAGGCAAAAATAGGGAGCCCTTTCACACCAAAATTTGCGACATTCTATCGAACCGTTTCGGAGATATTTGTGAGTTGTTGTTTTAGCATTACGGCGAAAAGGGGCGGACCCCCATGGTGAGCTGCGATTGGCGAGCATGGGGAGGAAGGCTGAAACCCTGTTAGGCCACGTTTCAAATTTCAAGTCGATCGGACAATTAGGGCCCGAGATATGGGGGTCAAAATTTGGCCCATTTCCGTGACCCCATGGAAATTTAGGTCGCTTGCGCCGGGGTCAAAAATTGAGCTACGAGAAAACGCTTGCGGGGGATTGTTCATGTGTCTGAATGGGAAGTGCTGTTTGAGCGCTTTGAAATTCGGTGCAACGCTTATAGGGAATTGTCGCGGCCGAAACGTGTCAAATTCGTGAACTTTGACCCTATGAAAGTTGGGTCCTATTGGGCCTAGAGAGAAACTTTTTTTTAAATTGATGTACTCTTCGAGAGCAACATTTTGGCTATCTCGGATTTTTAAAATTCGCGAATGGAGTTTCTGCAGGGAATTTCCGTTCGATTTTTGGCCTATTCTTTAAACATTCAAAAATTCGCCAAAAAAAAAAACTATGGAAGCTAGGACCACGAAATTTGGAGGGTTTGTAGGAAAAAATAGGGAGCCCTTTCACACCAAAATTTGCAACATTCTATCCAACCGTTTCGGAGATATTCGCGAGTTTTTGTTTTAGCATTACGGCAAAAAGGGGGGGACCCGCCATGGTGAGCCTCGACTGCGGAGCATGGGGAGGAAGGCTGAAACCCTGTTAGGCCACGTTTCAAATTTCAAGTCGATCGGACAATTAGGGCCCGAGATATGGGGGGTCAAAGTTTGGCCCATTTCAGTGACCATTTCCGTGACCCCATCGAAATTTCGGTCGCTTGCGCCGGGGTCAAAAATTGAGCTACGAGAAAACGCTTGCGGGGGATTGTTCATGTGTCCGAATGGGAAGTGCTGTGAGAGCGGTTTGAAATTCGGTGCAACGGTTACAGGGAATTCTCGCGGCCGAAATGTGTCAAATTCGTGAACTTTGACCCTATGAAAGTCGGGTCCTATTGGGCCTAGAGAGAAACTTTTTTTTTAAATTGATGTACTCTTCGAGAGCAACATTTTGGCTACCTCGGATTTTTAATAGTTTCGAATGGAGTTTCTGCAGGGTATTTCCGTTCGATTTTTGGCCCATTTTTTAAACCTTCGAAAATTCGCCATAAAAAAACTATTTAAGCTAGGACCACGAAATTTGGAGGGTTTATAGGAAAAAATAGGGAGCCCTTTCACACCAAAATTTGCGCAATTCTATCGAACCGTTTCGGAGATATTCGCGAGTTTTTGTTTTAGCATTACGGCAAAAAGGGGGGACCCCCCCCTGGTGAGCCGCGACTGCGGAGCATGGGGAGGAAGGCCGAAACTCTGTTAGGCCACGTTTCAAATTTCAAGTCGATCGGACAATTAGGGCCCGAGATATGGGGGGTCAAAGTTTGGCCCATTTCAGTGACCATTTCCGTGACCCCATCGAAATTTCGGTCGCTTGCGCCGGGGTCAAAAATTGACCTACGAGAAAACGCTCGCGGGGGATTGTTCATGTGTCCGAATGAGAAGTGCTGTGTGAGCGGTTTGAAATTATTTGAAACGCTTATAGGGAATTCTCGCGGCCGAAATGTGTCAAATTCGTGAACTTTGTCCCTATGAAAGTTGGGTCCTATTGGGCCTAGAGAGAAACTTTTTTTTAAAATTGATGTACTCTTCGAGAGCAACATTTTGGCTATCTCGGATTTTTAAAATTCGCGAATGGAGTTTCTGCAGGGAATTTCCGTTCGATTTTTGGCTTATTCTTTAAACATTCAAAAATTCGCCATAAAAAAACTATTGAAGCTAGGACCACGAAATTTGGAGGGTTTGTAGGAAAAAATAGGGAGCCCTTTCGAACCAAAATTTGCGACATTCTATCGAACCGTTTCGGAGATATTTGGGAGTTTTTGTTTTAGCATTACGGCGAAAAGGGGCGGACCCCCATGGTGAGCTGCGATTGGCGAGCATGGGGAGGAAGGCTGAAACCCTGTTAGGCCACGTTTCAAATTTCAAGTCGATCGGACAATTAGGGCCTGAGATATGGGGGTCAAAATTTGGCCCATTTCCGTGACCCCATGGAAATTTAGGTCGCTTGCGCCGGGGTCAAAAATTGAGCTACGAGAAAACGCTTGCGGGGGATTGTTCATGTGTCTGAATGGGAAGAGCTGTTTGAGCGCTTTGAAATTCGGTGCAACGCTTATAGGGAATTGTCGCGGCCGAAATGTGTTAAATTCGTGAACTTTGACCCTATGAAAGTTGGGTCCTATTGGGCCTAGAGAGAAACCTTTTTTTTAAATTGATGTACTCTTCGAGAGCAACATTTTGGCTATCTCGGATTTTTAAAATTCGCGAATGGAGTTTCTGCAGGGAATTTCCGTTCGATTTTTGGCCTATTCTTTAAACATTCATAAATTCGCCATAAAAAAACTATGGAAGCTAGGACCACGAAATTGGGAGGGTTTGTAGGAAAAAATAGGGAGCCCTTTCACACCGAAATTTGCGACATTCTATCCAACCGTTTCGGAGATATTCGCGAGTTTTTGTTTTAGCATTACGGCAAAAAGGGGGGACCCGCCATGGTGAGCCTCGACTGCGGAGCATGGGGAGGAACGCTGAAACCCTGTTAGGCCACGTTTCAAATTTCAAGTCGATCGGACAATTAGGGCCCGAGATATGGGGTGTCAAAATTTGGCCCATTTCAGTGACCATTTCCGTGACCCCATCGAATTTTCGGTCGCTTGCGCGGGGGTCAAAAATTGAGCTACGAGAAAACGCTTGCGGGGGATTGTTCATGTGTCCGAATGGGAAGTGCTGTGTGAGCGGTTTGAAATTCGGTGCAACGGTTACAGGGAATTCTCGCGGCCGAAATGTGTCAAATTCGTGAACTTTGACCCTATGAAAGTCGGGTCCTATTGGGCCTAGAGAGAAACTTTTTTTTAAATTGATGTACTCTTCGAGAGCAACATTTTGGCTACCTCGGATTTTTAATAGTTTCGAAAGGAGTTTCTGCAGGGAATTTCCGTTCGATTTTTGGCCCATTTTTTAAACCTTCAAAAATTCGCCATAAAAAAACTATTAAAGCTAGGACCACAAAATTTAGAGGGTTTGTAGGAAAAAATAGGGAGCCCTTTCACAGCAAAATTTGCGCAATTCTATCGAACCGTTTCGGAGATATTCGCGAGTTTTTGTTTTAGCATTACGGCGAAAAGGAAGGACCCCCCCTGGTGAGCCGCGATTGCGGAGCATGGGGAGGAAGGCCGAAACCCTGTTAGGCCACGTTTCAAATTTCAAGTCGATCGGACAATGAGGGCCCGAGATATGGGGGGTCAAAGTTTGGCCCATTTCAGTGACCATTTCCGTGACCCCATCGAAATTTCGGTCGCTTGCGCCGGGGTCAAAAATTGACCTACGAGAAAACGCTCGCGGGGGATTGTTCATGTGTCCGAATGAGAAGTGCTGTGTGAGCGGTTTGAAATTATTTGAAACGCTTATAGGGAATTCTCGCGGCCGAAATGTGTCAAATTCGTGAACTTTGACCCTATGAAAGTCGGGTCCTATTGGGCCTAGAGAGAAACTTTTTTTTAAAATTGATGTACTCTTCGAGAGCAACATTTTGGCTATCTCGGATTTTTAAAATTCGCGAATGGAGTTTCTGCAGGGAATTTCCGTTCGATTTTTGGCCTATTCTTTAAACCTTCAAAAATTCGCCATAAAAAAACTATTGAAGCTAGGACCACGAAATTTGGAGGGTTTGTAGGCAAAAATAGGGAGCCCTTTCACACCAAAATTTGCGACATTCTATCGAACCGTTTCGGAGATATTTGTGAGTTGTTGTTTTAGCATTACGGCGAAAAGGGGCGGACCCCCATGGTGAGCTGCGATTGGCGAGCATGGGGAGGAAGGCTGAAACCCTGTTAGGCCACGTTTCAAATTTCAAGTCGATCGGACAATTAGGGCCCGAGATATGGGGGTCAAAATTTGGCCCATTTCCGTGACCCCATGGAAATTTAGGTCGCTTGCGCCGGGGTCAAAAATTGAGCTACGAGAAAACGCTTGCGGGGGATTGTTCATGTGTCTGAATGGGAAGTGCTGTTTGAGCGCTTTGAAATTCGGTGCAACGCTTATAGGGAATTGTCGCGGCCGAAACGTGTCAAATTCGTGAACTTTGACCCTATGAAAGTTGGGTCCTATTGGGCCTAGAGAGAAACTTTTTTTTAAATTGATGTACTCTTCGAGAGCAACATTTTGGCTATCTCGGATTTTTAAAATTCGCGAATGGAGTTTCTGCAGGGAATTTCCGTTCGATTTTTGGCCTATTCTTTAAACATTCAAAAATTCGCCAAAAAAAAAAGCTATGGAAGCTAGGACCACGAAATTTGGAGGGTTTGTAGGAAAAAATAGGGAGCCCTTTCACACCAAAATTTGCAACATTCTATCCAACCGTTTCGGAGATATTCGCGAGTTTTTGTTTTAGCATTACGGCAAAAAGGGGGGGACCCGCCATGGTGAGCCTCGACTGCGGAGCATGGGGAGGAAGGCTGAAACCCTGTTAGGCCACGTTTCAAATTTCAAGTCGATCGGACAATTAGGGCCCGAGATATGGGGGGTCAAAGTTTGGCCCATTTCAGTGACCATTTCCGTGACCCCATCGAAATTTCGGTCGCTTGCGCCGGGGTCAAAAATTGAGCTACGAGAAAACGCTTGAGGGGGATTGTTCATGTGTCCGAATGAGAAGTGCTGTGTGAGCGGTTTGAAATTCGGTGAAACGCTTATAGGGAATTCTCGCGGCCGAAATGTGTCAAATTCGTGAACTTTGACCCTATGAAAGTCGGGTCCTATTGGGCCTAGAGAGAAACTTTTTTTTTAAATTGATGTACTCTTCGAGAGCAACATTTTGGCTATCTCGGATTTTTAAAATTCGCGAATGGAGTTTCTGCAGGGAATTTCCGTTCGATTTTTGGCCTATTCTTTAAACATTCAAAAATTCGCCATAAAAAACCTATTGAAGCTAGGACCACGAAATTTGGAGGGTTTGTAGGAAAAGATAGGGAGCCCTATCACACCAAAATTTGCGACATTCTATCGAATTGTTTCGGAGATATTCGCGAGTATTTTTTTTAGGATTACGGCGAAAAGGGGGGGACCCCCCCCATGGTGAGCCGCGACTGCGGAGCATGGGGAGGAAGGCCGAAATCCTGTTAGGCCACGTTTCAAATGTCAAGTCGATCGGACTATTAGGGCCCGAGATATGGGGGGTCAAAGTTTGGCCCATTTCAGTGACCATTTCCGTGACCCCATCGAAATTTCGGTCGCTTGCGCCGGGGTCAAAAATTGAGCTACGAGAAACCGCTTGCGGGGGATTGTTCATGTGTCTGAATGGGAAGTGCTGTTTGAGCGCTTTGAAATTCGGTGCAACGCTTATAAAGAATTGTCGCGGCCGAAATGTGTCAAATTCGTGAACTTTGACCCTATGAAAGTTGGGTCCTATTGGGCCTAGAGAGAAACTTTTTTTTTAAATTGATGTACTCTTCGAGAGCAACATTTTGGCTATCTCGGATTTTTAAAATTCGCGAATGGAGTTTCTGCAGGGAATTTCCGTTCGATTTTTGGCCTATTGTTTAAACATTCAAAAATTCGCCAAAAAAAAACTATGGAAGCTAGGACCACGAAATTTGGAGGGTTTGTAGGAAAAAATAGGGAGCCCTTTCACACTAAAATTTGCAACATTCTATCCAACCGTTTCGGAGATATTCGCGAGTTCTTGTTTTAGCATTACGGCGAAAAGTGGGGGACCCGCCATGGTGAGCCTCGACTGCGGAGCATGGGGAGGAAGGCTGAAACCCTGTTAGGCCACGTTTCAAATTTCAAGTCGATCGGACAATTAGGGCCCGAGATATGGGGGGTCAACGTTTGGCCGATTTCAGTGACCATTTCCGTGACCCCATCGAAATTTCGGTCGCTTGCGCCGGGGTCAAATATTGAGCTACGAGAAAACGCTTGCGGGGCATTGTTCATGTGTCCGAATGAGAAGTGCTGTGTGAGCGGTTTGAAATTCGGTGAAACGGTTACAGGGAAATCTCGCGGCCGAAATGTGTCAAATTCGTGAACTTTGACCCTATGAAAGTTGGGTCCTATTGGGCCTAGAGAGAAACTTTTTTTTAAATTGATGTACTCTTCGAGAGCAACATTTTGGCTATCTCGGATTTTTAAAATTCGCGAATGGAGTTTCTGCAGGGAATTTCCGTTCGATTTTTGGCCTATTCTTTAAACCTTCAAAAATTCGCCATAAAAAAACTATTGAAGCTAGGACCACGAAATTTGGAGGGTTTGTAGGCAAAAATAGGGAGCCCTTTCACACCAAAATTTGCGACATTCTATCGAACCGTTTCGGAGATATTTGTGAGTTGTTGTTTTAGCATTACGGCGAAAAGGGGCGGACCCCCATGGTGAGCTGCGATTGGCGAGCATGGGGAGGAAGGCTGAAACCCTGTTAGGCCACGTTTCAAATTTCAAGTCGATCGGACAATTAGGGCCCGAGATATGGGGGTCAAAATTTGGCCCATTTCCGTGACCCCATGGAAATTTAGGTCGCTTGCGCCGGGGTCAAAAATTGAGCTACGAGAAAACGCTTGCGGGGGATTGTTCATGTGTCTGAATGGGAAGTGCTGTTTGAGCGCTTTGAAATTCGGTGCAACGCTTATAGGGAATTGTCGCGGCCGAAACGTGTCAAATTCGTGAACTTTGACCCTATGAAAGTTGGGTCCTATTGGGCCTAGAGAGAAACTTTTTTTTAAATTGATGTACTCTTCGAGAGCAACATTTTGGCTATCTCGGATTTTTAAAATTCGCGAATGGAGTTTCTGCAGGGAATTTCCGTTCGATTTTTGGCCTATTCTTTAAACATTCAAAAATTCGCCAAAAAAAAAAGCTATGGAAGCTAGGACCACGAAATTTGGAGGGTTTGTAGGAAAAAATAGGGAGCCCTTTCACACCAAAATTTGCGACATTCTATCGAATTGTTTCGGAGATATTCGCGAGTATTTTTTTTAGGATTACGGCGAAAAGGGGGGGACCCCCCCATGGTGAGCCGCGACTGCGGAGCATGGGGAGGAAGGCCGAAATCCTGTTAGGCCACGTTTCAAATTTCAAGTCGATCGGACAATTAGGGCCCGAGATATGGGGGGTCAAAGTTTGGCCCATTTCAGTGACCATTTCCGTGACCCCATCGAAATTTCGGTCGCTTGCGCCGGGGTCAAAAATTGAGCTACGAGAAAACGCTTGAGGGGGATTGTTCATGTGTCCGAATGAGAAGTGCTGTGTGAGCGGTTTGAAATTCGGTGAAACGCTTATAGGGAATTCTCGCGGCCGAAATGTGTCAAATTCGTGAACTTTGACCCTATGAAAGTCGGGTCCTATTGGGCCTAGAGAGAAACTTTTTTTTTAAATTGATGTACTCTTCGAGAGCAACATTTTGGCTATCTCGGATTTTTAAAATTCGAGAATGGAGTTTCTGCAGGGAATTTCCGTTCGATTTTTGGCCTATTCTTTAAACATTCAAAAATTCGCCATAAAAAACCTATTGAAGCTAGGACCACGAAATTTGGAGGGTTTGTAGGAAAAGATAGGGAGCCCTATCACACCAAAATTTGCGACATTCTATCGAATTGTTTCGGAGATATTCGCGAGTATTTTTTTTAGGATTACGGCGAAAAGGGGGGGACCCCCCCCATGGTGAGCCGCGACTGCGGAGCATGGGGAGGAAGGCCGAAATCCTGTTAGGCCACGTTTCAAATGTCAAGTCGATCGGACTATTAGGGCCCGAGATATGGGGGGTCAAAGTTTGGCCCATTTCAGTGACCATTTCCGTGACCCCATCGAAATTTCGGTCGCTTGCGCCGGGGTCAAAAATTGAGCTACGAGAAACCGCTTGCGGGGGATTGTTCATGTGTCTGAATGGGAAGTGCTGTTTGAGCGCTTTGAAATTCGGTGCAACGCTTATAAAGAATTGTCGCGGCCGAAATGTGTCAAATTCGTGAACTTTGACCCTATGAAAGTTGGGTCCTATTGGGCCTAGAGAGAAACTTTTTTTTTAAATTGATGTACTCTTCGAGAGCAACATTTTGGCTATCTCGGATTTTTAAAATTCGCGAATGGAGTTTCTGCAGGGAATTTCCGTTCGATTTTTGGCCTATTGTTTAAACATTCAAAAATTCGCCAAAAAAAAACTATGGAAGCTAGGACCACGAAATTTGGAGGGTTTGTAGGAAAAAATAGGGAGCCCTTTCACACTAAAATTTGCAACATTCTATCCAACCGTTTCGGAGATATTCGCGAGTTCTTGTTTTAGCATTACGGCGAAAAGTGGGGGACCCGCCATGGTGAGCCTCGACTGCGGAGCATGGGGAGGAAGGCTGAAACCCTGTTAGGCCACGTTTCAAATTTCAAGTCGATCGGACAATTAGGGCCCGAGATATGGGGGGTCAACGTTTGGCCGATTTCAGTGACCATTTCCGTGACCCCATCGAAATTTCGGTCGCTTGCGCCGGGGTCAAATATTGAGCTACGAGAAAACGCTTGCGGGGCATTGTTCATGTGTCCGAATGAGAAGTGCTGTGTGAGCGGTTTGAAATTCGGTGAAACGGTTACAGGGAAATCTCGCGGCCGAAATGTGTCAAATTCGTGAACTTTGACCCTATGAAAGTTGGGTCCTATTGGGCCTAGAGAGAAACTTTTTTTTAAATTGATGTACTCTTCGAGAGCAACATTTTGGCTATCTCGGATTTTTAAAATTCGCGAATGGAGTTTCTGCAGGGAATTTCCGTTCGATTTTTGGCCTATTCTTTAAACCTTCAAAAATTCGCCATAAAAAAACTATTGAAGCTAGGACCACGAAATTTGGAGGGTTTGTAGGCAAAAATAGGGAGCCCTTTCACACCAAAATTTGCGACATTCTATCGAACCGTTTCGGAGATATTTGTGAGTTGTTGTTTTAGCATTACGGCGAAAAGGGGCGGACCCCCATGGTGAGCTGCGATTGGCGAGCATGGGGAGGAAGGCTGAAACCCTGTTAGGCCACGTTTCAAATTTCAAGTCGATCGGACAATTAGGGCCCGAGATATGGGGGTCAAAATTTGGCCCATTTCCGTGACCCCATGGAAATTTAGGTCGCTTGCGCCGGGGTCAAAAATTGAGCTACGAGAAAACGCTTGCGGGGGATTGTTCATGTGTCTGAATGGGAAGTGCTGTTTGAGCGCTTTGAAATTCGGTGCAACGCTTATAGGGAATTGTCGCGGCCGAAACGTGTCAAATTCGTGAACTTTGACCCTATGAAAGTTGGGTCCTATTGGGCCTAGAGAGAAACTTTTTTTTAAATTGATGTACTCTTCGAGAGCAACATTTTGGCTATCTCGGATTTTTAAAATTCGCGAATGGAGTTTCTGCAGGGAATTTCCGTTCGATTTTTGGCCTATTCTTTAAACATTCAAAAATTCGCCAAAAAAAAAAGCTATGGAAGCTAGGACCACGAAATTTGGAGGGTTTGTAGGAAAAAATAGGGAGCCCTTTCACACCAAAATTTGCGACATTCTATCGAATTGTTTCGGAGATATTCGCGAGTATTTTTTTTAGGATTACGGCGAAAAGGGGGGGACCCCCCCATGGTGAGCCGCGACTGCGGAGCATGGGGAGGAAGGCCGAAATCCTGTTAGGCCACGTTTCAAATTTCAAGTCGATCGGACAATTAGGGCCCGAGATATGGGGGGTCAAAGTTTGGCCCATTTCAGTGACCATTTCCGTGACCCCATCGAAATTTCGGTCGCTTGCGCCGGGGTCAAAAATTGAGCTACGAGAAAACGCTTGAGGGGGATTGTTCATGTGTCCGAATGAGAAGTGCTGTGTGAGCGGTTTGAAATTCGGTGAAACGCTTATAGGGAATTCTCGCGGCCGAAATGTGTCAAATTCGTGAACTTTGACCCTATGAAAGTCGGGTCCTATTGGGCCTAGAGAGAAACTTTTTTTTTAAATTGATGTACTCTTCGAGAGCAACATTTTGGCTATCTCGGATTTTTAAAATTCGAGAATGGAGTTTCTGCAGGGAATTTCCGTTCGATTTTTGGCCTATTCTTTAAACATTCAAAAATTCGCCATAAAAAACCTATTGAAGCTAGGACCACGAAATTTGGAGGGTTTGTAGGAAAAGATAGGGAGCCCTATCACACCAAAATTTGCGACATTCTATCGAATTGTTTCGGAGATATTCGCGAGTATTTTTTTTAGGATTACGGCGAAAAGGGGGGGGACCCCCCCATGGTGAGCCGCGACTGCGGAGCATGGGGAGGAAGGCCGAAATCCTGTTAGGCCACGTTTCAAATGTCAAGTCGATCGGACTATTAGGGCCCGAGATATGGGGGGTCAAAGTTTGGCCCATTTCAGTGACCATTTCCGTGACCCCATCGAAATTTCGGTCGCTTGCGCCGGGGTCAAAAATTGAGCTACGAGAAACCGCTTGCGGGGGATTGTTCATGTGTCTGAATGGGAAGTGCTGTTTGAGCGCTTTGAAATTCGGTGCAACGCTTATAGGGAATTGTCGCGGCCGAAATGTGTCAAATTCGTGAACTTTGACCCTATGAAAGTTGGGTCCTATTGGACCTAGAGAGAAACCTTTTTTTTAAATTGATGTACTCTTCGAGAGCAACATTTTGGCTATCTCGGATTTTTAAAATTCGCGAATGGAGTTTCTGCAGGGAATTTCCGTTCGATTTTTGGCCTATTCTTTAAACATTCATAAATTCGCCATAAAAAAACTATGGAAGCTAGGACCACGAAATTGGGAGGGTTTGTAGGAAAAAATAGGGAGCCCTTTCACACCAAAATTTGCGACATTCTATCGAACTGTTTCGGAGATATTTGGGAGTTTTTGTTTTAGCATTACGGCGAAAAGGGGCGGACCCCCATGGTGAGCTGCGATTGGCGAGCATGGGGAGGAAGGCTGAAACCCTGTTAGGCCACGTTTCAAATTTCAAGTCGATCGGACAATTAGGGCCCGAGATATGGGGGTCAAAATTTGGCCCATTTCCGTGACCCCATGGAAATTTAGGTCGCTTGCGCCGGGGTCAAAAATTGAGCTACGAGAAAACGCTTGCGGGGGATTGTTCATGTGTCTGAATGGGAAGTGCTGTTTGAGCGCTTTGAAATTCGGTGCAACGCTTATAGGGAATTGTCGCGGCCGAAATGTGTTAAATTCGTGAACTTTGACCCTATGAAAGTTGGGTCCTATTGGACCTAGAGAGAAACCTTTTTTTTAAATTGATGTACTCTTCGAGAGCAACATTTTGGCTATCTCGGATTTTTAAAATTCGCGAATGGAGTTTCTGCAGGGAATTTCCGTTCGATTTTTGGCCTATTCTTTAAACATTCATAAATTCGCCATAAAAAAACTATGGAAGCTAGGACCACGAAATTGGGAGGGTTTGTAGGAAAAAATAGGGAGCCCTTTCACACCAAAATTTGCGACATTCTATCCAACCGTTTCGGAGATATTCGCGAGTTTTTGTTTTAGCATTACGGCAAAAAGGGGGGACCCGCCATGGTGAGCCTCGACTGCGGAGCATGGGGAGGAACGCTGAAACCCTGTTAGGCCACGTTTCAAATTTCAAGTCGATCGGACAATTAGGGCCCGAGATATGGGGTGTCAAAATTTGGCCCATTTCAGTGACCATTTCCGTGACCCCATCGAATTTTCGGTCGCTTGCGCCGGGGTCAAAAATTGAGCTACGAGAAAACGCTTGCGGGGGATTGTTCATGTGTCCGAATGGGAAGTGCTGTGTGAGCGGTTTGAAATTCGGTGCAACGGTTACAGGGAATTCTCGCGGCCGAAATGTGTCAAATTCGTGAACTTTGACCCTATGAAAGTCGGGTCCTATTGGGCCTAGAGAGAAACTTTTTTTTAAATTGATGTACTCTTCGAGAGCAACATTTTGGCTATCTCGGATTTTTAAAATTCGAGAATGGAGTTTCTGCAGGGAATTTCCGTTCGATTTTTGGCCTATTCTTTAAACATTCAAAAATTCGCCATAAAAAACCTATTGAAGCTAGGACCACGAAATTTGGAGGGTTTGTAGGAAAAGATAGGGAGCCCTATCACACCAAAATTTGCGACATTCTATCGAATTGTTTCGGAGATATTCGCGAGTATTTTTTTTAGGATTACGGCGAAAAGGGGGGGACCCCCCCCATGGTGAGCCGCGACTGCGGAGCATGGGGAGGAAGGCCGAAATCCTGTTAGGCCACGTTTCAAATGTCAAGTCGATCGGACTATTAGGGCCCGAGATATGGGGGGTCAAAGTTTGGCCCATTTCAGTGACCATTTCCGTGACCCCATCGAAATTTCGGTCGCTTGCGCCGGGGTCAAAAATTGAGCTACGAGAAACCGCTTGCGGGGGATTGTTCATGTGTCTGAATGGGAAGTGCTGTTTGAGCGCTTTGAAATTCGGTGCAACGCTTATAGGGAATTGTCGCGGCCGAAATGTGTCAAATTCGTGAACTTTGACCCTATGAAAGTTGGGTCCTATTGGGCCTAGAGAGAAACTTTTTTTTTAAATTGATGTACTCTTCGAGAGCAACATTTTGGCTATCTCGGATTTTTAAAATTCGCGAATGGAGTTTCTGCAGGGAATTTCCGTTCGATTTTTGGCCTATTCTTTAAACATTCAAAAATTCGCCAAAAAAAAACTATGGAAGCTAGGACCACGAAATTTGGAGGGTTTGTAGGAAAAAATAGGGAGCCCTTTCACACTAAAATTTGCAACATTCTATCCAACCGTTTCGGAGATATTCGCGAGTTTTTGTTTTAGCATTACGGCAAAAAGGGAGGGGACCCGCCATGGTGAGCCTCGACTGCGGAGCATGGGGAGGAAGGCTGAAACCCTGTTAGGCCACGTTTCAAATTTCAAGTCGATCGGACAATTAGGGCCCGAGATATGGGGGGTCAACGTTTGGCCCATTTCAGTGACCATTTCCGTGACCCCATCGAAATTTCGGTCGCTTGCGCCGGGGTCAAAAATTGACCTACGAGAAAACGCTCGCGGGGGATTGTTCATGTGTCCGAATGGGAAGTGCTGTGTGAGCGGTTTGAAATTCGGTGCAACGGTTACAGGGAATTCTCGCGGCCGAAATGTGTCAAATTCGTGAACTTTGTCCCTATGAAAGTTGGCTCCTATTGGGCCTAGAGAGAAACTTTTTTTTAAAATTGATGTACTCTTCGAGAGCAACATTTTGGCTATCTCGGATTTTTAAAATTCGCGAATGGAGTTTCTGCAGGGAATTTCCGTTCGATTTTTGGCGTATTCTTTAAACATTCAAAAATTCGCCATAAAAAAACTATTGAAGCTAGGACCACGAAATTTGGAGGGTTTGTAGGAAAAAATAGGGAGCCCTTTCGAACCAAAATTTGCGACATTCTATCGAACTGTTTCGGAGATATTTGGGAGTTTTTGTTTTAGCATTACGGCGAAAAGGGGCGGACCCCCATGGTGAGCTGCGATTGGCGAGCATGGGGAGGAAGGCTGAAACCCTGTTAGGCCACGTTTCAAATTTCAAGTCGATCGGACAATTAGGGCCCGAGATATGGGGGTCAAAATTTGGCCCATTTCCGTGACCCCATGGAAATTTAGGTCGCTTGCGCCGGGGTCAAAAATTGAGCTACGAGAAAACGCTTGCGGGGGATTGTTCATGTGTCTGAATGGGAAGTGCTGTTTGAGCGCTTTGAAATTCGGTGCAACGCTTATAGGGAATTGTCGCGGCCGAAATGTGTTAAATTCGTGAACTTTGACCCTATGAAAGTTGGGTCCTATTGGGCCTAGAGAGAAACCTTTTTTTTAAATTGATGTACTCTTCGAGAGCAACATTTTGGCTATCTCGGATTTTTAAAATTCGCGAATGGAGTTTCTGCAGGGAATTTCCGTTCGATTTTTGGCCTATTCTTTAAACATTCATAAATTCGCCATAAAAAAACTATGGAAGCTAGGACCACGAAATTGGGAGGGTTTGTAGGAAAAAATAGGGAGCCCTTTCACACCAAAATTTGCGACATTCTATCCAACCGTTTCGGAGATATTCGCGAGTTTTTGTTTTAGCATTACGGCAAAAAGGGGGGACCCGCCATGGTGAGCCTCGACTGCGGAGCATGGGGAGGAACGCTGAAACCCTGTTAGGCCACGTTTCAAATTTCAAGTCGATCGGACAATTAGGGCCCGAGATATGGGGTGTCAAAGTTTGGCCCATTTCAGTGACCATTTCCGTGACCCCATCGAATTTTCGGTCGCTTGCGCCGGGGTCAAAAATTGAGCTACGAGAAAACGCTTGCGGGGGATTGTTCATGTGTCCGAATGGGAAGTGCTGTGTGAGCGGTTTGAAATTCGGTGCAACGGTTACAGGGAATTCTCGCGGCCGAAATGTGTCAAATTCGTGAACTTTGACCCTATGAAAGTCGGGTCCTATTGGGCCTAGAGAGAAACTTTTTTTTAAATTGATGTACTCTTCGAGAGCAACATTTTGGCTACCTCGGATTTTTAATAGATTCGAATGGAGTTTCTGCAGGGAATTTCCGTTCGATTTTTGGCCCATTTTTTAAACCTTCAAAAATTCGCCATAAAAAACCTATTGAAGCTAGGACCACGAAATTTGGAGGGTTTGTAGCAAAAAATAGGGAGCCCTTTCACACCAAAATTTGCGACATTCTATCGAACCGTTTCGGAGATATTCGCGAGTTCTTGTTTTAGCATTACGGCGAAAAGTGGGGGACCCCCCATGGTGAGCCGCGACTGCGGAGCATGGGAAGGAAGGCCGAACCCTGTTAGGCCACGTTTCAAATTTCAAGTCGATCGGACAACTAGGGCCCGAGATATGGGGGGTCAAAGTTTGGCCCATTTCAGTGACCATTTCCGTGACCCCATCGAAATTTCGGTCGCTTGCGCCGGGGTCAAATATTGAGCTACGAGAAAACGCTTGCGGGGCATTGTTCATGTGTCCGAATGAGAAGTGCTGTGTGAGCGGTTTGAAATTCGGTGAAACGCTTATAGGGAAATCTCGCGGCCGAAATGTGTCAAATTCGTGAACTTTGACCCTATGAAAGTTGGGTCCTATTGGGCCTAGAGAGAAACTTTTTTTTTAAATTGATGTACTCTTCGAGAGCAACATTTTGGCTATCTCGGATTTTTAAAATTCGCGAATGGAGTTTCTGCAGGGAATTTCCGTTCGATTTTTGGCCTATTCTTTAAACATTCAAAAATTCGCCATAAAAAAACTATTGAAGCTAGGACCACGAAATTTGGAGGGTTTGTAGGCAAAAATAGGGAGCCCTTTCACACCAAAATTTGCGACATTCTATCGAACCGTTTCGGAGATATTTGTGAGTTGTTGTTTTAGCATTACGGCGAAAAGGGGCGGACCCCCATGGTGAGCTGCGATTGGCGAGCATGGGGAGGAAGGCTGAAACCCTGTTAGGCCACGTTTCAAATTTCAAGTCGATCGGACAATTAGGGCCCGAGATATGGGGGTCAAAATTTGGCCCATTTCCGTGACCCCATGGAAATTTAGGTCGCTTGCGCCGGGGTCAAAAATTGAGCTACGAGAAAACGCTTGCAGGGGATTGTTCATGTGTCTGAATGGGAAGTGCTGTTTGAGCGCTTTGAAATTCGGTGCAACGCTTATAGGGAATTGTCGCGGCCGAAATGTGTTAAATTCGTGAACTTTGACCCTATGAAAGTTGGGTCCTATTGGGCCTAGAGAGAAACCTTTTTTTTAAATTGATGTACTCTTCGAGAGCAACATTTTGGCTATCTCGGATTTTTAAAATTCGAGAATGGAGTTTCTGCAGGGAATTTCCGTTCGATTTTTGGCCTATTCTTTAAACATTCATAAATTCGCCATAAAAAAACTATGGAAGCTAGGACCACGAAATTGGGAGGGTTTGTAGGAAAAAATAGGGAGCCCTTTCACACCAAAATTTGCGACATTCTATCCAACCGTTTCGGAGATATTCGCGAGTTTTTGTTTTAGCATTACGGCAAAAAGGGGGGACCCGCCATGGTGAGCCTCGACTGCGGAGCATGGGGAGGAACGCTGAAACCCTGTTAGGCCACGTTTCAAATTTCAAGTCGATCGGACAATTAGGGCCCGAGATATGGGGTGTCAAAGTTTGGCCCATTCCAGTGACCATTTCCGTGACCCCATCGAATTTTCGGTCGCTTGCGCCGGGGTCAAAAATTGAGCTACGAGAAAACGCTTGCGGGGGATTGTTCATGTGTCCGAATGGGAAGTGCTGTGTGAGCGGTTTGAAATTCGGTGCAACGGTTACAGGGAATTCTCGCGGCCGAAATGTGTCAAATTCGTGAACTTTGACCCTATGAAAGTCGGGTCCTATTGGGCCTAGAGAGAAACTTTTTTTTAAATTGATGTACTCTTCGAGAGCAACATTTTGGCTACCTCGGATTTTTAATAGATTCGAATGGAGTTTCTGCAGGGAATTTCCGTTCGATTTTTGGCTTATTTTTTAAACCTTCAAAAATTCGCCATAAAAAACCTATTGAAGCTAGGACCACGAAATTTGGAGGGTTTGTAGGAAAAAATAGGGAGCCCTTTCACACCAAAATTTGCGACATTCTATCGAACCGTTTCGGAGATATTCGCGAGTTCTTGTTTTAGCATTACGGCGAAAAGTGGGGGACCCCCCATGGTAAGCCGCGACTGCGGAGCATGGGAAGGAAGGCCGAACCCTGTTAGGCCACGTTTCAAATTTCAAGTCGATCGGACAACTAGGGCCCGAGATATGGGGGGTCAAAGTTTGGCCCATTTCAGTGACCATTTCCGTGACCCCATCGAAATTTCGGTCGCTTGCGCCGGGGTCAAAAATTGAGCTACGAGAAAACGCTTGCGGGGGATTGTTCATGTGTCTGAATGGGAAGTGCTGTTTGAGCGCTTTGAAATTCGGTTGAACGCTTATAGGGAATTGTCGCGGCCGAAATGTGTCAAATTCGTGAACTTTGACCCTATGAAAGTTGGGTCCTATTGGGCCTAGAGAGAAACTTTTTTTTTAAATTGATGTACTCTTCGAGAGCAACATTTTGGCTATCTCGGATTTTTAAAATTCGCGAATGGAGTTTCTGCAGGGAATTTCCGTTCGATTTTTGGCCTATTCTTTAAACATTCAAAAATTCGCCAAAAAAAAACTATGGAAGCTAAGACCACGAAATTTGGAGGGTTTGTAGGAAAAAATAGGGAGCCCTTTCACACCAAAATTTGCAACATTCTATCCAACCGTTTCGGAGATATTTGCGAGTTTTTGTTTTAGCATTACGGCAAAAAGGGGGGGGACCCGCCATGGTGAGCCTCGACTGCGGAGCATTGGGAGGAAGGCTGAAACCCTGTTAGGCCACGTTTCAAATTTCAAGTCGATCGGACAATTAGGGCCCGAGATATGGGGGGTCAAAGTTTGGCCCATTTCAGTGACCATTTCCGTGACCCCATCGAAATTTCGGTCGCTTGCGCCGGGGTCAAAAATTGAGCTACGAGAAAACGCTTGCGGGAGATTGTTCATGTGTCCGAATGAGAAGAGCTGTGTGAGCGGTTTGAAATTCGGTGAAACGCTTATAGGGAATTCTCGCGGCCGAAATGTGTCAAATTCGTGAACTTTGACCCTATGAAAGTCGGGTCCTATTGGGCCTAGAGAGAAACTTTTCTTTAAAATTGATGTACTCTTCGAGAGCAATATTTTGGCTATCTCGGATTTTTAAAATTCGCGAATGGAGTTTCTGCAGGGAATTTCCGTTCGATTTTTGGCCTATTCTTTAAACATTCAAAAATTCGCCATAAAAAAACCATTGAAGCTAGGACAACGAAATTTGGAGGGTTTGTAGGAAAAAATAGGGAGCCCTATCACACCAAAATTTGCGACATTCTATCGAACCGTTTCGGAGATATTCGCGAGTTTTTGTTTTAGCATTACGGCGAAAAGGGGGGGACCCGCCATGGTGAGCCTCGACTGCGGAGCATGGGGAGGAAGGCTGAAACCCTGTTAGGCCACGTTTCAAATTTCAAGTCGATCGGACAATTAGGGTCCGAGGTATGGGGGGTCAAAATTTGGCCTATTTCCCTGACCCCATGGAAATTTCGGTCGCTTGCGCCGGGGTCAAAAATTGAGCTACGAGAAAACGCTTGCGGGGGATTGTTCATGTGTTTGAATGGGAAGTGCTGTTTGAGCGCTTTGAAATTCGGTGCAACGCTTATAGGGAATAGTCGCGGCCGAAATGTGTCAAATTCGTGAACTTTGACCCTATGAAGGTCGGGTCCTATCGGCCCTAAAGAGAAACTTTTTTTTTAAATTTTTGTTCTCTTCGAGAGCAACATTTTGGCTATCTCGGATTTTTAAAATTCGCGAATGGAGTTTCTGTAGGGAATTTCCGTTCGATTTTTGGCCTATTTTTTAAACATTCAAAAATTCGCCAAAAAAAACTATGGAAGCTAGGACCACGAAATTTGGAGGGTTTGTAGGAACAAATAGGGAGCCCTTTCACACCAAAATTTGCGACATTCTATCGAACCGTTTCGGAGATATTCGCGAGTTTTTGTTTTAGCATTACGGCAAAAAGGGGGGGACCCGCCATGCTGAGCCTCGACTGCGGAGCATGGGGAGGAAGGCTGAAACCCTGTTAGGCCACGTTTCAAATTTCAAGTCGATCGGACAATTAGGGCCCGAGATATGGGGGGTGAAAGTTTGGCCCATTTCAGTGACCATTTCCGTGACCCCATCGAAATTTCGGTCGCTTGCGCCGGGGTCAAAAATTGAGCTACGAGAAAACGCTTGCGGGGGATTGTTCATGTGTCCGAATGGGAATTGCTGTGTGAGCGGTTTGAAATTCGGTAAAACGCTTATAGAGAATTCTCGCGGCCGAAATGTGTCAAATTCGTGAACTTTGACCCTATGAAAGTTGGGTCCTATTGGGCCTAGAGAGAAACTTTTTTTTAAATTGATGTACTCTTCGAGAGCAACATTTTGGCTATCTCGGATTTTTAAAATTCGCGAATGGAGTTTCTGCAGGGAATTTCCGTTCGATTTTTGGCCTATTCTTTAAACATTCAAAAATTCACCAAAAAAAAAACTATGGAAGCTAGGACCACGAAATTTGGAGGGTTTGTAGGAAAAAATAGGGAGCCCTTTCACACCAAAATTTGCGACATTCTATCCAACCGTTTCGGAGATATTCGCGAGTTTTTGTTTTATCATTACGGCAAAAAGGGGGGACCCGAAATGGTGAGCCTCGACTGCGGAGCATGGGGAGGAAGGCTGAAACCCTGTTAGGCCACGTTTCAAATTTCAAGTCGATCGGACAATTAGGGCCCGAGATATGGGGGGTCAAAGTTTGGCCCATTTCAGTGACCATTTCCGTGACCCCATCGAAATTTCGGTCGCTTGCACCGGGGTCAAAAATTGAGCTACGAGAAAACGCTTGCGGGGAATTGTTCATGTGTCCAAATGGGAAGTGCTGTGTGAGCGGTTTGAAATTCGGTGAAACGCTTATAGGAAATTCTCGCGGCCGAAATGTGTCAAATTCGTGAACTTTCACCCTATGAAAGTTGGGTCCTATTGGGCCTAGAGAGAAACTTTTTTTTAAAATTGATGTACTCTTCGAGAGCAACATTTTGGCTATCTCGGATTTTTAAAATTCGCGAATGGAGTTTTTGCAGGGAATTTCCGTTCGATTTTTTGCCTATTCTTTAAACCTTCAAAAATTCGCCATAAAAAAACTATTGAAGCTAGGACCACGAAATTTTGAGGGTTTGTAGGAACAAATAGGGAGCCCTTTCACAGCAAAATTTGCGACATTCTATCGAACCGTTTCGGAGATATTCGCGAGTTTTTGTTTTAGCATTACGGCGAAAAGTGGCGGACCCCCCATGGTGAGCCGCGACTGCGGAGCATGGGAAGGAAGACCGAAACCCTGTTAGGCCTCGTTTCAAATTTCAAGTCGATCGGACAACTAGGGCCCGAGATATGGGGGGTCAAAGTTTGGCCCATTTCAGTGACCATTTCCGTGACCCCATCGAAATTTCGGTCGCTTGCGCCGGGGTCAAAAATTGAGCTACGAGAAAACGCTTGCGGGGGATTGTTCATGTGCCCGAATGAGAAGTGCTGTGTGAGCGGTTTGAAATTCGGTGAAACGCTTATAGGGAATTCTCGCGGCCGAAATGTGTCAAATTCGTGAACTTTCACCCTATGAAAGTCGGGTCCTATTGGGCCTAGAGAGAAACTTTTTTTTTAAATTGATGTACTCTTCGAGAGCAACATTTTGGCTATTTCGGATTTTTAAAATTCGCGAATGGAGTTTCTGCAGGGAATTTCCGTTCGATTTTTGGCCTATTCTTTAAACATTCAAAAATTCGCCATAAAAAACCTATTGAAGCTAGGACCACGAAATTTGGAGGGTTTGTAGGAAAAAATAGGGAGCCCTATCACAGCAAAATTTGCGACATTCTATCGAACCGTTTCGTAGATATTCGCGAGTTTTTGTTTTAGCATTACGGCGAAAAGTGGCGGAACCCCATGGTGAGCCGCGACTGCGGAGCATGGGAAGGAAGGCCGAAACCCTGTTAGGCCACGTTTCAAATTTCAAGTCGATCGGACAACTAAGGCCCGAGATATGGGGGGTCAAAGTTTGGCCCATTTCAGTGACCATTTCCGTGACCCCATCGAAATTTCGGTCGCTTGCACCGGGGTCAAATATTGAGCTACGAGAAAACGCTTGCGGGGGATTGTTCATGTGCCCGATTGAGAAGTGCTGTGTGAGCGGTTTGAAATTCGGTGAAACGCTTATAGGGAATTCTCGCGGCCGAAATGTGTCAAATTCGTGAACTTTCACCCTATGAAAGTCGGGTCCTATTGGGCCTAGAGAGAAACTTTTTTTTTAAATTGATGTACTCTTCGAGAGCAACATTTTGGCTATTTCGGATTTTTAAAATTCGCGAATGGAGTTTCTGCAGGGAATTTCCGTTCGATTTTTGGCCTATTCTTTAAACATTCAAAAATTCGCCATAAAAAACCTATTGAAGCTAGGACCACGAAATTTGGAGGGTTTGTAGGAAAAAATAGGGAGCCCTATCACACCAAAATTTGCGACATTCTATCGAATTGTTTCGGAGATATTCGCGAGTTTTTTTTAGCATTACGGCGAAAAGGGGGGGACCCCCCATGGTGAGCCGCGACTGCGGAGCATGGGGAGGAAGGCCGAAATCCTGTTAGGCCATGTTTCAAATGTCAAGTCGATCGGACTATTAGGGCCCGAGATATGGGGGGTGAAAGTTTGGCCCATTTCAGTGACCATTTCCGTGACCCCATCGAAATTTCGGTCGCTTGCGCCGGGGTCAAAAATTGAGCTACGAGAAAACGCTTGCGGGAGATTGTTCATGTGTCCGAATGAGAAGTGCTGTGTGAGCGGTTTGAAATTCGGTGAAACGCTTATAGGGAATTCTCGCGGCCGAAATGTGTCAAATTCGTGAACTTTGACCCTATGAAAGTTGGGTCCTATTGGGCCTAGAGAGAAACTTTTTTTTAAAATTGATGTACTCTTCGAGAGCAACATTTTGGCTATCTCGGATTTTTAAAATTCGCGAATGGAGTTTCTGCAGGGAATTTCCGTTCGATTTTTGGCCTATTCTTTAAACATTCAAAAATTCACCAAAAAAAAAACTATGGAAGCTAGGACCACGAAATTTGGAGGGTTTGTAGGAAAAAATAGGGAGCCCTTTCACACCAAAATTTGCGACATTCTATCCAACCGTTTCGGAGATATTCGCGAGTTTTTGTTTTATCATTACGGCAAAAAGGGGGGACCCGAAATGGTGAGCCTCGACTGCGGAGCATGGGGAGGAAGGCTGAAACCCTGTTAGGCCACGTTTCAAATTTCAAGTCGATCGGACAATTAGGGCCCGAGATATGGGGGGTCAAAGTTTGGCCCATTTCAGTGACCATTTCCGTGACCCCATCGAAATTTCGGTCGCTTGCACCGGGGTCAAAAATTGAGCTACGAGAAAACGCTTGCGGGGAATTGTTCATGTGTCCAAATGGGAAGTGCTGTGTGAGCGGTTTGAAATTCGGTGAAACGCTTATAGGAAATTCTCGCGGCCGAAATGTGTCAAATTCGTGAACTTTCACCCTATGAAAGTTGGGTCCTATTGGGCCTAGAGAGAAACTTTTTTTTAAAATTGATGTACTCTTCGAGAGCAACATTTTGGCTATCTCGGATTTTTAAAATTCGCGAATGGAGTTTTTGCAGGGAATTTCCGTTCGATTTTTTGCCTATTCTTTAAACCTTCAAAAATTCGCCATAAAAAAACTATTGAAGCTAGGACCACGAAATTTTGAGGGTTTGTAGGAACAAATAGGGAGCCCTTTCACAGCAAAATTTGCGACATTCTATCGAACCGTTTCGGAGATATTCGCGAGTTTTTGTTTTAGCATTACGGCGAAAAGTGGCGGACCCCCCATGGTGAGCCGCGACTGCGGAGCATGGGAAGGAAGACCGAAACCCTGTTAGGCCTCGTTTCAAATTTCAAGTCGATCGGACAACTAGGGCCCGAGATATGGGGGGTCAAAGTTTGGCCCATTTCAGTGACCATTTCCGTGACCCCATCGAAATTTCGGTCGCTTGCGCCGGGGTCAAAAATTGAGCTACGAGAAAACGCTTGCGGGGGATTGTTCATGTGCCCGAATGAGAAGTGCTGTGTGAGCGGTTTGAAATTCGGTGAAACGCTTATAGGGAATTCTCGCGGCCGAAATGTGTCAAATTCGTGAACTTTCACCCTATGAAAGTCGGGTCCTATTGGGCCTAGAGAGAAACTTTTTTTTTAAATTGATGTACTCTTCGAGAGCAACATTTTGGCTATTTCGGATTTTTAAAATTCGCGAATGGAGTTTCTGCAGGGAATTTCCGTTCGATTTTTGGCCTATTCTTTAAACATTCAAAAATTCGCCATAAAAAACCTATTGAAGCTAGGACCACGAAATTTGGAGGGTTTGTAGGAAAAAATAGGGAGCCCTATCACAGCAAAATTTGCGACATTCTATCGAACCGTTTCGTAGATATTCGCGAGTTTTTGTTTTAGCATTACGGCGAAAAGTGGCGGAACCCCATGGTGAGCCGCGACTGCGGAGCATGGGAAGGAAGGCCGAAACCCTGTTAGGCCACGTTTCAAATTTCAAGTCGATCGGACAACTAAGGCCCGAGATATGGGGGGTCAAAGTTTGGCCCATTTCAGTGACCATTTCCGTGACCCCATCGAAATTTCGGTCGCTTGCACCGGGGTCAAATATTGAGCTACGAGAAAACGCTTGCGGGGGATTGTTCATGTGCCCGATTGAGAAGTGCTGTGTGAGCGGTTTGAAATTCGGTGAAACGCTTATAGGGAATTCTCGCGGCCGAAATGTGTCAAATTCGTGAACTTTCACCCTATGAAAGTCGGGTCCTATTGGGCCTAGAGAGAAACTTTTTTTTTAAATTGATGTACTCTTCGAGAGCAACATTTTGGCTATTTCGGATTTTTAAAATTCGCGAATGGAGTTTCTGCAGGGAATTTCCGTTCGATTTTTGGCCTATTCTTTAAACATTCAAAAATTCGCCATAAAAAACCTATTGAAGCTAGGACCACGAAATTTGGAGGGTTTGTAGGAAAAAATAGGGAGCCCTATCACACCAAAATTTGCGACATTCTATCGAATTGTTTCGGAGATATTCGCGAGTTTTTTTTAGCATTACGGCGAAAAGGGGGGGACCCCCCATGGTGAGCCGCGACTGCGGAGCATGGGGAGGAAGGCCGAAATCCTGTTAGGCCATGTTTCAAATGTCAAGTCGATCGGACTATTAGGGCCCGAGATATGGGGGGTGAAAGTTTGGCCCATTTCAGTGACCATTTCCGTGACCCCATCGAAATTTCGGTCGCTTGCGCCGGGGTCAAAAATTGAGCTACGAGAAAACGCTTGCGGGAGATTGTTCATGTGTCCGAATGAGAAGTGCTGTGTGAGCGGTTTGAAATTCGGTGAAACGCTTATAGGGAATTCTCGCGGCCGAAATGTGTCAAATTCGTGAACTTTGACCCTATGAAAGTCGGGTCCTATTGGGCCTAGAGAGAAACTTTTTTTTAAAATTGATGTACTCTTCGAGAGCAACATTTTGGCTATCTCGCATTTTTAAAATTCGCGAATGGAGTTTCTGCAGGGAATTTCCGTTCGATTTTTGGCCTATTCTTTAAACATTCAAAAATTCGCCATAAAAAAACGATGGAAGCTAGGACCACGAAATTTGGAGGGTTTGTAGGAAAAAATAGGGAGCCCTATCACACCAAATTTTGCGACATTCTATCGAACCGTTTCGGAGATATTCGCGAGTTTTTGTTTTAGCATTACGGCGAAAAGGGGTGGACCCCACATGGTGAGCCGCGATTGGCGAACATGGGGAGGAAGGCTGAAACCCTGTTAGGCCACGTTTCAAATTTCAAGTCGATCGGACAATTAGCGTCCGAGATATGGGGGGTCAAAATTTGGCCTATTTCCCTGACCCCATGGAAATTTCGGTCGCTTGCGCCGGGGTCAAAAATTGAGCTACGAGAAAACGCTTGCGGGGGATTCTTCATGTGTTTGAATGGGAAGTGCTGTTTGAGCGCTTTGAAATTCGGTGCAACGCTTATAGGGAATTGTCGCGGCCGAAATGTGTCAAATTCGTGAACTTTGACCCTATGAAGGTCGGGTCCTATCGGCCCTAGAGAGAAACTTTTTTTTTAAATTTTTGTTCTCTTCGAGAGCAACATTTTGGCTATCTCGGAATTTTAAAATTCGCGAATGGAGTTTCTGTAGGGAATTTCCGTTCGATTTTTGGCCTATTTTTTAAACATTCAAAAATTCGCCAAAAAAAACTATGGAAGCTAGGACCACGAAATTTGGAGGGTTTGTAGGAACAAATAGGGAGCCCTTTCACACCAAAATTTGCGACAATCTATCGAACCGTTTCGGAGATATTCGCGAGTTTTTGTTTTAGCATTACGGCAAAAAGGGGGGGACCCGCCATGGTGAGCCTCGACTGCGGAGCATGGGGAGGAAGGCTGAAACCCTGTTAGGCCACGTTTCAAATTTCAAGTCGATCGGACAATTAGGGCCCGAGATATGGGGGGTCAAAGTTTGGCCCATTTCAGTGACCATTTCCGTGACCCCATCGAAATTTCGGTCGCTTGCGCCGGGGTCAAAAATTGAGCTACGAGAAAACGCTTGCGGGGGATTGTTCATGTGTCCGAATGGGAAGTGCTGTGTGAGCGGTTTGAAATTCGGTGAAACGCTTATAGGGAATTCTCGCGGCCGAAATGTGTCAAATTCGTGAACTTTGACCCTATGAAAGTTGGGTCCTATTGGGCCTAGAGAGAAACTTTTTTTTAAAATTGATGTACTCTTCGAGAGCAACATTTTGGCTATCTCGGATTTTTAAAATTCGCGAATGGAGTTTTTGCAGGGAATTTCCCTTCGATTTTTGGCCTATTCTTTAAACATTCAAAAATTCGCCAAAAAAAAAACTATGGAAGCTAGGACCACGAAATTTGGAGGGTTTGTAGGAAAAAATAGGGAGCCCTATCACACCAAAATTTGCGACATTCTATCGAACCGTTTCGGAGATATTCGCGAGTTTTTGTTTTAGCATTACGGCAAAAAGGGGGGGACCCGCCATGGTGAGCCTCGACTGCGGAGCATGGGGAGGAAGGCCGAAATCCTGTTAGGCCATGTTTCAAATGTCAAGTCGATCGGACTATTAGGGCCCGAGATATGGGGGGTCAAAGTTTGGCCCATTTCAGTGACCATTTCCGTGACCCCATCGAAATTTCGGTCGCTTGCGCCGGGGTCAAAAATTGAGCTACGAGAAAACGCTTGCGGGAGATTGTTCATGTGTCCGAATGAGAAGTGCTGTGTGAGCGGTTTGAAATTCGGTGAAACGCTTATAGGGAATTCTCGCGGCCGAAATGTGTCAAATTCGTGAACTTTGACCCTATGAAAGTCGGGTCCTATTGGGCCTAGAGAGAAACTTTTTTTTAAAATTGATGTACTCTTCGAGAGCAACATTTTGGCTATCTCGCATTTTTAAAATTCGCGAATGGAGTTTCTGCAGGGAATTTCCGTTCGATTTTTGGCCTATTCTTTAAACATTCAAAAATTCGCCATAAAAAAACTATTGAAGCTAGGACCACGAAATTTGGAGGGTTTGTAGGAAAAAATAGGGAGCCCTATCACACCAAAATTTGCGACATTCTATCGAACCGTTTCGGAGATATTCGCGAGTTTTTGTTTTAGCATTACGGCGAAAAGGGGCGGACCCCCCATGGTGAGCCGCGATTGGCGAACATGGGGAGGAAGGCTGAAACCCTGTTAGGCCACGTTTCAAATTTCAAGTCGATCGGACAATTAGGGTCCGAGATATGGGGGGTCAAAATTTGGCCTATTTCCCTGACCCCATGGAAATTTCGGTCGCTTGCGCCGGGGTCAAAAATTGAGCTACGAGAAAACGCTTGCGGGGGATTGTTCATGTGTTTGAATGGGAAGTGCTGTTTGAGCGCTTTGAAATTCGGTGCAACGCTTATAGGGAATTGTCGCGGCCGAAATGTGTCAAATTCGTGAACTTTGACCCTATGAAGGTCGGGTCCTATCGGCCCTAGAGAGAAACTTTTTTTTTAAATTTTTGTTCTCTTCGAGAGCAACATTTTGGCTATCTCGGATTTTTAAAATTCGCGAATGGAGTTTCTGTAGGGAATTTCCGTTCGATTTTTGGCCTATTTTTTAAACATTCAAAAATTCGCCAAAAAAAACTATGGAAGCTAGGACCACGAAATTTTGAGGGTTTGTAGGAACAAATAGGGAGCCCTTTCACACCAAAATTTGCGACAATCTATCGAACCGTTTCGGAGATATTCGCGAGTTTTTGTTTTAGCATTACGGCAAAAAGGGGGGGACCCGCCATGGTGAGCCTCGACTGCGGAGCATGGGGAGGAAGGCTGAAACCCTGTTAGGCCACGTTTCAAATTTCAAGTCGATCGGACAATTAGGGCCCGAGATATGGGGGGTCAAAGTTTGGCCCATTTCAGTGACCATTTCCGTGACCCCATCGAAATTTCGGTCGCTTGCGCCGGGGTCAAAAATTGAGCTACGAGAAAACGCTTGCGGGAGATTGTTCATGTGTCCGAATGAGAAGTGCTGTGTGAGCGGTTTGAAATTCGGTGAAACGCTTATAGGGAATTCTCGCGGCCGAAATGTGTCAAATTCGTGAACTTTGACCCTATGAAAGTCGGGTCCTATTGGGCCTAGAGAGAAACTTTTTTTTAAAATTGATGTACTCTTCGAGAGCAACATTTTGGCTATCTCGGATTTTTAAAATTCGCGAATGGAGTTTCTGCAGGGAATTTCCGTTTGATTTTTGGCCTATTCTTTAAACCTTCAAAAATTCGCCATAAAAAAACTATTGAAGCTAGGACCACGAAATTTGGAGGGTTTGTAGGCAAAAATAGGGAGCCCTTTCACACCAAAATTTGCGACATTCTATCGAACCGTTTCGGAGATATTTGTGAGTTTTTGTTTTAGCATTACGGCGAAAAGGGGCGGACCCCCATGGTGAGCTGCGATTGGCGAGCATGGGGAGGAAGGCTGAAACCCTGTTAGGCCACGTTTCAAATTTCAAGTCGATCGGACAATTAGGGCCCGAGATATGGGGGTCAAAATTTGGCCCATTTCCGTGACCCCATGGAAATTTAGGTCGCTTGCGCCGGGGTCAAAAATTGGGCTACGAGAAAACGCTTGCGGGGGATTGTTCATGTGTCTGAATGGAAAGTGCTGTTTCAGCGCTTTGAAATTCGGTGCAACGCTTATAGGGAATTCTCGCGGCCGAAATGTGTCAAATTCGTGAACTTTGACCCTATGAAAGTTGGGTCCTATTGGGCCTAGAGAGAAACTTTTTTTTTAAATTGATGTACTCTTCGAGAGCAACATTTTGGCTATCTCGGATTTTTAAAATTCGCGAATGGAGTTTCTGCAGGGAATTTCCGTTCGATTTTTGGCCTATTCTTTAAACATTCAAAAATTCGCCAAAAAAAAACTATGGAAGCTAGGACCACGAAATTTGGAGGGTTTGTAGGAAAAAATAGGGAGCCCTTTCACACCAAAATTTGCGACATTCTATCCAACCGTTTCGGAGATATTCGCGAGTTTTTGTTTTAGCATTACGGCAAAAAGGGGGGACCCGAAATGGTGAGCCTCGACTGCGGAGCATGGGGAGGAAGGCTGAAACCCTGTTAGGCCACGTTTCAAATTTCAAGTCGATCGGACAATTAGGGCCCGAGATATGGGGGGTCAAAGTTTGGCCCATTTCAGTGACCATTTCCGTGACCCCATCGAAATTTCGGTCGCTTGCACCGGGGTCAAAAATTGAGCTACGAGAAAACGCTTGCGGGGAATTGTTCATGTGTCCAAATGGGAAGTGCTGTGTGAGCGGTTTGAAATTCGGTGAAACGCTTATAGGAAATTCTCGCGGCCGAAATGTGTCAAATTCGTGAACTTTGACCCTATGAAAGTTGGGTCCTATTGGGCCTAGAGAGAAACTTTTTTTTAAAATTGATGTACTCTTCGAGAGCAACATTTTGGCTATCTCGGATTTTTAAAATTCGCGAATGGAGTTTTTGCAGGGAATTTCCGTTCGATTTTTGGCCTATTCTTTAAACCTTCAAAAATTCGCCATAAAAAAACTATTGAAGCTAGGACCACGAAATTTTGAGGGTTTGTAGGAAAAAATAGGGAGCCCTATCACACCAAAATTTGCGACATTCTATCGAACCGTTTCGGAGATATTCGCGAGTTTTTGTTTTAGCATTACGGCGAAAAGTGGCGGACCCCCCATGGTGAGCCGCGACTGCGGAGCATGGGAAGGAAGACCGAAACCCTGTTAGGCCACGTTTCAAATTTCAAGTCGATCGGACAACTAGGGCCCGAGATATGGGGGGTCAAAGTTTGGCCCATTTCAGTGACCATTTCCGTGACCCCATCGAAATTTCGGTCGCTTGCGCCGGGGTCAAAAATTGAGCTACGAGAAAACGCTTGCGGGGGATTGTTCATGTGCCCGAATGAGAAGTGCTGTGTGAGCGGTTTGAAATTCGGTGAAACGCTTATAGGGAATTCTCGCGGCCGAAATGTGTCAAATTCGTGAACTTTCACCCTATGAAAGTCGGGTCCTATTGGGCCTAGAGAGAAACTTTTTTTTTAAATTGATGTACTCTTCGAGAGCAACATTTTGGCTATTTCGGATTTTTAAAATTCGCGAATGGAGTTTCTGCAGGGAATTTCCGTTCGATTTTTGGCCTATTCTTTAAACATTCAAAAATTCGCCATAAAAAACCTATTGAAGCTAGGACCACGAAATTTGGAGGGTTTGTAGGAAAAAATAGGGAGCCCTATCACAGCAAAATTTGCGACATTCTATCGAACCGTTTCGGAGATATTCGCGAGTTTTTGTTTTAGCATTACGGCGAAAAGTGGCGGACCCCCCATGGTGAGCCGCGACTGCGGAGCATGGGAAGGAAGGCCGAAACCCTGTTAGGCCACGTTTCAAATTTCAAGTCGATCGGACAACTAAGGCCCGAGATATGGGGGGTCAAAGTTTGGCCCATTTCAGTGACCATTTCCGTGACCCCATCGAAATTTCGGTCGCTTGCGCCGGGGTCAAAAATTGAGCTACGAGAAAACGCTTGCGGGGGATTGTTCATGTGCCCGAACGAGAAGTGCTGTGTGAGCGGTTTGAAATTCGGTGAAACGCTTATAGGGAATTCTCGCGGCCGAAATGTGTCAAATTCGTGAACTTTCACCCTATGAAAGTCGGGTCCTATTGGGCCTAGAGAGAAACTTTTTTTTTAAATTGATGTACTCTTCGAGAGCAACATTTTGGCTATTTCGGATTTTTAAAATTCGCGAATGGAGTTTCTGCAGGGAATTTCCGTTCGATTTTTGGCCTATTCTTTAAACATTCAAAAATTCGCCATAAAAAACCTATTGAAGCTAGGACCACGAAATTTGGAGGGTTTGTAGGAAAAAATAGGGAGCCCTATCACACCAAAATTTGCGACATTCTATCGAATTGTTTCGGAGATATTCGCGAGTTTTTTTTTAGCATTACGGCGAAAAGGGGGGACCCCCCATGGTGAGCCGCGACTGCGGAGCATGGGGAGGAAGGCCGAAATCCTGTTAGGCCATGTTTCAAATGTCAAGTCGATCGGACTATTAGGGCCCGAGATATGGGGGGTCAAAGTTTGGCCCATTTCAGTGACCATTTCCGTGACCCCATCGAAATTTCGGTCGCTTGCGCCGGGGTCAAAAATTGAGCTACGAGAAAACGCTTGCGGGAGATTGTTCATGTGTCCGAATGAGAAGTGCTGTGTGAGCGGTTTGAAATTCGGTGAAACGCTTATAGGGAATTCTCGCGGCCGAAATGTGTCAAATTCGTGAACTTTGACCCTATGAAAGTCGGGTCCTATTGGGCCTAGAGAGAAACTTTTTTTTAAAATTGATGTACTCTTCGAGAGCAACATTTTGGCTATCTCGCATTTTTAAAATTCGCGAATGGAGTTTCTGCAGGGAATTTCCGTTCGATTTTTGGCCTATTCTTTAAACATTCAAAAATTCGCCAAAAAAAAACGATGGAAGCTAGGACCACGAAATTTGGAGGGTTTGTAGGAAAAAATAGGGAGCCCTATCACACCAAAATTTGCGACATTCTATCGAACCGTTTCGGAGATATTCGCGAGTTTTTGTTTTAGCATTACGGCGAAAAGGGGCGGACCCCCCATGGTGAGCCGCGATTGGCGAACATGGGGAGGAAGGCTGAAACCCTGTTAGGCCACGTTTCAAATTTCAAGTCGATCGGACAATTAGGGTCCGAGATATGGGGGGTCAAAATTTGGCCTATTTCCCTGACCCCATGGAAATTTCGGTCGCTTGCGCCGGGGTCAAAAATTGAGCTACGAGAAAACGCTTGCGGGGGATTGTTCATGTGTTTGAATGGGAAGTGCTGTTTGAGCGCTTTGAAATTCGGTGCAACGCTTATAGGGAATTGTCGCGGCCGAAATGTGTCAAATTCGTGAAATTTGACCCTATGAAGGTCGGGTCCTATCGGCCCTAGAGAGAAACTTTTTTTTTAAATTTTTGTTCTCTTCGAGAGCAACATTTTGGCTATCTCGGATTTTTAAAATTCGCGAATGGAGTTTCTGTAGGGAATTTCCGTTCGATTTTTGGCCTATTTTTTAAACATTCAAAAATTCGCCAAAAAAAACTATGGAAGCTAGGACCACGAAATTTGGAGGGTTTGTAGGAACAAATAGGGAGCCCTATCATACCAAAATTTGCGACATTCTATCGAACCGTTTCGGAGATATTCGCGAGTTTTTGTTTTAGCATTACGGCGAAAAGGGGCGGACCCCCCATGGTGAGCCGCGATTGGCGAACATGGGGAGGAAGGCTGAAACCCTGTTAGGCCACGTTTCAAATTTCAAGTCGATCGGACAATTAGGGCCCGAGATATGGGGGTCAAAGTTTGGCCCATTTCAGTGACCATTTCCGTGACCCCATCGAAATTTCGGTCGCTTGCGCCGGGGTCAAAAATTGAGCTACGAGAAAACGCTTGCGGGGGATTGTTCATGTGTCCGAATGGGAAGTGCTGTGTGAGCGGTTTGAAATTCGGTGAAACGCTTATAGGGAATTCTCGCGGCCGAAATGTGTCAAATTCGTGAACTTTGACCCTATGAAGGTCGGGTCCTATCGGCCCTAGAGAGAAACTTTTTTTTAAAATTTTTGTTCTCTTCGAGAGCAAATTTTGGCTATCTCGGATTTTTAAAATTCGCGAATGGAGTTTCTGTAGGGAATTTCCGTTCGATTTTTGGCCTCTTTTTTAAACATTCAAAAATTCGCCAAAAAAAACTACGGAAGCTAGGACCACGAAATTTGGAGGGTTTGTAGGAAAAGATAGGGAGCCCTATCACACCAAAATTTGCGACATTCTATCGAATTGTTTCGGAGATATTCGCGAGTATTTTTTTTAGCATTACGGCGAAAAGGGAGGGACCCCCCCCCATGGTGAGCCTCGACTGCGGAGCATGGGGAGGAAGGCTGAAACCCTGTTAGGCCACGTTTCAAATGTCAAGTCGATCGGACTATTAGGGCCCGAGATATGGGGGGTCAAAGTTTGGCCCATTTCAGTGACCATTTCCGTGACCCCATCGAAATTTCGGTCGCTTGCGCCGGGGTCAAAAATTGAGCTACGAGAAAACGCTTGCGGGGGATTGTTCATGTGTCTGAATGGGAAGTGGTGTTTGAGCGCTTTGAAATTCGGTGCAACGCTTATAGGGAATTGTCGCGGCCGAAATGTGTCAAATTCGTGAACTTTGACCCTATGAAAGTTGGGTCCTATTGGGCCTAGAGAGAAACTTTTTTTTTAAATTGATGTACTCTTCGAGAGCAACATTTTGGCTATCTCGGATTTTTAAAATTCGCGAATGGAGTTTCTGCAGGGAATTTCCGTTCGATTTTTGGCCTATTCTTTAAACATTCAAAAATTCGCCAAAAAAAAAACTATGGAAGCTAGGACCACGAAATTTGGAGGGTTTGTAGGAAAAAATAGGGAGCCCTTTCACACCAAAATTTGCGACATTCTATCCAACCGTTTCGGAGATATTCGCGAGTTTTTGTTTTAGCATTACGGCGAAAAGTGGCGGACCCCCCATGGTGAGCCGCGATTGGCGAACATGGGGAGGAAGGCTGAAACCCTGTTAGGCCACGTTTCAAATTTCAAGTCGATCGGACAATTAGGGTCCGAGATATGGGGGGTCAAAATTTGGCCTATTTCCCTGACCCCATGGAAATTTCGGTCGCTTGCGCCGGGGTCAAAAATTGAGCTACGAGAAAACGCTTGCGGGGGATTGTTCATGTGTTTGAATGGGAAGTGCTGTTTGAGCGCTTTGAAATTCGGTGCAACGCTTATAGGGAATTGTCGCGGCCGAAATGTGTCAAATTCGTGAACTTTGACCCTATGAAGGTCGGGTCCTATCGGCCCTAGAGAGAAACTTTTTTTTTAAATTTTTGTTCTCTTCGAGAGCAACATTTTGGCTATCTCGGATTTTTAAAATTCGCGAATGGAGTTTCTGTAGGGAATTTCCGTTCGATTTTCGGCCTATTTTTTAAACATTCAAAAATTCGCCAAAAAAAACTATGGAAGCTAGGACCACGAAATTTGGAGGGTTTGTAGGAACAAATAGGGAGCCCTTTCACACCAAAATTTGCGACAATCTATCGAACCGTTTCGGAGATATTCGCGAGTTTTTGTTTTAGCATTACGGCGAAAATTGGGGGACCCCCCATGGTGAGCCGCGACTGCGGAGCATGGGGAGGAAGGCTGAAACCCTGTTAGGCCACGTTTCAAATTTCAAGTCGATCGGACAATTAGGGCCCGAGATATGGGGGGGTCAAAGTTTGGCCCATTTCAGTGACCATTTCCGTGACCCCATCGAAATTTCGGTCGCTTGCGCCGGGGTCAAAAATTGAGCTACGAGAAAACGCTTGCGGGGGATTGTTCATGTGCCCGAATGAGAAGTGCTGTGTGAGCGGTTTGAAATTCGGTGCAACGCTTATAGGGAATTGTCGCGGCCGAAATGTGTCAAATTCGTGAACTTTGACCCTATGAAAGTTGGGTCCTATTGCGCCTAGAGAGAAACTTTTTTTTTAAATTGATGTACTTATCGAGAGCAACATTTTGGCTATCTCGGATTTTTAAAATTCGCGAATGGAGTTTCTGCAGGGAATTTCCGTTCGATTTTTGGCCTATTCTTTAAACATTCAAAAATTCGCCAAAACAAAACTATGGAAGTTAGGACCACGAAATTTGGAGGGTTTGTAGGAAAAAATAGGGAGCCCTTTCACACCAAAATTTGCGACATTCTATCGAATTGTTTCGGAGATATTCGCGAGTTTTTGTTTTAGCATTACGGCGAAAAGGGGGGACCCCCCCATGGTGAGCCGCGACTGCGGAGCATGGGGAGGAAGGACGAAATCCTGTTAGGCCACGTTTCAAATGTCAAGTCGATCGGACTATTAGGGCCCGAGATATGAGGGGTCAAAGTTTGGCCCATTTCAGTGACCATTTCCGTGACCCCATCGAAATTTCGGTCGCTTGCGCCGGGGTCAAAAATTGAGCTACGAGAAAACGCTTGCGGGAGATTGTTCATGTGTCCGAATGAGAAGTGCTGTGTGAGCGGTTTGAAATTCGGTGAAACGCTTATAGGGAATTCTCGCGGCCGAAATGTGTCAAATTCGTGAACTTTGACCCTATGAAAGTCGGGTCCTATTGGGCCTAGAGAGAAACTTTTTTTTTAAATTGATGTACTCTTCGATAGCAACATTTTGGCTATCTCGGATTTTTAAAATTCGCGAATGGAGTTTCTGCAGGGAATTTCCGTTCGATTTTTGGCCTATTCTTTAAACATTCAAAAATTCGCCATAAAAAAACTATTGAAGCTAGGACCACGAAATTTGGAGCGTTTGTAGGAAAAAATAGGGAGCCCTATCACACCAAAATTTCCGACATTCTATCGAACCGTTTCGGAGATATTCGCGAGTTTTTGTTTTAGCATTACGGCGAAAAGGGGCGGACCCCCCATGGTGAGCCGCGATTGGCGAACATGGGGAGGAAGGCTGAAACCCTGTTAGGCCACGTTTCAAATTTCAAGTCGATCGGACAATTAGGGCCCGAGATATGGGGGGTCAAAATTTGGCCTATTTCCCTGACCCCATGGAAATTTCGGTCGCTTGCGCCGGGGTCAAAAATTGAGCTACGAGTAAACGCTTGCGGGGGATTGTTCATGTGTTTGAATGGGAAGTGCTGTTTGAGCGCTTTGAAATTCGGTGCAACGCTTATAGGGAATTCTCGCGGCCGAAGTGTGTCAAATTCGTGAACTTTGACCCTATGAAAGTTGGGTCCTATTGGGCCTAGAGAGAAACTTTTTTTTAAATTGATGTACTCTTCGAGAGCAACATTTTGGCTATCTCGGATTTTTAAAATTCGCGAATGGAGTTTTTGCAGGGAATTTCCGTTCGATTTTTGGCCTATTCTTTAAACATTCAAAAATTCGCCATAAAAAAACTATTGAAGCTAGGACCACGAAATTTTGAGGGTTTGTAGGAAAAAATAGGGAGCCCTTTCACACCAAAATTTGCGACATTCTATCGAACCGTTTCGGAGATATTCGCGAGTTTTTGTTTTAGCATTACGGCGAAAAGTGGGGGACCTCCCATGGCGAGCCGCGACTGCGGAGCATGGGGAGGAAGTTTGAAACCCTGTTAAGCGACGTTTCAAATTTCAAGTCGATCGGACAATTAGGGCCCGAGATATGGGGGGTCAAAGTTTGGCCCATTTCAGTGACCATTTCCGTGACCCCATCGAAATTTCGGTCGCTTGCGCCGGGGTCAAAAATTGAGCTACGAGAAAACGCTTGCGGGGGATTGTTCATGTGTCTGAATGGGAAGTGCTGTTTGAGCGCTTTGAAATTCGGTGCAGCGCTTATAGGGAATTGTCGCGGCCGAAATGTGTCAAATTCGTGAACTTTGACCCTATGAAAGTTGGGTCCTATTGGGCCTAGAGAGAAACTTTTTTTTTAAACTGATGTACTCTTCGAGAGCAACATTTTGGCTATCTCGGATTTTTAAAATTCGCGAATGGAGTTTCTGCAGGGAATTTCCGTTCGATTTTTGGCCTATTCTTTAAACATTCAAAAATTCGCCAAAAAAAAACGATGGAAGAGAGGACCACGAAATTGGGAGGGTTTGTAGGAAAAAATAGGGAGCCCTTTCACACCAAAATTTGCGACGTTCTATCGAGCCGTTTCGGAGATATTCGCGAGTTTTTGTTTTAGCATTACGGCAAAAAGGGGGGGACCCGCCATGGTGAGCCTCGACTGCGGAGCATGGGGAGGAAAGCTGAAACCCTGTTAGGCAACGTTTCGAATTTCAAGTCGATCGGACAATTAGGGCCCGAGATATGGGGGGTCAAAATTTGGCCTATTTCCCTGACCCCATGGAAATTTCGGTCGCTTGCGCCGGGGTCAAAAATTGAGCTACGAGAAAACGCTTGCGGGGGATTGTTCATGTGTTTGAATGGGAAGTGCTGTTTGAGCGCTTTGAAATTCGGTGCAACGCTTATAGGGAATTGTCGCGGCCGAAATGTGTCAAATTCGTGAACTTTGACCCTATGAAAGTTGGGTCCTATTGGGCCTAGAGAGAAACTTTTTTTTTAAATTGATGTACTCTTCGAGAGCAACATTTTGGCTATCTCGGATTTTTAAAATTCGCGAATGGAGTTTCTGCAGGGAATTTCCGTTCGATTTTTGGCCTATTCTTTAAACATTCAAAAATTCGCCAAAAAAAAACTATGGAAGCTAGGACCACGAAATTTGGAGGGTTTGTAGGAAAAAATAGGGAGCCCTTTCACACCAAAATTTGCGACATTCTATCCAACCGTTTCGGAGATATTCGCGAGTTTTTGTTTTAGCATTACGGCGAAAAGTGGCGGACCCCCCATGGTGAGCCGCGATTGGCGAACATGGGGAGGAAGGCTGAAACCCTGTTAGGCCACGTTTCAAATTTCAAGTCGATCGGACAATTAGGGTCCGAGATATGGGGGGTCAAAATTTGGCCTATTTCCCTGACCCCATGGAAATTTCGGTCGCTTGCGCCGGGGTCAAAAATTGAGCTACGAGAAAACGCTTGCGGGGGATTGTTCATGTGTTTGAATGGGAAGTGCTGTTTGAGCGCTTTGAAATTCGGTGCAACGCTTATAGGGAATTGTCGCGGCCGAAATGTGTCAAATTCGTGAACTTTGACCCTATGAAGGTCGGGTCCTATCGGCCCTAGAGAGAAACTTTTTTTTTAAATTTTTGTTCTCTTCGAGAGCAACATTTTGGCTATCTCGGATTTTTAAAATTCGCGAATGGAGTTTCTGTAGGGAATTTCCGTTCGATTTTCGGCCTATTTTTTAAACATTCAAAAATTCGCCAAAAAAAACTATGGAAGCTAGGACCACGAAATTTGGAGGGTTCGTAGGAACAAATAGGGAGCCCTTTCACACCAAAATTTGCGACAATCTATCGAACCGTTTCGGAGATATTCGCGAGTTTCTGTTTTAGCATTACGGCGAAAATTGGGGGACCCCCCATGGTGAGCCGCGACTGCGGAGCATGGGGAGGAAGGCTGAAACCCTGTTAGGCCACGTTTCAAATTTCAAGTCGATCGGACAATTAGGGCCCGAGATATGGGGGGGTCAAAGTTTGGCCCATTTCAGTGACCATTTCCGTGACCCCATCGAAATTTCGGTCGCTTGCGCCGGGGTCAAAAATTGAGCTACGAGAAAACGCTTGCGGGGGATTGTTCATGTGCTCGAATGAGAAGTGCTGTGTGAGCGGTTTGAAATTCGGTGCAACGCTTATAGGGAATTGTCGCGGCCGAAATGTGTCAAATTCGTGAACTTTGACCCTATGAAAGTTGGGTCCTATTGCGCCTAGAGAGAAACTTTTTTTTTAAATTGATGTACTTATCGAGAGCAACATTTTGGCTATCTCGGATTTTTAAAATTCGCGAATGGAGTTTCTGCAGGGAATTTCCGTTCGATTTTTGGCCTATTCTTTAAACATTCAAAAATTCGCCAAAACAAAACTATGGAAGTTAGGACCACGAAATTTGGAGGGTTTGTAGGAAAAAATAGGGAGCCCTTTCACACCAAAATTTGCGACATTCTATCGAATTGTTTCGGAGATATTCGCGAGTTCTTGTTTTAGCATTACGGCGAAAAGGGGGGACCCCCCCCATGGTGAGCCGCGACTGCGGAGCATGGGGAGGAAGGACGAAATCCTGTTAGGCCACGTTTCAAATGTCAAGTCGATCGGACTATTAGGGCCCGAGATATGGGGGGTCAAAGTTTGGCCCATTTCAGTGACCATTTCCGTGACCCCATCGAAATTTCGGTCGCTTGCGCCGGGGTCAAAAATTGAGCTACGAGAAAACGCTTGCGGGAGATTGTTCATGTGTCCGAATGAGAAGTGCTGTGTGAGCGGTTTGAAATTCGGTGAAACGCTTATAGGGAATTCTCGCGGCCGAAATGTGTCAAATTCGTGAACTTTGACCCTATGAAAGTCGGGTCCTATTGGGCCTAGAGAGAAACTTTTTTTTTAAATTGATGTACTCTTCGATAGCAACATTTTGGCTATCTCGGATTTTTAAAATTCGCGAATGGAGTTTCTGCAGGGAATTTCCGTTCGATTTTTGGCCTATTCTTTAAACATTCAAAAATTCGCCATAAAAAAACTATTGAAGCTAGGACCACGAAATTTGGAGCGTTTGTAGGAAAAAATAGGGAGCCCTATCACACCAAAATTTCCGACATTCTATCGAACCGTTTCGGAGATATTCGCGAGTTTTTGTTTTAGCATTACGGCGAAAAGGGGCGGACCCCCCATGGTGAGCCGCGATTGGCGAACATGGGGAGGAAGGCTGAAACCCTGTTAGGCCACGTTTCAAATTTCAAGTCGATCGGACAATTAGGGTCCGAGATATGGGCGGTCAAAATTTGGCCTATTTCCCTGACCCCATGGAAATTTCGGTCGCTTGCGCCGGGGTCAAAAATTGAGCTACGAGTAAACGCTTGCGGGGGATTGTTCATGTGTTTGAATGGGAAGTGCTGTTTGAGCGCTTTGAAATTCGGTGCAACGCTTATAGGGAATTCTCGCGGCCGAAGTGTGTCAAATTCGTGAACTTTGACCCTATGAAAGTTGGGTCCTATTGGGCCTAGAGAGAAACTTTTTTTAAATTGATGTACTCTTCGAGAGCAACATTTTGGCTATCTCGGATTTTTAAAATTCGCGAATGGAGTTTTTGCAGGGAATTTCCGTTCGATTTTTGGCCTATTCTTTAAACATTCAAAAATTCGCCATAAAAAAACTATTGAAGCTAGGACCACGAAATTTTGAGGGTTTGTAGGAAAAAATAGGGAGCCCTTTCACACCAAAATTTGCGACATTCTATCGAACCGTTTCGGAGATATTCGCGAGTTTTTGTTTTAGCATTACGGCGAAAAGTGGGGGACCTCCCATGGCGAGCCGCGACTGCGGAGCATGGGGAGGAAGTTTGAAACCCTGTTAAGCGACGTTTCAAATTTCAAGTCGATCGGACAATTAGGGCCCGAGATATGGGGGGTCAAAGTTTGGCCCATTTCAGTGACCATTTCCGTGACCCCATCGAAATTTCGGTCGCTTGCGCCGGGGTCAAAAATTGAGCTACGAGAAAACGCTTGCGGGGGATTGTTCATGTGTCTGAATGGGAAGTGCTGTTTGAGCGCTTTGAAATTCGGTGCAGCGCTTATAGGGAATTGTCGCGGCCGAAATGTGTCAAATTCGTGAACTTTGACCCTATGAAAGTTGGGTCCTATTGGGCCTAGAGAGAAACTTTTTTTTTAAACTGATGTACTCTTCGAGAGCAACATTTTGGCTATCTCGGATTTTTAAAATTCGCGAATGGAGTTTCTGCAGGGAATTTCCGTTCGATTTTTGGCCTATTCTTTAAACATTCAAAAATTCGCCAAAAAAAACGATGGAAGAGAGGACCACGAAATTGGGAGGGTTTGTAGGAAAAAATAGGGAGCCCTTTCACACCAAAATTTGCGACGTTCTATCGAGCCGTTTCGGAGATATTCGCGAGTTTTTGTTTTAGCATTACGGCAAAAAGGGGGGGACCCGCCATGGTGAGCCTCGACTGCGGAGCATGGGGAGGAAAGCTGAAACCCTGTTAGGCAACGTTTCAAATTTCAAGTCGATCGGACAATTAGGGCCCGAGATATGGGGGGTCAAAATTTGGCCTATTTCCCTGACCCCATGGAAATTTCGGTCGCTTGCGCCGGGGTCAAAAATTGAGCTACGAGAAATCGCTTGCGGGGGATTGTTCATGTGTTTGAATGGGAAGTGCTGTTTGAGCGCTTTGAAATTCGGTGCAACGCTTATAGGCAATTGTCGCGGCCGAAATGTGTCAAATTCGTGAACTTTGACCCTATGAAGGTCGGGTCCTATCGGCCCTAGAGAGAAACTTTTTTCTTAAATTTTTGTTCTCTTCGAGAGCAACATTTTGGCTATCTCGGATTTTTAAAATTCGCGAATGGAGTTTCTGTAGGGAATTTCCGTTCGATTTTTGGCCTATTCTTTAAACATTCAAAAATTCGCCATAAAAAAACTATTGAAGCTAGGACCACGAAATTTGGAGCGTTTGTAGGAAAAAATAGGGAGCCCTATCACACCAAAATTTCCGACATTCTATCGAACCGTTTCGGAGATATTCGCGAGTTTTTGTTTTAGCATTACGGCGAAAAGGGGCGGACCCCCCATGGTGAGCCGCGATTGGCGAACATGGGGAGGAAGGCTGAAACCCTGTTAGGCCACGTTTCAAATTTCAAGTCGATCGGACAATTAGGGTCCGAGATATGGGGGGTCAAAATTTGGCCTATTTCCCTGAACCCATGGAAATTTCGGTCGCTTGCGCCGGGGTCAAAAATTGAGCTACGAGTAAACGCTTGCGGGGGATTGTTCATGTGTTTGAATGGGAAGTGCTGTTTGAGCGCTTTGAAATTCGGTGCAACGCTTATAGGGAATTCTCGCGGCCGAAGTGTGTCAAATTCGTGAACTTTGACCCTATGAAAGTTGGGTCCTATTGGGCCTAGAGAGAAACTTTTTTTAAATTGATGTACTCTTCGAGAGCAACATTTTGGCTATCTCGGATTTTTAAAATTCGCGAATGGAGTTTTTGCAGGGAATTTCCGTTCGATTTTTGGCCTATTCTTTAAACATTCAAAAATTCGCCATAAAAAAACTATTGAAGCTAGGACCACGAAATTTTGAGGGTTTGTAGGAACAAATAGGGAGCCCTTTCACACCAAAATTTGCGACATTCTATCGAACCGTTTCGGAGATATTCGCGAGTTTTTGTTTTAGCATTACGGCGAAAAGTGGGGGACCTCCCATGGCGAGCCGCGACTGCGGAGCATGGGGAGGAAGTTTGAAACCCTGTTAAGCGACGTTTCAAATTTCAAGTCGATCGGACAATTAGCGCCCGAGATATGGGGGGTCAAAGTTTGGCCCATTTCAGTGACCATTTCCGTGACCCCATCGAAATTTCGGTCGCTTGCGCCGGGGTCAAAAATTGAGCTACGAGAAAACGCTTGCGGGGGATTGTTCATGTGTCTGAATGGGAAGTGCTGTTTGAGCGCTTTGAAATTCGGTGCAGCGCTTATAGGGAATTGTCGCGGCCGAAATGTGTCAAATTCGTGAACTTTGACCCTATGAAAGTTGGGTCCTATTGGGCCTAGAGAGAAACTTTTTTTTTAAACTGATGTACTCTTCGAGAGCAACATTTTGGCTATCTCGGATTTTTAAAATTCGCGAATGGAGTTTCTGCAGGGAATTTCCGTTCGATTTTTGGCCTATTCTTTAAACATTCAAAAATTCGCCAAAAAAAAACGATGGAAGAGAGGACCACGAAATTGGGAGGGTTTGTAGGAAAAAATAGGGAGCCCTTTCACACCAAAATTTGCGACGTTCTATCGAGCCGTTTCGGAGATATTCGCGAGTTTTTGTTTTAGCATTACGGCAAAAAGGGGGGGACACGCCATGGTGAGCCTCGACTGCGGAGCATGGGGAGGAAAGCTGAAACCCTGTTAGGCAACGTTTCAAATTTCAAGTCGATCGGACAATTAGGGCCCGAGATATGGGGGGTCAAAATTTGGCCTATTTCCCTGACCCCATGGAAATTTCGGTCGCTTGCGCCGGGGTCAAAAATTGAGCTACGAGAAAACGCTTGCGGGGGATTGTTCATGTGTTTGAATGGGAAGTGCTGTTTGAGCGCTTTGAAATTCGGTGCAACGCTTATAGGCAATTGTCGCGGCCGAAATGTGTCAAATTCGTGAACTTTGACCCTATGAAGGTCGGGTCCTATCGGCCCTAGAGAGAAACTTTTTTCTTAAATTTTTGTTCTCTTCGAGAGCAACATTTTGGCTATCTCGGATTTTTAAAATTCGCGAATGGAGTTTCTGTAGGGAATTTCCGTTCGATTTTTGGCCTATTTTTTAAACATTCAAAAATTCGCCAAAAAAAAACTATGGAAGCTAGGACCACGAAATTTGGAGGGTTTGTAGGAAAAAATAGGGAGCCCTTTCACACCAAAATTTGCGACATTCTATCGAACCGTTTCGGAGATATTCGCGAGTTTTTGTTTTAGCATTACGGCAAAAAGGGGGGGACCCGCCATGGTGAGCCTCGACTGCGGAGCATGGGGAGGAGGGCTGAAACCCTGTTAGGCCACGTTTCAAATTTCAAGTCGATCGGACAATTAGGGCCCGAGATATGGGGGGTCAAAGTTTGGCCCATTTCAGTGACCATTTCCGTGACCCCATCGAAATTTCGGTCGCTTGCGCCGGGGTCAAAAATTGAGCTACGAGAAAACGCTTGAGGGGGATTGTTCATGTGTCCGAATGAGAAGTGCTGTGTGAGCGGTTTGAAATTCGGTGAAACGCTTATAGGGAATTCTCGCGGCCGAAATGTGTCAAATTCGTGAAATTTGACCCTATGAATGTCGGGTCCTATTGGGCCTAGAGAGAAACTTTTTTTTTAAATTGATGTACTCTTCGAGTGCAACATTTTGGCTATTTCGGATTTTTAAAATTCGCGAATGGAGTTTCTGCAGGGAATTTCCGTTCGATTTTTGGCCTATTCTTTAAACATTCAAAAATTCGCCATAAAAAACCTATTGACGCTAGGACCACGAAATTTGGAGGGTTTGTAGGAAAAAATAGGGAGCCCTTTCACACCAAAATTTGCGACATTCTATCGAATTGTTTCGGAGATATTCGCGAGTTTTTGTTTTAGCATTACGGCGAAAAGGGGGGACCCCCCCCATGGTGAGCCGCGACTGCGGAGCATGGGGAGGAAGGACGAAATCCTGTTAGGCCACGTTTCAAATGTCAAGTCGATCGGACTATTAGGGCCCGAGATATGGGGGGTCAAAGTTTGGCCCATTTCAGTGACCATTTCCGTGACCCCATCGAAATTTCGGTCGCTTGCGCCGGGGTCAAAAATTGAGCTACGAGAAAACGCTTGCGGGAGATTGTTCATGTGTCCGAATGAGAAGTGCTGTGTGAGCGGTTTGAAATTCGGTGAAACGCTTATAGGGAATTCTCGCGGCCGAAATGTGTCAAATTCGTGAACTTTGACCCTATGAAAGTCGGGTCCTATTAGGCCTAGAGAGAAACTTTTTTTTTAAATTGATGTACTCTTCGATAGCAACATTTTGGCTATCTCGGATTTTTAAAATTCGCGAATGGAGTTTCTGCAGGGAATTTCCGTTCGATTTTTGGCCTATTCTTTAAACATTCAAAAATTCGCCATAAAAAAACTATTGAAGCTAGGACCACGAAATTTGGAGCGTTTGTAGGAAAAAATAGGGAGCCCTATCACACCAAAATTTCCGACATTCTATCGAACCGTTTCGGAGATATTCGCGAGTTTTTGTTTTAGCATTACGGCGAAAAGGGGCGGACCCCCCATGGTGAGCCGCGATTGGCGAACATGGGGAGGAAGGCTGAAACCCTGTTAGGCCACGTTTCAAATTTCAAGTCGATCGGACAATTAGGGTCCGAGATATGGGGGGTCAAAATTTGGCCTATTTCCCTGACCCAATGGAAATTTCGGTCGCTTGCGCCGGGGTCAAAAATTGAGCTACGAGTAAACGCTTGCGGGGGATTGTTCATGTGTTTGAATGGGAAGTGCTGTTTGAGCGCTTTGAAATTCGGTGCAACGCTTATAGGGAATTCTCGCGGCCGAAGTGTGTCAAATTCGTGAACTTTGACCCTATGAAAGTTGGGTCCTATTGGGCCTAGAGAGAAACTTTTTTTAAATTGATGTACTCTTCGAGAGCAACATTTTGGCTATCTCGGATTTTTAAAATTCGCGAATGGAGTTTTTGCAGGGAATTTCCGTTCGATTTTTGGCCTATTCTTTAAACATTCAAAAATTCGCCATAAAAAAACTATTGAAGCTAGGACCACGAAATTTTGAGGGTTTGTAGGAAAAAATAGGGAGCCCTTTCACACCAAAATTTGCGACATTCTATCGAACCGTTTCGGAGATATTCGCGAGTTTTTGTTTTAGCATTACGGCGAAAAGTGGGGGACCTCCCATGGCGAGCCGCGACTGCGGAGCATGGGGAGGAAGTTTGAAACCCTGTTAAGCGACGTTTCAAATTTCAAGTCGATCGGACAATTAGGGCCCGAGATATGGGGGGTCAAAGTTTGGCCCATTTCAGTGACCATTTCCGTGACCCCATCGAAATTTCGGTCGCTTGCGCCGGGGTCAAAAATTGAGCTACGAGAAAACGCTTGCGGGGGATTGTTCATGTGTCTGAATGGGAAGTGCTGTTTGAGCGCTTTGAAATTCGGTGCAGCGCTTATAGGGAATTGTCGCGGCCGAAATGTGTCAAATTCGTGAACTTTGACCCTATGAAAGTTGGGTCCTATTGGGCCTAGAGAGAAACTTTTTTTTTAAACTGATGTACTCTTCGAGAGCAACATTTTGGCTATCTCGGATTTTTAAAATTCGCGAATGGAGTTTCTGCAGGGAATTTCCGTTCGATTTTTGGCCTATTCTTTAAACATTCAAAAATTCGCCAAAAAAAACGATGGAAGAGAGGACCACGAAATTGGGAGGGTTTGTAGGAAAAAATAGGGAGCCCTTTCACACCAAAATTTGCGACGTTCTATCGAGCCGTTTCGGAGATATTCGCGAGTTTTTGTTTTAGCATTACGGCAAAAAGGGGGGGACCCGCCATGGTGAGCCTCGACTGCGGAGCATGGGGAGGAAAGCTGAAACCCTGTTAGGCAACGTTTCAAATTTCAAGTCGATCGGACAATTAGGGCCCGAGATATGGGGGGTCAAAATTTGGCCTATTTCCCTGACCCCATGGAAATTTCGGTCGCTTGCGCCGGGGTCAAAAATTGAGCTACGAGAAATCGCTTGCGGGGGATTGTTCATGTGTTTGAATGGGAAGTGCTGTTTGAGCGCTTTGAAATTCGGTGCAACGCTTATAGGCAATTGTCGCGGCCGAAATGTGTCAAATTCGTGAACTTTGACCCTATGAAGGTCGGGTCCTATCGGCCCTAGAGAGAAACTTTTTTCTTAAATTTTTGTTCTCTTCGAGAGCAACATTTTGGCTATCTCGGATTTTTAAAATTCGCGAATGGAGTTTCTGTAGGGAATTTCCGTTCGATTTTTGGCCTATTCTTTAAACATTCAAAAATTCGCCATAAAAAAACTATTGAAGCTAGGACCACGAAATTTGGAGCGTTTGTAGGAAAAAATAGGGAGCCCTATCACACCAAAATTTCCGACATTCTATCGAACCGTTTCGGAGATATTCGCGAGTTTTTGTTTTAGCATTACGGCGAAAAGGGGCGGACCCCCCATGGTGAGCCGCGATTGGCGAACATGGGGAGGAAGGCTGAAACCCTGTTAGGCCACGTTTCAAATTTCAAGTCGATCGGACAATTAGGGTCCGAGATATGGGGGGTCAAAATTTGGCCTATTTCCCTGAACCCATGGAAATTTCGGTCGCTTGCGCCGGGGTCAAAAATTGAGCTACGAGTAAACGCTTGCGGGGGATTGTTCATGTGTTTGAATGGGAAGTGCTGTTTGAGCGCTTTGAAATTCGGTGCAACGCTTATAGGGAATTCTCGCGGCCGAAGTGTGTCAAATTCGTGAACTTTGACCCTATGAAAGTTGGGTCCTATTGGGCCTAGAGAGAAACTTTTTTTAAATTGATGTACTCTTCGAGAGCAACATTTTGGCTATCTCGGATTTTTAAAATTCGCGAATGGAGTTTTTGCAGGGAATTTCCGTTCGATTTTTGGCCTATTCTTTAAACATTCAAAAATTCGCCATAAAAAAACTATTGAAGCTAGGACCACGAAATTTTGAGGGTTTGTAGGAAAAAATAGGGAGCCCTTTCACACCAAAATTTGCGACATTCTATCGAACCGTTTCGGAGATATTCGCGAGTTTTTGTTTTAGCATTACGGCGAAAAGTGGGGGACCTCCCATGGCGAGCCGCGACTGCGGAGCATGGGGAGGAAGTTTGAAACCCTGTTAAGCGACGTTTCAAATTTCAAGTCGATCGGACAATTAGCGCCCGAGATATGGGGGGTCAAAGTTTGGCCCATTTCAGTGACCATTTCCGTGACCCCATCGAAATTTCGGTCGCTTGCGCCGGGGTCAAAAATTGAGCTACGAGAAAACGCTTGCGGGGGATTGTTCATGTGTCTGAATGGGAAGTGCTGTTTGAGCGCTTTGAAATTCGGTGCAGCGCTTATAGGGAATTGTCGCGGCCGAAATGTGTCAAATTCGTGAACTTTGACCCTATGAAAGTTGGGTCCTATTGGGCCTAGAGAGAAACTTTTTTTTTAAACTGATGTACTCTTCGAGAGCAACATTTTGGCTATCTCGGATTTTTAAAATTCGCGAATGGAGTTTCTGCAGGGAATTTCCGTTCGATTTTTGGCCTATTCTTTAAACATTCAAAAATTCGCCAAAAAAAAACGATGGAAGAGAGGACCACGAAATTGGGAGGGTTTGTAGGAAAAAATAGGGAGCCCTTTCACACCAAAATTTGCGACGTTCTATCGAGCCGTTTCGGAGATATTCGCGAGTTTTTGTTTTAGCATTACGGCAAAAAGGGGGGGACCCGCCATGGTGAGCCTCGACTGCGGAGCATGGGGAGGAAAGCTGAAACCCTGTTAGGCAACGTTTCAAATTTCAAGTCGATCGGACAATTAGGGCCCGAGATATGGGGGGTCAAAATTTGGCCTATTTCCCTGACCCCATGGAAATTTCGGTCGCTTGCGCCGGGGTCAAAAATTGAGCTACGAGAAAACGCTTGCGGGGGATTGTTCATGTGTTTGAATGGGAAGTGCTGTTTGAGCGCTTTGAAATTCGGTGCAACGCTTATAGGCAATTGTCGCGGCCGAAATGTGTCAAATTCGTGAACTTTGACCCTATGAAGGTCGGGTCCTATCGGCCCTAGAGAGAAACTTTTTTCTTAAATTTTTGTTCTCTTCGAGAGCAACATTTTGGCTATCTCGGATTTTTAAAATTCGCGAATGGAGTTTCTGTAGGGAATTTCCGTTCGATTTTTGGCCTATTTTTTAAACATTCAAAAATTCGCCAAAAAAAAACTATGGAAGCTAGGACCACGAAATTTGGAGGGTTTGTAGGAAAAAATAGGGAGCCCTTTCACACCAAAATTTGCGACATTCTATCGAACCGTTTCGGAGATATTCGCGAGTTTTTGTTTTAGCATTACGGCAAAAAGGGGGGGACCCGCCATGGTGAGCCTCGACTGCGGAGCATGGGGAGGAGGGCTGAAACCCTGTTAGGCCACGTTTCAAATTTCAAGTCGATCGGACAATTAGGGCCCGAGATATGGGGGGTCAAAGTTTGGCCCATTTCAGTGACCATTTCCGTGACCCCATCGAAATTTCGGTCGCTTGCGCCGGGGTCAAAAATTGAGCTACGAGAAAACGCTTGAGGGGGATTGTTCATGTGTCCGAATGAGAAGTGCTGTGTGAGCGGTTTGAAATTCGGTGAAACGCTTATAGGGAATTCTCGCGGCCGAAATGTGTCAAATTCGTGAAATTTGACCCTATGAATGTCGGGTCCTATTGGGCCTAGAGAGAAACTTTTTTTTTAAATTGATGTACTCTTCGAGTGCAACATTTTGGCTATTTCGGATTTTTAAAATTCGCGAATGGAGTTTCTGCAGGGAATTTCCGTTCGATTTTTGGCCTATTCTTTAAACATTCAAAAATTCGCCATAAAAAACCTATTGACGCTAGGACCACGAAATTTGGAGGGTTTGTAGGAAAAAATAGGGAGCCCTTTCACACCAAAATTTGCGACATTCTATCGAATTGTTTCGGAGATATTCGCGAGTTTTTGTTTTAGCATTACGGCGAAAAGGGGGGACCCCCCCCATGGTGAGCCGCGACTGCGGAGCATGGGGAGGAAGGACGAAATCCTGTTAGGCCACGTTTCAAATGTCAAGTCGATCGGACTATTAGGGCCCGAGATATGGGGGGTCAAAGTTTGGCCCATTTCAGTGACCATTTCCGTGACCCCATCGAAATTTCGGTCGCTTGCGCCGGGGTCAAAAATTGAGCTACGAGAAAACGCTTGCGGGAGATTGTTCATGTGTCCGAATGAGAAGTGCTGTGTGAGCGGTTTGAAATTCGGTGAAACGCTTATAGGGAATTCTCGCGGCCGAAATGTGTCAAATTCGTGAACTTTGACCCTATGAAAGTCGGGTCCTATTAGGCCTAGAGAGAAACTTTTTTTTTAAATTGATGTACTCTTCGATAGCAACATTTTGGCTATCTCGGATTTTTAAAATTCGCGAATGGAGTTTCTGCAGGGAATTTCCGTTCGATTTTTGGCCTATTCTTTAAACATTCAAAAATTCGCCATAAAAAAACTATTGAAGCTAGGACCACGAAATTTGGAGCGTTTGTAGGAAAAAATAGGGAGCCCTATCACACCAAAATTTCCGACATTCTATCGAACCGTTTCGGAGATATTCGCGAGTTTTTGTTTTAGCATTACGGCGAAAAGGGGCGGACCCCCCATGGTGAGCCGCGATTGGCGAACATGGGGAGGAAGGCTGAAACCCTGTTAGGCCACGTTTCAAATTTCAAGTCGATCGGACAATTAGGGTCCGAGATATGGGGGGTCAAAATTTGGCCTATTTCCCTGACCCAATGGAAATTTCGGTCGCTTGCGCCGGGGTCAAAAATTGAGCTACGAGTAAACGCTTGCGGGGGATTGTTCATGTGTTTGAATGGGAAGTGCTGTTTGAGCGCTTTGAAATTCGGTGCAACGCTTATAGGGAATTCTCGCGGCCGAAGTGTGTCAAATTCGTGAACTTTGACCCTATGAAAGTTGGGTCCTATTGGGCCTAGAGAGAAACTTTTTTTAAATTGATGTACTCTTCGAGAGCAACATTTTGGCTATCTCGGATTTTTAAAATTCGCGAATGGAGTTTTTGCAGGGAATTTCCGTTCGATTTTTGGCCTATTCTTTAAACATTCAAAAATTCGCCATAAAAAAACTATTGAAGCTAGGACCACGAAATTTTGAGGGTTTGTAGGAAAAAATAGGGAGCCCTTTCACACCAAAATTTGCGACATTCTATCGAACCGTTTCGGAGATATTCGCGAGTTTTTGTTTTAGCATTACGGCGAAAAGTGGGGGACCTCCCATGGCGAGCCGCGACTGCGGAGCATGGGGAGGAAGTTTAAAACCCTGTTAAGCGACGTTTCAAATTTCAAGTCGATCGGACAATTAGGGCCCGAGATATGGGGGGTCAAAGTTTGGCCCATTTCAGTGACCATTTCCGTGACCCCATCGAAATTTCGGTCGCTTGCGCCGGGGTCAAAAATTGAGCTACGAGAAAACGCTTGCGGGGGATTGTTCATGTGTCTGAATGGGAAGTGCTGTTTGAGCGCTTTGAAATTCGGTGCAGCGCTTATAGGGAATTGTCGCGGCCGAAATGTGTCAAATTCGTGTACTTTGACCCTATGAAAGTTGGGTCCTATTGGGCCTAGAGAGAAACTTTTTTTTTAAACTGATGTACTCTTCGAGAGCAACATTTTGGCTATCTCGGATTTTTAAAATTCGCGAATGGAGTTTCTGCAGGGAATTTCCGTTCGATTTTTGGCCTATTCTTTAAACATTCAAAAATTCGCCAAAAAAAAACGATGGAAGAGAAGACCACGAAATTGGGAGGGTTTGTAGGAAAAAATAGGGAGCCCTTTCACACCAAAATTTGCGACGTTCTATCGAGCCGTTTCGGAGATATTCGCGAGTTTTTGTTTTAGCATTACGGCAAAAAGGGGGGGACCCGCCATGGTGAGCCTCGACTGCGGAGCATGGGGAGGAAAGCTGAAACCCTGTTAGGCAACGTTTCAAATTTCAAGTCGATCGGACAATTAGGGCCCGAGATATGGGGGGTCAAAATTTGGCCTATTTCCCTGACCCCATGGAAATTTCGGTCGCTTGCGCCGGGGTCAAAAATTGAGCTACGAGAAAACGCTTGCGGGGGATTGTTCATGTGTTTGAATGGGAAGTGCTGTTTGAGCGCTTTGAAATTCGGTGCAACGCTTATAGGCAATTGTCGCGGCCGAAATGTGTCAAATTCGTGAACTTTGACCCTATGAAGGTCGGGTCCTATCGGCCCTAGAGAGAAACTTTTTTCTTAAATTTTTGTTCTCTTCGAGAGCAACATTTTGGCTATCTCGGATTTTTAAAATTCGCGAATGGAGTTTCTGTAGGGAATTTCCGTTCGATTTTTGGCCTATTCTTTAAACATTCAAAAATTCGCCATAAAAAAACTATTGAAGCTAGGACCACGAAATTTGGAGCGTTTGTAGGAAAAAATAGGGAGCCCTATCACACCAAAATTTCCGACATTCTATCGAACCGTTTCGGAGATATTCGCGAGTTTTTGTTTTAGCATTACGGCGAAAAGGGGCGGACCCCCCATGGTGAGCCGCGATTGGCGAACATGGGGAGGAAGGCTGAAACCCTGTTAGGCCACGTTTCAAATTTCAAGTCGATCGGACAATTAGGGTCCGAGATATGGGGGGTCAAAATTTGGCCTATTTCCCTGACCCCATGGAAATTTCGGTCGCTTGCGCCGGGGTCAAAAATTGAGCTACGAGTAAACGCTTGCGGGGGATTGTTCATGTGTTTGAATGGGAAGTGCTGTTTGAGCGCTTTGAAATTCGGTGCAACGCTTATAGGGAATTCTCGCGGCCGAAGTGTGTCAAATTCGTGAACTTTGACCCTATGAAAGTTGGGTCCTATTGGGCCTAGAGAGAAACTTTTTTTAAATTGATGTACTCTTCGAGAGCAACATTTTGGCTATCTCGGATTTTTAAAATTCGCGAATGGAGTTTTTGCAGGGAATTTCCGTTCGATTTTTGGCCTATTCTTTAAACATTCAAAAATTCGCCATAAAAAAACTATTGAAGCTAGGACCACGAAATTTTGAGGGTTTGTAGGAAAAAATAGGGAGCCCTTTCACACCAAAATTTGCGACATTCTATCGAACCGTTTCGGAGATATTCGCGAGTTTTTGTTTTAGCATTACGGCGAAAAGTGGGGGACCTCCCATGGCGAGCCGCGACTGCGGAGCATGGGGAGGAAGTTTGAAACCCTGTTAAGCGACGTTTCAAATTTCAAGTCGATCGGACAATTAGGGCCCGAGATATGGGGGGTCAAAGTTTGGCCCATTTCAGTGACCATTTCCGTGACCCCATCGAAATTTCGGTCGCTTGCGCCGGGGTCAAAAATTGAGCTACGAGAAAACGCTTGCGGGGGATTGTTCATGTGTCTGAATGGGAAGTGCTGTTTGAGCGCTTTGAAATTCGGTGCAGCGCTTATAGGGAATTGTCGCGGCCGAAATGTGTCAAATTCGTGAACTTTGACCCTATGAAAGTTGGGTCCTATTGGGCCTAGAGAGAAACTTTTTTTTTAAACTGATGTACTCTTCGAGAGCAACATTTTGGCTATCTCGGATTTTTAAAATTCGCGAATGGAGTTTCTGCAGGGAATTTCCGTTCGATTTTTGGCCTATTCTTTAAACATTCAAAAATTCGCCAAAAAAAAACGATGGAAGAGAGGACCACGAAATTGGGAGGGTTTGTAGGAAAAAATAGGGAGCCCTTTCACACCAAAATTTGCGACGTTCTATCGAGCCGTTTCGGAGATATTCGCGAGTTTTTGTTTTAGCATTACGGCAAAAAGGGGGGGACCCGCCATGGTGAGCCTCGACTGCGGAGCATGGGGAGGAAAGCTGAAACCCTGTTAGGCAACGTTTCAAATTTCAAGTCGATCGGACAATTAGGGCCCGAGATATGGGGGGTCAAAATTTGGCCTATTTCCCTGACCCCATGGAAATTTCGGTCGCTTGCGCCGGGGTCAAAAATTGAGCTACGAGAAAACGCTTGCGGGGGATTGTTCATGTGTTTGAATGGGAAGTGCTGTTTGAGCGCTTTGAAATTCGGTGCAACGCTTATAGGCAATTGTCGCGGCCGAAATGTGTCAAATTCGTGAACTTTGACCCTATGAAGGTCGGGTCCTATCGGCCCTAGAGAGAAACTTTTTTCTTAAATTTTTGTTCTCTTCGAGAGCAACATTTTGGCTATCTCGGATTTTTAAAATTCGCGAATGGAGTTTCTGTAGGGAATTTCCGTTCGATTTTTGGCCTATTTTTTAAACATTCAAAAATTCGCCAAAAAAAAACTATGGAAGCTAGGACCACGAAATTTGGAGGGTTTGTAGGAAAAAATAGGGAGCCCTTTCACACCAAAATTTGCGACATTCTATCGAACCGTTTCGGAGATATTCGCGAGTTTTTGTTTTAGCATTACGGCAAAAAGGGGGGGACCCGCCATGGTGAGCCTCGACTGCGGAGCATGGGGAGGAGGGCTGAAACCCTGTTAGGCCACGTTTCAAATTTCAAGTCGATCGGACAATTAGGGCCCGAGATATGGGGGGTCAAAGTTTGGCCCATTTCAGTGACCATTTCCGTGACCCCATCGAAATTTCGGTCGCTTGCGCCGGGGTCAAAAATTGAGCTACGAGAAAACGCTTGAGGGGGATTGTTCATGTGTCCGAATGAGAAGTGCTGTGTGAGCGGTTTGAAATTCGGTGAAACGCTTATAGGGAATTCTCGCGGCCGAAATGTGTCAAATTCGTGAAATTTGACCCTATGAAAGTGGGTCCTATTGGGCCTAGAGAGAAACTTTTTTTTTAAATTGATGTACTCTTCGAGAGCAACATTTTGGCTATTTCGGATTTTTAAAATTCGCGAATGGAGTTTCTGCAGGGAATTTCCGTTCGATTTTTGGCCTATTCTTTAAACATTCAAAAATTCGCCATAAAAAACCTATTGACGCTAGGACCACGAAATTTGGAGGGTTTGTAGGAAAAAATAGGGAGCCCTATCACACCAAAATTTGCGACATTCTATCGAATTGTTTCGGAGATATTCGCGAGTTTTTTTTTAGCATTACGGCGGAAAGGGGGGGACCCCCCATGGTGAGCCGCGACTGCGGAGCATGGGGAGGAAGGCCGAAATCCTGTTAGGCCATGTTTCAAATGTCAAGTCGATCGGACTATTAGGGCCCGAGATATCGGGGGTCAAAGTTTGGCCCATTTCAGTGACCATTTCCGTGACCCCATCGAAATTTCGGTCGCTTGCGCCGGGGTCAAAAATTGAGCTACGAGAAAACGCTTGCGGGAGATTGTTCATGTGTCCGAATGAGAAGTGCTGTGTGAGCGGTTTGAAATTCGGTGAAACGCTTATAGGGAATTCTCGCGGCCGAAATGTGTCAAATTCGTGAACTTTGACCCTATGAAAGTCGGGTCCTATTGGGCCTAGAGAGAAACTTTTTTTTAAAATTCATGTACTCTTCGAGAGCAACATTTTGGCTATCTCGGATTTTTAAAATTCGCGAATGGAGTTTCTGCAGGGAATTTCCGTTCGATTTTTGGCCTATTCTTTAAACCTTCAAAAATTCGCCATAAAAAAACTATTGAAGCTAGGACCACGAAATTTTGAGGGTTTGTAGGAAAAAATAGGGAGCCCTTTCACAGCAAAATTTGCGACATTCTATCGAACCGTTTCGGAGATATTCGCGAGTTTTTGTTTTAGCATTACGGCGAAAAGTGGGGGACACCCCATGGTGAGCCGCGACTGCGGAGCATGGGAAGGAAGGCCGAAACCCTGTTAGGCCACGTTTCAAATTTCAAGTCGATCGGACAACTAGGGCCCGAGATATGGGGGGTCAAAGTTTGGCCCATTTCAGTGACCATTTCCGTGACCCCATCGAAATTTCGGTCGCTTGCGCCGGGGTCAAAAATTGAGCTACGAGAAAACGCTTGCGGGGGATTGTTCATGTGCCCGAATGAGAAGTGCTGTGTGAGCGGTTTGAAATTCGGTGAAACGCTTATAGGGAATTCTCGCGGCCGAAATGTGTCAAATTCGTGAACTTTGACCCTATGAAAGTCGGGTCCTATTGGGCCTAGAGAGAAACTTTTTTTTTAAATTGATGTACTCTTCGAGAGCAACATTTTGGCTATTTCGGATTTTTAAAATTCGCGAATGGAGTTTCTGTAGGGAATTTCCGTTCGATTTTTGGCCTATTTTTTAAACTTTCAAAAATTCGCCAAAAAAAAACTATGGAAGCTAGGACCACCAAATTTGGAGGGTTTGTAGGCAACAATAGGGAGCCCTTTCACACCAAAATTTGCGACATTCTATCGAACCGTTTCGGAGATATTTGTGAGTTTTTGTTTTAGCATTACGGCGAAAAGGGGCGGACCCCCATGGTGAGCCGCGTTTGGCGAGCATGGGGAGGAAGGCTGAAACCCTGTTAGGCCACGTTTCAAATTTCAAGTCGATCGGACAATTAGGGCCCGAGATATGGGGGTCAAAATTTGGCCCATTTCCGTGACCCCGTGGAAATTTCGGTCGCTTGCGCCGGGGTCAAAAATTGAGCTACGAGAAAACGCTTGCGGGGGATTGTTCATGTGTCTGAATGGGAAGTGCTGTTTGAGCGCTTTGAAATTCGGTGCAACGCTTATAGGGAATTGTCGCGGCCGAAATGTGTCAAATTCGTGAACTTTGACCCTATGAAAGTTGGGTCCTATTGCGCCTAGAGAGAAACTTTTTTTTTAAATTGATGTACTTATCGAGAGCAACATTTTGGCTATCTCCGATTTTTAAAATTCGCGAATGGAGTTTCTGCAGGGAATTTCCGTTCGATTTTTGGCCTATTCTTTAAACATTCAAAAATTCGCCAAAACAAAACTATGGAAGTTAGGACCACGAAATTTGGAGGGTTTGTAGGAAAAAATAGGGAGCACTTTCACACCAAAATTTGCGACATTCTATCGAATTGTTTCGGAGATATTCGCGAGTTTTTGTTTTAGCATTACGGCGAAAAGGGGGGACCCCCCCATGGTGAGCCGCGACTGCGGAGCATGGGGAGGAAGGACGAAATCCTGTTAGGCCACGTTTCAAATGTCAAGTCGATCGGACTATTAGGGCCCGAGATATGGGGGGTCAAAGTTTGGCCCATTTCAGTGACCATTTCCGTGACCCCATCGAAATTTCGGTCGCTTGCGCCGGGGTCAAAAATTGAGCTACGAGAAAACGCTTGCGGGAGATTGTTCATGTGTCCGAATGAGAAGTGCTGTGTGAGCGGTTTGAAATTCGGTGAAACGCTTATAGGGAATTCTCGCGGCCGAAATGTGTCAAATTCGTGAACTTTGACCCTATGAAAGTCGGGTCCTATTGGGCCTAGAGAGAAACTTTTTTTTTAAATTGATGTACTCTTCGAGAGCAATATTTTGGCTATCTCGGATTTTTAAAATTCGCGAATGGAGTTTCTGCAGGGAATTTCCGTTCGATTTTTGGCCTATTCTTTAAACATTCAAAAATTCGCCATAAAAAAACTATTGAAGCTAGGACCACGAAATTTGGAGCGTTTGTAGGAAAAAATAGGGAGCCCTATCACACCAAAATTTCCGACATTCTATCGAACCGTTTCGGAGATATTCGCGAGTTTTTGTTTTAGCATTACGGCGAAAAGGGGCGGACCCCCCATGGTGAGCCGCGATTGGCGAACATGGGGAGGAAGGCTGAAACCCTGTTAGGCCACGTTTCAAATTTCAAGTCGATCGGACAATTAGGGCCCGAGATATGGGGGGTCAAAATTTGGCCTATTTCCCTGACCCCATGGAAATTTCGGTCGCTTGCGCCGGGGTCAAAAATTGAGCTACGAGTAAACGCTTGCGGGGGATTGTTCATGTGTTTGAATGGGAAGTGCTGTTTGAGCGCTTTGAAATTCGGTGCAACGCTTATAGGGAATTGTCGCGGCCGAAATGTGTCAAATTCGTGAACTTTGACCCTATGAAAGTTGGGTCCTATTGGGCCTAGAGAGAAACTTTTTTTTTAAACTGATGTACTCTTCGAGAGCAACATTTTGGCTATCTCGGATTTTTAAAATTCGCGAATGGAGTTTCTGCAGGGAATTTCCGTTCGATTTTTGGCCTATTCTTTAAACATTCAAAAATTTGCCAAAAAAAAACGATGGAAGAGAGGACCACGAAATTGGGAGGGTTTGTAGGAAAAAATAGGGAGCCCTTTCACACCAAAATTTGCGACGTTCTATCGAGCCGTTTCGGAGATATTCGCGAGTTTTTGTTTTAGCATTACGGCAAAAAGGGGGGGGACCCGCCATGGTGAGCCTCGACTGCGGAGCATGGGGAGGAAAGCTGAAACCCTGTTAGGCAACGTTTCAAATTTCAAGTCGATCGGACAATTAGGGACCGAGATATGGGGGGTCAAAATTTGGCCTATTTCCCTGACCCCATGGAAATTTCGGTCGCTTGCGCCGGGGTCAAAAATTGAGCTACGAGAAAACGCTTGCGGGGGATTGTTCATGTGTTTGAATGGGAAGTGCTGTTTGAGCGCTTTGAAATTCGGTGCAACGCTTATAGGAAATTGTCGCGGCCGAAATGTGTCAAATTCGTGAACTTTGACCCTATGAAGGTCGGGTCCTATCGGCCCTAGAGAGAAACTTTTTTCTTAAATTTTTGTTCTCTTCGAGAGCAACATTTTGGCTATCTCGGATTTTTAAAATTCGCGAATGGAGTTTCTGTAGGGAATTTCCGTTCGATTTTTGGCCTATTTTTTAAACATTCAAAAATTCGCCAAAAAAAAACTATGGAAGCTAGGACCACGAAATTTGGAGGGTTTGTAGGAAAAAATAGGGAGCCCTTTCACACCAAAATTTGCGACATTCTATCGAACCGTTTCGGAGATATTCGCGAGTTTTTGTTTTAGCATTACGGCAAAAAGGGGGGGACCCGCCATGGTGAGCCTCGACTGCGGTTCATGGGGAGGAAGGCTGAAACCCTGTTAGGCCACGTTTCAAATTTCAAGTAGATCGGAAAATTAGGGCCCGAGATATGGGGGGTCAAAGTTTGGCCCATTTCAGTGACCATTTCCGTGACCCCATCGAAATTTCGGTCGCTTGCGCCGGGGTCAAAAATTGAGCTACGAGAAAACGCTTGCGGGGGATTGTTCATGTGTCCGAATGGGAAGTGCTGTGTGAGCGGTTTGAAATTCGGTGAAACGCTTATAGGGAATTCTCGCGGCCGAAATGTGTCAAATTCGTGAACTTTGACCCTATGAAAGTTGGGTCCTATTGGGCCTAGAGAGAAACATTTTTTTAAAATTGATGTACTCTTCGAGAGCAACATTTTGGCTATCTCGGATTTTTAAAATTCGCGAATGGAGTTTTTGCAGGGAATTTCCGTTCGATTTTTGGCCTATTCTTTAAACATTCAAAAATTCGCCATAAAAAACCTATTGACGCTAGGACCACGAAATTTGGAGGGTTTGTAGGAAAAAATAGGGAGCCCTATCACACCAAAATTTGCGACATTCTATCGAATTGTTTCGGAGATATTCGCGAGTTTTTTTTTTAGCATTACGGCGGAAAGGGGGGGACCCCCCATGGTGAGCCGCGACTGCGGAGCATGGGGAGGAAGGCCGAAATCCTGTTAGGCCATGTTTCAAATGTCAAGTCGATCGGACTATTAGGGCCCGAGATATCGGGGGTCAAAGTTTGGCCCATTTCAGTGACCATTTCCGTGACCCCATCGAAATTTCGGTCGCTTGCGCCGGGGTCAAAAATTGAGCTACGAGAAAACGCTTGCGGGAGATTGTTCATGTGTCCGAATGAGAAGTGCTGTGTGAGCGGTTTGAAATTCGGTGAAACGCTTATAGGGTATTCTCGCGGCCGAAATGTGTCAAATTCGTGAACTTTGACCCTATGAAAGTCGGGTCCTATTGGGCCTAGAGAGAAACTTTTTTTTAAAATTCATGTACTCTTCGAGAGCAACATTTTGGCTATCTCGGATTTTTAAAATTCGCGAATGGAGTTTCTGCAGGGAATTTCCGTTCGATTTTTGGCCTATTCTTTAAACCTTCAAAAATTCGCCATAAAAAAACTATTGAAGCTAGGACCACGAAATTTTGAGGGTTTGTAGGAAAAAATAGGGAGCCCTTTCACAGCAAAATTTGCGACATTCTATCGAACCGTTTCGGAGATATTCGCGAGTTTTTGTTTTAGCATTACGGCGAAAAGTGGGGGACACCCCATGGTGAGCCGCGACTGCGGAGCATGGGAAGGAAGGCCGAAACCCTGTTAGGCCACGTTTCAAATTTCAAGTCGATCGGACAACTAGGGCCCGAGATATGGGGGGTCAAAGTTTGGCCCATTTCAGTGACCATTTCCGTGACCCCATCGAAATTTCGGTCGCTTGCGCCGGGGTCAAAAATTGAGCTACGAGAAAACGCTTGCGGGGGATTGTTCATGTGCCCGAATGAGAAGTGCTGTGTGAGCGGTTTGAAATTCGGTGAAACGCTTATAGGGAATTCTCGCGGCCGAAATGTGTCAAATTCGTGAACTTTGACCCTATGAAAGTCGGGTCCCATTGGGCCTAGAGAGAAACTTTTTTTTTAAATTGATGTACTCTTCGAGAGCAACATTTTGGCTATTTCGGATTTTTAAAATTCGCGAATGGAGTTTCTGTAGGGAATTTCCGTTCGATTTTTGGCCTATTTTTTAAACTTTCAAAAATTCGCCAAAAAAAAACTATGGAAGCTAGGACCACCAAATTTGGAGGGTTTGTAGGCAACAATAGGGAGCCCTTTCACACCAAAATTTGCGACATTCTATCGAACCGTTTCGGAGATATTTGTGAGTTTTTGTTTTAGCATTACGGCGAAAAGGGGCGGACCCCCATGGTGAGCCGCGTTTGGCGAGCATGGGGAGGAAGGCTGAAACCCTGTTAGGCCACGTTTCAAATTTCAAGTCGATCGGACAATTAGGGCCCGAGATATGGGGGTCAAAATTTGGCCCATTTCCGTGACCCCGTGGAAATTTCGGTCGCTTGCGCCGGGGTCAAAAATTGAGCTACGAGAAAACGCTTGCGGGGGATTGTTCATGTGTCTGAATGGGAAGTGCTGTTTGAGCGCTTTGAAATTCGGTGCAACGCTTATAGGGAATTGTCGCGGCCGAAATGTGTCAAATTCGTGAACTTTGACCCTATGAAAGTTGGGTCCTATTGCGCCTAGAGAGAAACTTTTTTTTTAAATTGATGTACTTATCGAGAGCAACATTTTGGCTATCTCGGATTTTTAAAATTCGCGAATGGAGTTTCTGCAGGGAATTTCCGTTCGATTTTTGGCCTATTTTTTAAACTTTCAAAAATTCGCCAAAACAAAACTATGGAAGTTAGGACCACGAAATTTGGAGGGTTTGTAGGAAAAAATAGGGAGCACTTTCACACCAAAATTTGCGACATTCTATCGAATTGTTTCGGAGATATTCGCGAGTTTTTGTTTTAGCATTACGGCGAAAAGGGGGGACCCCCCCATGGTGAGCCGCGACTGCGGAGCATGGGGAGGAAGGACGAAATCCTGTTAGGCCACGTTTCAAATGTCAAGTCGATCGGACTATTAGGGCCCGAGATATGGGGGGTCAAAGTTTGGCCCATTTCAGTGACCATTTCCGTGACCCCATCGAAATTTCGGTCGCTTGCGCCGGGGTCAAAAATTGAGCTACGAGAAAACGCTTGCGGGAGATTGTTCATGTGTCCGAATGAGAAGTGCTGTGTGAGCGGTTTGAAATTCGGTGAAACGCTTATAGGGAATTCTCGCGGCCGAAATGTGTCAAATTCGTGAACTTTGACCCTATGAAAGTCGGGTCCTATTGGGCCTAGAGAGAAACTTTTTTTTAAATTGATGTACTCTTCGAGAGCAATATTTTGGCTATCTCGGATTTTTAAAATTCGCGAATGGAGTTTCTGCAGGGAATTTCCGTTCGATTTTTGGCCTATTCTTTAAACATTCAAAAATTCGCCATAAAAAAACTATTGAAGCTAGGACCACGAAATTTGGAGCGTTTGTAGGAAAAAATAGGGAGCCCTATCACACCAAAATTTCCGACATTCTATCGAACCGTTTCGGAGATATTCGCGAGTTTTTGTTTTAGCATTACGGCGAAAAGGGGCGGACCCCCGATGGTGAGCCGCGATTGGCGAACATGGGGAGGAAGGCTGAAACCCTGTTAGGCCACGTTTCAAATTTCAAGTCGATCGGACAATTAGGGCCCGAGATATGGGGGGTCAAAATTTGGCCTATTTCCCTGACCCCATGGAAATTTCGGTCGCTTGCGCCGGGGTCAAAAATTGAGCTACGAGTAAACGCTTGCGGGGGATTGTTCATGTGTTTGAATGGGAAGTGCTGTTTGAGCGCTTTGAAATTCGGTGCAACGCTTATAGGGAATTGTCGCGGCCGAAATGTGTCAAATTCGTGAACTTTGACCCTATGAAAGTTGGGTCCTATTGGGCCTAGAGAGAAACTTTTTTTTTTAAACTGATGTACTCTTCGAGAGCAACATTTTGGCTATCTCGGATTTTTAAAATTCGCGAATGGAGTTTCTGCAGGGAATTTCCGTTCGATTTTTGGCCTATTCTTTAAACATTCAAAAATTTGCCAAAAAAAAACGATGGAAGAGAGGACCACGAAATTGGGAGGGTTTGTAGGAAAAAATAGGGAGCCCTTTCACACCAAAATTTGCGACGTTCTATCGAGCCGTTTCGGAGATATTCGCGAGTTTTTGTTTTAGCATTACGGCAAAAAGGGGGGGGACCCGCCATGGTGAGCCTCGACTGCGGAGCATGGGGAGGAAAGCTGAAACCCTGTTAGGCAACGTTTCAAATTTCAAGTCGATCGGACAATTAGTTCCCGAGATATGGGGGGTCAAAATTTGGCCTATTTCCCTGACCCCATGGAAATTTCGGTCGCTTGCGCCGGGGTCAAAAATTGAGCTACGAGAAAACGCTTGCGGGGGATTGTTCATGTGTTTGAATGGGAAGTGCTGTTTGAGCGCTTTGAAATTCGGTGCAACGCTTATAGGAAATTGTCGCGGCCGAAATGTGTCAAATTCGTGAACTTTGACCCTATGAAGGTCGGGTCCTATCGGCCCTAGAGAGAAACTTTTTTCTTAAATTTTTGTTCTCTTCGAGAGCAACATTTTGGCTATCTCGGATTTTTAAAATTCGCGAATGGAGTTTCTGTAGGGAATTTCCGTTCGATTTTTGGCCTATTTTTTAAACATTCAAAAATTCGCCAAAAAAAACTATGGAAGCTAGTACCACGAAATTTGGAGGGTTTGTAGGAAAAAATAGGGAGCCCTTTCACACCAAAATTTGCGACATTCTATCGAACCGTTTCGGAGATATTCGCGAGTTTTTGTTTTAGCATTACGGCAAAAAGGGGGGGACCCGCCATGGTGAGCCTCGACTGCGGAGCATGGGGAGGAAGGCTGAAACCCTGTTAGGCCACGTTTCAAATTTCAAGTCGATCGGACAATTAGGGCCCGAGATATGGGGGGTCAAAGTTTGGCCCATTTCAGTGACCATTTCCGTGACCCCATCGAAATTTCGGTCGCTTGCGCCGGGGTCAAAAATTGAGCTACGAGAAAACGCTTGCGGGGGATTGTTCATGTGTCCGAATGGGAAGTGCTGTGTGAGCGGTTTGAAATTCGGTGAAACGCTTATAGGGAATTCTCGCGGCCGAAATGTGTCAAATTCGTGAACTTTGACCCTATGAAAGTTGGGTCCTATTGGGCCTAGAGAGAAACATTTTTTTAAAATTGATGTACTCTTCGAGAGCAACATTTTGGCTATCTCGGATTTTTAAAATTCGCGAATGGAGTTTTTACAGGGAATTTCCGTTCGATTTTTGGCCTATTCTTTAAACATTCAAAAATTCGCCATCTATTGAAGCTAGGACCACGAAATTTTGAGGGTTTGTAGGAAAAAATAGGGAGCCCTTTCACACCAAAATTTGCGACATTCTATCGAACCGTTTCGGAGATATTCGCGAGTTTTTGTTTTAGCATTACGGCGAAAAGTGGGGTACCCCCCATGGTGAGTCGCGACTGCGGAGCATGGGAAGGAAGGCCGAAACCCTGTTAGGCCACGTTTCAAATTTCAAGTCGATCGGACAATTAGGGCCCGAGATATGGGGGGTCAAAGTTTGGCCCATTTCAGTGACCATTTCCGTGACCCCATCGAAATTTCGGTCGCTTGCGCCGGGGTCAAAAATTGAGCTACGAGAAAACGCTTGCGGGGGATTGTTCATGTGTCCGAATGGGAAGTGCTGTGTGAGCGGTTTGAAATTCGGTGAAACGCTTATAGGGATTTCTCGCGGCCGAAATGTGTCAAATTCGTGAACTTTGACCCTATGAAAGTTGGGTCCTATTGGGCCTAGAGAGAAACTTTTTTTTAAAATTGATGTACTCTTCGAGAGCAACATTTTGGCTATCTCGGATTTTTAAAATTCGCGAATGGAGTTTTTGCAGGGAATTTCCGTTCCATTTTTGGCCTATTCTTTAAAACTTCAAAAATTCGCCATAAAAAACTATTGAAGCTAGGACCACGAAATTTTGAGGGTTTGTAGAAAAAAATAGGGAGCCCTTTCACACCAAAATTTGCGACATTCTATCGAACCGTTTCGGAGATATTCGCGAGTTTTTGTTTTAGCATTACGGCGAAAAGTGGGGGACCCCCCATGGTGAGCCGCGACTGCGGAGCATGGGAAGGAAGGCCGAAACCCTGTTAGGCCACGTTTCAAATTTCAAGTCGATCGGACAACTAGGGCCCGAGATATGGGGGGTCAAAGTTTGGCCCATTTCAGTGACCATTTCCGTGACCCCATCGAAATTTCGGTCGCTTGCGCCGGGGTCAAAAATTGAGCTACGAGAAAACGCTTGCGGGGGATTGTTCATGTGTCCGAATGGGAAGTGCTGTGTGAGCGGTTTGAAATTCGGTGAAACGCTTATAGGGAATTCTCGCGGCCGAAATGTGTCAAATTCGTGAACTTTGACCCTATGAAAGTTGGGTCCTATTGGGCCTAGAGAGAAACTTTTTTTTAAATTGGTGTACTCTTCGAGAGCAACATTTTGGCTATCTCGGATTTTTAAAATTCGCGAATGGAGTTTCTGCAGGGAATTTCCGTTCGATTTTTGGCCTATTCTTTAAACATTCAAAAATTCGCCATAAAAACCTATTGAAGCTAGGACCACGAAATTTGGAGGGTTTCTAGGAAAAAATAGGGAGCCCTATCACACCAAAATTTCCGACATTCTATCGAACCGTTTCGGAGATATTCGCGAGTTTTTGTTTTAGCATTACGGCGAAAAGGGGCGGACCCCCCATGGTGAGCCGCGATTGGCGAACATGGGGAGGAAGGCTGAAACCCTGTTAGGCCACGTTTCAAATTTCAAGTCGATCGGACAATTAGGGCCCGAGATATGGGGGATCAAAATTTCGCCTATTTCCCTGACCCCATGGAAATTTCGGTCGCTTGCGCCGGGGTCAAAAATTGAGCTACGAGTAAACGCTTGCGGGGGATTGTTCATGTGTTTGAATGGGAAGTGCTGTGTGAGCGCTTTAAAATTGGGTGAAACGCTTATAGGGAATTCTCGCGGCCGAAATGTGTCAAATTCGTGAACTTTGACCCTATGAAAGTTGGGTCCTATTGGGCCTAGAGAGAAACTTTTTTTTAAATTGATGTACTCTTCGAGAGCAACATTTTGGCTATCTCGGATTTTTAAAATTCGCGAATGGAGTTTTTGCAGGGAATTTCCGTTCGATTTTTGGCCTATTCTTTAAACATTCAAAAATTCGCCATAAAAAAACTATTGAAGCTAGGACCACGAAATTTTGAGGGTTTGTAGGAAAAAATAGGGAGCCCTTTCACACCAAAATTTGCGACATTCTATCGAACCGTTTCGGAGATATTCGCGAGTTTTTGTTTTAGCATTACGGCGAAAAGTGGGGTACCCCCCATGGTGAGTCGCGACGGCGGAGCATGGGAAGGAAGGCCGAAACCCTGTTAGGCCACGTTTCAAATTTCAAGTCGATCGGACAATTAGGGCCCGAGATATGGGGGGTCAAAGTTTGGCCCATTTCAGTGACCATTTCCGTGACCCCATCGAAATTTCGGTCGCTTGCGCCGGGGTCAAAAATTGAGCTACGAGAAAACGCTTGCGGGGGATTGTTCATGTGTCCGAATGGGAAGTGCTGTGTGAGCGGTTTGAAATTCGGTGAAACGCTTATAGGGAATTCTCGCGGCCGAAATGTGTCAAATTCGTGAACTTTGACCCTATGAAAGTTGGGTCCTATTGGGCCTAGAGAGAAACTTTTTTTTAAAATTGATGTACTCTTCGAGAGCAACATTTTGGCTATCTCGGATTTTTAAAATTCGCGAATGGAGTTTTTGCAGGGAATTTCCGTTCGATTTTTCGCCTATTCTTTAAACCTTCAAAAATTCGCCATAAAAAACTATTGAAGCTAGGACCACGAAATTTTGAGGGTTTGTAGAAAAAAATAGGGAGCCCTTTCACACCAAAATTTGCGACATTCTATCGAACCGTTTCGGAGATATTCGCGAGTTTTTGTTTTAGCATTACGGCGAAAAGTGGGGGACCCCCCATGGTGAGCCGCGACTGCGGAGCATGGGAAGGAAGGCCGAAACCCTGTTAGGCCACGTTTCAAATTTCAAGTCGATCGGACAACTAGGGCCCGAGATATGGGGGGTCAAAGTTTGGCCCATTTCAGTGACAATTTCCGTGACCCCATCGAAATTTCGGTCGCTTGCGCCGGGGTCAAAAATTGAGCTACGAGAAAACGCTTGCGGGGGATTGTTCATGTGTCCGAATGGGAAGTGCTGTGTGAGCGGTTTGAAATTCGGTGAAACGCTTATAGGGAATTCTCGCGGCCGAAATGTGTCAAATTCGTGAACTTTGACCCTATGAAAGTTGGGTCCTATTGGGCCTAGAGAGAAACTTTTTTTTAAATTGGTGTACTCTTCGAGAGCAACATTTTGGCTATCTCGGATTTTTAAAATTCGCGAATGGAGTTTCTGCAGGGAATTTCCGTTCGATTTTTGGCCTATTCTTTAAACCTTCAAAAACTCGCCATAAAAAAACTATTGAAGCTAGGACCACGAAATTTGGAGGGTTTGTAGGAAAGAATAGGGAGCCCTATCACACCAAAATTTGCGACATTCTATCGAATTGTTTCGGAGATATTCGCGAGTTTTTGTTTTAGCATTACGGCGAAAAGGGTGGGACCCCCCATGGTGAGCCGCGACTGCGGAGCATGGGGAGGAAGGCCGAAATCCTGTTAGGCCACGTTTCAAATGTCAAGTCGATCGGACTATTAGGGCCCGAGATATGGGGGGTCAAAGTTTGGCCCATTTCAGTGACCATTTCCGTGACCCCATCGAAATTTCGGTCGCTTGCGCCGGGGTCAAAAATTGAGCTACGAGAAAACGCTTGCGGGAGATTGTTCATGTGTCCGAATGAGAAGTGCTGTGTGAGCGGTTTGAAATTCGGTGAAACGCTTATAGGGAATTCTCGCGGCCGAAATGTGTCAAATTCGTGAACTTTGACCCTATGAAAGTCGGGTCCTATTGGGCCTAGAGAGAAACTTTTTTTTTAAATTGATGTACTCTTCGAGAGCAACATTTTGGCTATCTCGGATTTTTAAAATTCGCGAATGGAGTTTCTGCAGGGAATTTCCGTTCGATTTTTGGCCTATTCTTTAAACATTCAAAAATTCGCCATAAAAAACCTATTGAAGCTAGGACCACGAAAGTTGGAGGGTTTCTAGGAAAAAATAGGGAGCCCTATCACACCGAAATTTGCGACATTCTATCGAATTGTTTCGGAGATATTCGCGAGTATTTGTTTTAGCATTACGGCGAAAAGGGGCGGACCCCCCATGGTGAGCCGCGATTGGCGAACATGGGGAGGAAGGCTGAAATCCTGTTAGGCCACGTTTCAAATTTCAAGTCGATCGGACAATTAGGGCCCGAGATATGGGGGGTCAAAATTTCGCCTATTTCCCTGACCCCATGGAAATTTCGGTCGCTTGCGCCGGGGTCAAAAATTGAGCTACGAGAAAACGCTTGCGGGGGATTGTTCATGTGTTTGAATGGGAAGTGCTGTTTGAGCGCTTTGAAATTCGGTGCAACGCTTATAGGGAATTGTCGCGGCCGAAATGTGTCAAATTCGTGAACTTTGACCCTATGAAGGTCGGGTCTTATCGGCCCTAGAGAGAAACTTTTTTTTTAAATTTTTGTTCTCTTCGAGAGCAACATTTTGGCTATCTCGGATTTTTAAAATTCGCGAATGGAGTTTCTGTAGGGAATTTCCGTTCGATTTTTGGCCTATTTTTTAAACATTCAAAAATTCGCCAAAAAAAAACTATGGAAGCTAGGACCATGAAATTTGGAGGGTTTGTAGGAAAAAATAGGGAGCCCTTTCACACCAAATTTGCGACATTCTATCGAACCGTTTCGGAGATATTCGCGAGTTTTTGTTTTAGCATTACGGCAAAAAGGGGAGGACCCGCCATGGTGAGCCTCGACTGCGGAGCATGGGGAGGAAGGCTGAAACCCTGTTAGGCCACGTTTCAAATTTTAAGTCGATCGGACAATTAGGGCCCGAGATATGGGGGGTCAAAGTTTGGCCCATTTCAGTGACCATTTCCGTGACCCCATCGAAATTTCGTTCGCTTGCGCCGGTGTCAAAAATTGAGCTACGAGAAAACGCTTGCGGGGGATTGTTCATGTGTCCGAATGGGAAGTGCTGTGTGAGCGGTTTGAAATTCGGTGAAACGCTTATAGGGAATTCTCGCGGCCGAAATGTGTCAAATTCGTGAAATTTGACCCTATGAAAGTTGGGTCCTATTGGGCCTAGAGAGAAACTTTTTTTTAAAATTGATGTACTCTTCGAGAGCAACATTTTGGCTATCTCGGATTTTTAAAATTCGCGAATGGAGTTTTTGCAGGGAATTTCCGTTCGATTTTTGGCCTATTCTTTAAACCTTCAAAAATTCGCCATAAAAAAACTATTGAAGCTAGGACCACGAAATTTGGAGGGTTTGTAGGAAAAAATAGGGAGCCCTTTCACACCAAAATTTGCGACATTCTATCGAACCGTTTCGGAGATATTCGCGAGTTTTTCTTTTAGCATTACGGCAAAAAGGGGGGGACCCGCCATGGTGAGCCTCGACTGCGGAGCATGGGGAGGAAGGCCGAAACCCTGTTAGGCCACGTTTCAAATTTCAAGTTGATCGGACAAATAGGGCCCGTGATATGGGTGGTCAAAATTTGGCCCATTTCAGTGACCATTTCCGTGACCCCATCGAAATTTCGGTCGCTTGCGCCGGGGTCAAAATTGAGCTACGACAAAACGCTTCAGGGGGATTGTTCATGTGTCCGAATGAGAAGTGCTGTGTGAGCGGTTTGAAATTCGGTGAAACGCTTATAGGGAATTCTCGCGGCCGAAATGTGTCAAATTCGTGAACTTTGAACCTATGAAAGTCGGGTCCTATTGGGCCTAGAGAGAAACTTTTTTTTTAATTTGATGTACTCTTCGAGAGCAACATTTTCGCTATCTCGGATTTTTAAAATTCGCGAATGGAGTTTCTGCAGGGAATTTCCGTTCGATTTTTGGCCTATTCTTTAAACATTCAAAAATTCGCCATAAAAAAACTATTGAAGCTAGGACCACGAAATTTGGAGAGTTTGTAGGAAAAAATAGGGAGCCCTATCACACCAAAATTTGCGACATTCTATCGAACCGTTTCGGAGATATTCGCGAGTTTTTGTTTTAGCATTACGGCGAAAAGTGGGGGACCCCCCATGGTGAGCCGCGACTGCGGAGCACGGGAAGGAAGGCCGAAACCCTGTTAGGCCACGTTTCAAATTTCAAATCGATCGGACAACTAGGGCCCGAGATATGGGGGGTCAAAGTTTGGCCCATTTCAGTGACCTTTTCCGTGACCCCATCGAAATTTCGGTCGCTTGCGCCGGGGTCAAAAATTGAGCTACGAGAAAACGCTTGCGGGGGATTGTTCATGTGTCCGAATGGGAAGTGCTGTGTGAGCGCTTTGAAATTCGGTGAAACGCTTATAGGGAATTCTCGCGGCCGAAATGTGTCAAATTCGTGAACTTTGACCCTATGAAAGTTGGGTCCTATTGGGCCTAGAGAGAAACTTTTTTTTAAAATTGATGTACTCTTCGAGAGCAACATTTTGGCTATCTCGGATTTTTAAAATTCGCGAATGGAGTTTTTGCAGGGAATTTCCGTTCGATTTTTGGCCTATTCTTTAAACCTTCAAAAATTCGCCATAAAAAAACTATTGAAGCTAGGACCACGAAATTTTGAGGGTTTGTAGAAAAAAATAGGGAGCCCTTTCACACCAAAATTTGCGACATTCTATCGAACCGTTTCGGAGATATTCGCGAGTTTTTGTTTTAGCATTACGGCGAAAAGTGGGGGACCCCCCATGGTGAGCCGCGACTGCGGAGCATGGGAAGGAAGGCCGAAACCCTGTTAGGCCACGTTTCAAATTTCAAGTCGATCGGACAACTAGGGCCCGAGATATGGGGGGTCAAAGTTTGGCCCATTTCAGTGACCATTTCCGTGACCCCATCGAAATTTCGGTCGCTTGCGCCGGGGTCAAAAATTGAGCTACGAGAAAACGCTTGCGGGGGATTGTTCATGTGTCCGAATGGGAAGTGCTGTGTGAGCGGTTTGAAATTCGGTGAAACGCTTATAGGGAATTCTCGCGGCCGAAATGTGTCAAATTCGTGAACTTTGACCCTATGAAAGTTGGGTCCTATTGGGCCTAGAGAGAAACTTTTTTTTAAATTGATGTACTCTTCGAGAGCAACATTTTGGCTATCTCGGATTTTTAAAATTCGCGAATGGAGTTTCTGCAGGGAATTTCCGTTCGATTTTTGGCCTATTCTTTAAACATTCAAAAATTCGCCATAAAAAAACTATTGAAGCTAGGACCACGAAATTTGGAGAGTTTGTAGGAAAAAGTAGGGAGCCCTATCACACCAAAATTTGCGACATTCTATCGAATTGTTTCGGAGATATTCGCGAGTTTTTGTTTTAGCATTACGGCGAAAAGGGGGGGACCCCCCCATGGTGAGCCGCGACTGCGGAGCATGGGGAGGAAGGCCGAAACCCTGTTAGGCCACGTTTCAAATGTCAAGTCGATCGGACTATTAGGGCCCGAGATATGGGGGGTCAAAGTTTGGCCCATTTCAGTGACCATTTCCGTGACCCAATCGAAATTTCGGTCGCTTGCGCCGGGGTCAAAAATTGAGCTACGAGAAAACGCTTGCGGGGGATTGTTCATGTGTCTGAATGGGAAGTGCTGTTTGAGCGCTTTGAAATTCGGTGCAACGCTTATAGGGAATTGTCGCGGCAGAAATGTGTCAAATTCGTGAACTTTGACCCTATGAAAGTGGGGTCCTATTGGGCCTAGAGAGAAACTTTTTTTTTTAAATTGATATACTCTTCGAGAGCAACATTTTGGCTATCTCGGATTTTTAAAATTCGCGAATGGAGTTTTTGCAGGGAATTTCCGTTCGATTTTTGGCCTATTCTTTAAACCTTCAAAAATTCGCCATAAAAAAACTATTGAAGCTAGGACCACGAAATTTTGAGGGTTTGTAGAAAAAAATAGGGAGCCCTTTCACACCAAAATTTGCGACATTCTATCGAACCGTTTCGGAGATATTCGCGAGTTTTTGTTTTAGCATTACGGCGAAAAGTGGGGGACCCCCCATGGTGAGCCGCGACTGCGGAGCATGGGAAGGAAGGCCGAAACCCTGTTAGGCCACGTTTCAAATTTCAAGTCGATCGGACAACTAGGGCCCGAGATATGGGGGGTCAAAGTTTGGCCCATTTCAGTGACCATTTCCGTGACCCCATCGAAATTTCGGTCGCTTGCGCCGGGGTCAAAAATTGAGCTACGAGAAAACGCTTGCGGGGGATTGTTCATGTGTCCGAATGGGAAGTGCTGTGTGAGCGGTTTGAAATTCGGTGAAACGCTTATAGGGAATTCTCGCGGCCGAAATGTGTCAAATTCGTGAACTTTGACCCTATGAAAGTTGGGTCCTATTGGGCCTAGAGAGAAACTTTTTTTTAAATTGGTGTACTCTTCGAGAGCAACATTTTGGCTATCTCGGATTTTTAAAATTCGCGAATGGAGTTTCTGCAGGGAATTTCCGTTCGATTTTTGGCCTAATCTTTAAACATTCAAAAATTCGCCATAAAAACCTATTGAAGCTAGGACCACGAAATTTGGAGGGTTTCTAGGAAAAAATAGGGAGCCCTATCACACCAAAATTTCCGACATTCTATCGAACCGTTTCGGAGATATTCGCGAGTTTTTGTTTTAGCATTACGGCGAAAAGGGGCGGACCCCCCATGGTGAGCCGCGATTGGCGAACATGGGGAGGAAGGCTGAAATCCTGTTAGGCCACGTTTCAAATTTCAAGTCGATCGGACAATTAGGGCCCGAGATATGGGGGATCAAAATTTCGCCTATTTCCCTGACCCCATGGAAATTTCGGTCGCTTGCGCCGGGGTCAAAAATTGAGCTACGAGTAAACGCTTGCGGGGGATTGTTCATGTGTTTGAATGGGAAGTGCTGTGTGAGCGCTTTGAAATTGGGTGAAACGCTTATAGGGAATTCTCGCGGCCGAAATGTGTCAAATTCGTGAACTTTGACCCTATGAAAGTTGGGTCCTATTGGGCCTAGAGAGAAACTTTTTTTTAAAATTGATGTACTCTTCGAGAGCAACATTTTGGCTATCTCGGATTTTTAAAATTCGCGAATGGAGTTTTTGCAGGGAATTTCCGTTCGATTTTTGGCCTATTCTTTAAACCTTCAAAAATTCGCCATAAAAAAACTATTGAAGCTAGGACCACGAAATTTTGAGGGTTTGTAGAAAAAAATAGGGAGCCCTTTCACACCAAAATTTGCGACATTCTATCGAACCGTTTCGGAGATATTCGCGAGTTTTTGTTTTAGCATTACGGCGAAAAGTGGGGGACCCCCCATGGTGAGCCGCGACTGCGGAGCATGGGAAGGAAGGCCGAAACCCTGTTAGGCCACGTTTCAAATTTCAAGTCGATCGGACAACTAGGGCCCGAGATATGGGGGGTCAAAGTTTGGCCCATTTCAGTGACCATTTCCGTGACCCCATCGAAATTTCGGTCGCTTGCGCCGGGGTCAAAAATTGAGCTACGAGAAAACGCTTGCGGGGGATTGTTCATGTGTCCGAATGGGAAGTGCTGTGTGAGCGGTTTGAAATTCGGTGAAACGCTTATAGGGAATTCTCGCGGCCGAAATGTGTCAAATTCGTGAACTTTGACCCTATGAAAGTTGGGTCCTATTGGGCCTAGAGAGAAACTTTTTTTTAAATTGATGTACTCTTCGAGAGCAACATTTTGGCTATCTCGGATTTTTAAAATTCGCGAATGGAGTTTCTGCAGGGAATTTCCGTTCGATTTTTGGCCTATTCTTTAAACATTCAAAAATTCGCCATAAAAAAACTATTGAAGCTAGGACCACGAAATTTGGAGAGTTTGTAGGAAAAAGTAGGGAGCCCTATCACACCAAAATTTGCGACATTCTATCGAATTGTTTCGGAGATATTCGCGAGTTTTTGTTTTAGCATTACGGCGAAAAGGGGGGGACCCCCCCATGGTGAGCCGCGACTGCGGAGCATGGGGAGGAAGGCCGAAACCCTGTTAGGCCACGTTTCAAATGTCAAGTCGATCGGACTATTAGGGCCCGAGATATGGGGGGTCAAAGTTTGGCCCATTTCAGTGACCATTTCCGTGACCCAATCGAAATTTCGGTCGCTTGCGCCGGGGTCAAAAATTGAGCTACGAGAAAACGCTTGCGGGGTATTGTTCATGTGTCTGAATGGGAAGTGCTGTTTGAGCGCTTTGAAATTCGGTGCAACGCTTATAGGGAATTGTCGCGGCAGAAATATGTCAAATTCGTGAACTTTGACCCTATGAAAGTGGGGTCCTATTGGGCCTAGAGAGAAACTTTTTTTTTTAAATTGATATACTCTTCGAGAGCAACATTTTGGCTATCTCGGATTTTTAAAATTCGCGAATGGAGTTTTTGCAGGGAATTTCCGTTCGATTTTTGGCCTATTCTTTAAACCTTCAAAAATTCGCCATAAAAAAACTATTGAAGCTAGGACCACGAAATTTTGAGGGTTTGTAGAAAAAAATAGGGAGCCCTTTCACACCAAAATTTGCGACATTCTATCGAACCGTTTCGGAGATATTCGCGAGTTTTTGTTTTAGCATTACGGCGAAAAGTGGGGGACCCCCCATGGTGAGCCGCGACTGCGGAGCATGGGAAGGAAGGCCGAAACCCTGTTAGGCCACGTTTCAAATTTCAAGTCGATCGGACAACTAGGGCCCGAGATATGGGGGGTCAAAGTTTGGCCCATTTCAGTGACCATTTCCGTGACCCCATCGAAATTTCGGTCGCTTGCGCCGGGGTCAAAAATTGAGCTACGAGAAAACGCTTGCGGGGGATTGTTCATGTGTCCGAATGGGAAGTGCTGTGTGAGCGGTTTGAAATTCGGTGAAACGCTTATAGGGAATTCTCGCGGCCGAAATGTGTCAAATTCGTGAACTTTGACCCTATGAAAGTTGGGTCCTATTGGGCCTAGAGAGAAACTTTTTTTTAAATTGATGTACTCTTCGAGAGCAACATTTTGGCTATCTCGGATTTTTAAAATTCGCGAATGGAGTTTCTGCAGGGAATTTCCGTTCGATTTTTGGCCTATTCTTTAAACATTCAAAAATTCGCCATAAAAAAACTATTGAAGCTAGGACCACGAAATTTGGAGAGTTTGTAGGAAAAAGTAGGGAGCCCTATCACACCAAAATTTGCGACATTCTATCGAATTGTTTCGGAGATATTCGCGAGTTTTTGTTTTAGCATTACGGCGAAAAGGGGGGGACCCCCCCATGATGAGCCGCGACTGCGGAGCATGGGGAGGAAGGCCGAAACCCTGTTAGGCCACGTTTCAAATGTCAAGTCGATCGGACTATTAGGGCCCGAGATATGGGGGGTCAAAGTTTGGCCCATTTCAGTGACCATTTCCGTGACCCAATCGAAATTTCGGTCGCTTGCGCCGGGGTCAAAAATTGAGCTACGAGAAAACGCTTGCGGGGGATTGTTCATGTGTCTGAATGGGAAGTGCTGTTTGAGCGCTTTGAAATTCGGTGCAACGCTTATAGGGAATTGTCGCGGCCGAAATGTGTCAAATTCGTGAACTTTGACCCTATGAAAGTGGGGTCCTATTGGGCCTAGAGAGAAACTTTTTTTTTTAAATTGATATACTCTTCGAGAGCAACATTTTGGCTATCTCGGATTTTTAAAATTCGCGAATGGAGTTTTTGCAGGGAATTTCCGTTCGATTTTTGGCCTATTCTTTAAACATTCAAAAATTCGCCATAAAAAAACTATTGAAGCTAGGACCACGAAATTTTGAGGGTTTGTAGGAAAAAATAGGGAGCCCTTTCACACCAAAATTTGCGACATTCTATCGAACCGTTTCGGAGATATTCGCGAGTTTTGTTTTTAGCATTACGGCGAAAAGTCGGGGACCCCCCATGGTGAGCCGCGACTGCGGAACATGGGAAGGAAGGCCGAAACCCTGTTAGGCCACGTTTCAAATTTCAAGTCGATCGGACAATTTGGGCCCGAGATATGGGGGGTCAAAGTTTGGCCCATTTCAGTGACCATTTCCGTGACCCCATCGAAATTTCGGTCGCTTGCGCCGGGGTCAAAAATTGAGCTACGAGAAAACGCTTGCGGGGGATTGTTCATGTGTCCGAATGGGAAGTGCTGTGTGAGCGGTTTGAAATTCGGTGAAACGCTTATAGGGAATTCTCGCGGCCGAAATGTGTCAAATTCGTGAAATTTGACCCTATGAAAGTTGGGTCCTATTGGGCCTAGAGAGAAACTTTTTTTTAAATTGATGTACTCTTCGAGAGCAACATTTTGGCTATCTCGGATTTTTAAAATTCGCGAATGGAGTTTCTGCAGGGAATTTCCGTTCGATTTTTGGCCTATTCTTTAAACCTTCAAAAACTCGCCATAAAAAAACTATTGAAGCTAGGACCACGAAATTTGGAGGGTTTGTAGGAAAGAATAGGGAGCCCTATCACACCAAAATTTGCGACATTCTATCGAATTGTTTCGGAGATATTCGCGAGTTTTTGTTTTAGCATTACGGCGAAAAGGGGGGGACCCCCCCCATGGTGAGCCGCGACTGCGGAGCATGGGGAGGAAGGCCGAAATCCTGTTAGGCCACGTTTCAAATGTCAAGTCCATCGGATTATTAGGGCCCGAGATATGGGGGGTCAAAGTTTGGCCCATTTCAGTGACCATTTCCGTGACCCCATCGAAATTTCGGTCGCTTGCGCCGGGGTCAAAAATTGAGCTACGAGAAAACGCTTGCGGGAGATTGTTCATGTGTCCGAATGAGAAGTGCTGTGTGAGCGGTTTGAAATTCGGTGAAACGCTTATAGGGAATTCTCGCGGCCGAAATGTGTCAAATTCGTGAACTTTGACCCTATGAAAGTTGGGTCCTATTGGGCCTAGAGAGAAACTTTTTTTTAAATTGATGTACTCTTCGAGAGCAACATTTTGGCTATCTCGGATTTTTAAAATTCGCGAATGGAGTTTCTGCAGGGAATTTCCGTTCGATTTTTGGCCTATTCTTTAAACATTCAAAAATTCGCCATAAAAAAACTATTGAAGCTAGGACCACGAAATTTGGAGAGATTGTAGGAAAAAATAGGGAGCCCTATCACACCAAAATTTGCGACATTCTATCGAATTGTTTCGGAGATATTCGCGAGTTTTTGTTTTAGCATTACGGCGAAAAGGGGGGGACCCCCCCATGGTGAGCCGCGACTGCGGAGCATGGGGAGGAAGGCCGAAACCCTGTTAGGCCACGTTTCAAATGTCAAGTCGATCGGACTATTAGGGCCCGAGATATGGGGGGTCAAAGTTTGGCCCATTTCAGTGACCATTTCCGTGACCCCATCGAAATTTCGGTCGCTTGCGCCGGGGTCAAAAATTGAGCTACGAGAAAACGCTTGCGGGGGATTGTTCATGTGTCTGAATGGGAAGTGCTGTTTGAGCGCTTTGAAATTCGGTGCAACGCTTATAGGGAATTGTCGCGGCCGAAATGTGTCAAATTCGTGAACTTTGACCCTATGAAAGTGGGGTCCTATTGGGCCTAGAGAGAAACTTTTTTTTTTAAATTGATGTACTCTTCGAGAGCAACATTTTGGCTATCTCGGATTTTTAAAATTCGCGAATGGAGTTTTTGCAGGGAATTTCCGTTCGATTTTTGGCCTATTCTTTAAACATTCAAAAATTCGCCATAAAAAAACTATTGAAGCTAGGACCACGAAATTTTGAGGGTTTGTAGGAAAAAATAGGGAGCCCTTTCACATCAAAATTTGCGACATTCTATCGAACCGTTTCGGAGATATTCGCGAGTTTTGTTTTTAGCATTACGGCGAAAAGGGGGGGACCCCCCCCATGGTGAGCCGCGACTGCGGAGCATGGGGAGGAAGGCCGAAATCCTGTTAGGCCACGTTTCAAATGTCAAGTCCATCGGACTATTAGGGCCCGAGATATGGGGGGTCAAAGTTTGGCCCATTTCAGTGACCATTTCCGTGACCCAATCGAAATTTCGGTCGCTTGCGCCGGGGTCAAAAATTGAGCTACGAGAAAACGCTTGCGGGGTATTGTTCATGTGTCTGAATGGGAAGTGCTGTTTGAGCGCTTTGAAATTCGGTGCAACGCTTATAGGGAATTGTCGCGGCAGAAATGTGTCAAATTCGTGAACTTTGACCCTATGAAAGTGGGGTCCTATTGGGCCTAGAGAGAAACTTTTTTTTTTAAATTGATATACTCTTCGAGAGCAACATTTTGGCTATCTCGGATTTTTAAAATTCGCGAATGGAGTTTTTGCAGGGAATTTCCGTTCGATTTTTGGCCTATTCTTTAAACCTTCAAAAATTCGCCATAAAAAAACTATTGAAGCTAGGACCACGAAATTTTGAGGGTTTGTAGAAAAAAATAGGGAGCCCTTTCACACCAAAATTTGCGACATTCTATCGAACCGTTTCGGAGATATTCGCGAGTTTTTGTTTTAGCATTACGGCGAAAAGTGGGGGACCCCCCATGGTGAGCCGCGACTGCGGAGCATGGGAAGGAAGGCCGAAACCCTGTTAGGCCACGTTTCAAATTTCAAGTCGATCGGACAACTAGGGCCCGAGATATGGGGGGTCAAAGTTTGGCCCATTTCAGTGACCATTTCCGTGACCCCATCGAAATTTCGGTCGCTTGCGCCGGGGTCAAAAATTGAGCTACGAGAAAACGCTTGCGGGGGATTGTTCATGTGTCCGAATGGGAAGTGCTGTGTGAGCGGTTTGAAATTCGGTGAAACGCTTATAGGGAATTCTCGCGGCCGAAATGTGTCAAATTCGTGAACTTTGACCCTATGAAAGTTGGGTCCTATTGGGCCTAGAGAGAAACTTTTTTTTAAATTGATGTACTCTTCGAGAGCAACATTTTGGCTATCTCGGATTTTTAAAATTCGCGAATGGAGTTTCTGCAGGGAATTTCCGTTCGATTTTTGGCCTATTCTTTAAACATTCAAAAATTCGCCATAAAAAAACTATTGAAGCTAGGACCACGAAATTTGGAGAGTTTGTAGGAAAAAGTAGGGAGCCCTATCACACCAAAATTTGCGACATTCTATCGAATTGTTTCGGAGATATTCGCGAGTTTTTGTTTTAGCATTACGGCGAAAAGGGGGGGACCCCCCCATGGTGAGCCGCGACTGCGGAGCATGGGGAGGAAGGCCGAAACCCTGTTAGGCCACGTTTCAAATGTCAAGTCGATCGGACTATTAGGGCCCGAGATATGGGGGGTCAAAGTTTGGCCCATTTCAGTGACCATTTCCGTGACCCAATCGAAATTTCGGTCGCTTGCGCCGGGGTCAAAAATTGAGCTACGAGAAAACGCTTGCGGGGGATTGTTCATGTGTCTGAATGGGAAGTGCTGTTTGAGCGCTTTGAAATTCGGTGCAACGCTTATAGGGAATTGTCGCGGCCGAAATGTGTCAAATTCGTGAACTTTGACCCTATGAAAGTGGGGTCCTATTGGGCCTAGAGAGAAACTTTTTTTTTTAAATTGATATACTCTTCGAGAGCAACATTTTGGCTATCTCGGATTTTTAAAATTCGCGAATGGAGTTTTTGCAGGGAATTTCCGTTCGATTTTTGGCCTATTCTTTAAACATTCAAAAATTCGCCATAAAAAAACTATTGAAGCTAGGACCACGAAATTTTGAGGGTTTGTAGGAAAAAATAGGGAGCCCTTTCACACCAAAATTTGCGACATTCTATCGAACCGTTTCGGAGATATTCGCGAGTTTTGTTTTTAGCATTACGGCGAAAAGTCGGGGACCCCCCATGGTGAGCCGCGACTGCGGAACATGGGAAGGAAGGCCGAAACCCTGTTAGGCCACGTTTCAAATTTCAAGTCGATCGGACAATTAGGGCCCGAGATATGGGGGGTCAAAGTTTGGCCCATTTCAGTGACCATTTCCGTGACCCCATCGAAATTTCGGTCGCTTGCGCCGGGGTCAAAAATTGAGCTACGAGAAAACGCTTGCGGGGGATTGTTCATGTGTCCGAATGGGAAGTGCTGTGTGAGCGGTTTGAAATTCGGTGAAACGCTTATAGGGAATTCTCGCGGCCGAAATGTGTCAAATTCGTGAAATTTGACCCTATGAAAGTTGGGTCCTATTGGGCCTAGAGAGAAACTTTTTTTTTAAATTGATGTACTCTTCGAGAGCAACATTTTGGCTATCTCGGATTTTTAAAATTCGCGAATGGAGTTTCTGCAGGGAATTTCCGTTCGATTTTTGGCCTATTCTTTAAACCTTCAAAAACTCGCCATAAAAAAACTATTGAAGCTAGTACCACGAAATTTGGAGGGTTTGTAGGAAAGAATAGGGAGCCCTATCACACCAAAATTTGCGACATTCTATCGAATTGTTTCGGAGATATTCGCGAGTTTTTGTTTTAGCATTACGGCGAAAAGGGGGGGACCCCCCCCATGGTGAGCCGCGACTGCGGAGCATGGGGAGGAAGGCCGAAATCCTGTTAGGCCACGTTTCAAATGTCAAGTCCATCGGACTATTAGGGCCCGAGATATGGGGGGTCAAAGTTTGGCCCATTTCAGTGACCATTTCCGTGACCCCATCGAAATTTCGGTCGCTTGCGCCGGGGTCAAAAATTGAGCTACGAGAAAACGCTTGCGGGAGATTGTTCATGTGTCCGAATGAGAAGTGCTGTGTGAGCGGTTTGAAATTCGGTGAAACGCTTATAGGGAATTCTCGCGGCCGAAATGTGTCAAATTCGTGAACTTTGACCCTATGAAAGTTGGGTCCTATTGGGCCTAGAGAGAAACTTTTTTTTAAATTGATGTACTCTTCGAGAGCAACATTTTGGCTATCTCGGATTTTTAAAATTCGCGAATGGAGTTTCTGCAGGGAATTTCCGTTCGATTTTTGGCCTATTCTTTAAACATTCAAAAATTCGCCATAAAAAAACTATTGAAGCTAGGACCACGAAATTTGGAGAGATTGTAGGAAAAAATAGGGAGCCCTATCACACCAAAATTTGCGACATTCTATCGAATTGTTTCGGAGATATTCGCGAGTTTTTGTTTTAGCATTACGGCGAAAAGGGGGGGACCCCCCCATGGTGAGCCGCGACTGCGGAGCATGGGGAGGAAGGCCGAAACCCTGTTAGGCCACGTTTCAAATGTCAAGTCGATCGGACTATTAGGGCCCGAGATATGGGGGGTCAAAGTTTGGCCCATTTCAGTGACCATTTCCGTGACCCCATCGAAATTTCGGTCGCTTGCGCCGGGGTCAAAAATTGAGCTACGAGAAAACGCTTGCGGGGGATTGTTCATGTGTCTGAATGGGAAGTGCTGTTTGAGCGCTTTGAAATTCGGTGCAACGCTTATAGGGAATTGTCGCGGCCGAAATGTGTCAAATTCGTGAACTTTGACCCTATGAAAGTGGGGTCCTATTGGGCCTAGAGAGAAACTTTTTTTTTTAAATTGATGTACTCTTCGAGAGCAACATTTTGGCTATCTCGGATTTTTAAAATTCGCGAATGGAGTTTTTGCAGGGAATTTCCGTTCGATTTTTGGCCTATTCTTTAAACATTCAAAAATTCGCCATAAAAAAACTATTGAAGCTAGGACCACGAAATTTTGAGGGTTTGTAGGAAAAAATAGGGAGCCCTTTCACATCAAAATTTGCGACATTCTATCGAACCGTTTCGGAGATATTCGCGAGTTTTGTTTTTAGCATTACGGCGAAAAGTCGGGGACCCCCCATGGTGAGCCGCGACTGCGGAACATGGGAAGGAAGGCCGAAACCCTGTTAGGCCACGTTTCAAATTTCAAGTCGATCGGACAATTAGGGCCCGAGATATGGGGGGTCAAAGTTTGGCCCATTTCAGTGACCATTTCCGTGACCCCATCGAAATTTCGGTCGCTTGCGCCGGGGTCAAAAATTGAGCTACGAGAAAACGCTTGCGGGGGATTGTTCATGTGTCCGAATGGGAAGTGCTGTGTGAGCGGTTTGAAATTCGGTGAAACGCTTATAGGGAATTCTCGCGGCCGAAATGTGTCAAATTCGTGAAATTTGACCCTATGAAAGTTGGGTCCTATTGGGCCTAGAGAGAAACTTTTTTTTAAATTGATGTACTCTTCGAGAGCAACATTTTGGCTATCTCGGATTTTTAAAATTCGCGAATGGAGTTTCTGCAGGGAATTTCCGTTCGATTTTTGGCCTATTCTTTAAACCTTCAAAAACTCGCCATAAAAAAACTATTGAAGCTAGGACCACGAAATTTGGAGGGTTTGTAGGAAAGAATAGGGAGCCCTATCACACCAAAATTTGCGACATTCTATCGAATTGTTTCGGAGATATTCGCGAGTTTTTGTTTTAGCATTACGGCGAAAAGGGGGGACCCCCCCCATGGTGAGCCGCGACTGCGGAGCATGGGGAGGAAGGCCGAAATCCTGTTAGGCCACGTTTCAAATGTCAAGTCCATCGGACTATTAGGGCCCGAGATATGGGGGGTCAAAGTTTGGCCCATTTCAGTGACCATTTCCGTAACCCCATCGAAATTTCGGTCGCTTGCGCCGGGGTCAAAAATTGAGCTACGAGAAAACGCTTGCGGGGGATTGTTCATGTGTCCGAATGGGAAGTGCTGTGTGAGCGGTTTGAAATTCGGTGAAACGCTTATAGGGAATTCTCGCGGCCGAAATGTGTCAAATTCGTGAAATTTGACCCTATGAAAGTTGGGTCCTATTGGGCCTAGAGAGAAACTTTTTTTTAAATTGATGTACTCTTCGAGAGCAACATTTTGGCTATCTCGGATTTTTAAAATTCGCGAATGGAGTTTCTGCAGGGAATTTCCGTTCCATTTTTGGCCTATTCTTTAAACCTTCAAAAACTCGCCATAAAAAAACTATTGAAGCTAGGACCACGAAATTTGGAGGGTTTGTAGGAAAGAATAGGGAGCCCTATCACACCAAAATTTGCGACATTCTATCGAATTGTTTCGGAGATATTCGCGAGTTTTTGTTTTAGCATTACGGCGAAAAGGGGGGGGACCCCCCCCATGGTGAGCCGCGACTGCGGAGCATGGGGAGGAAGGCCGAAATCCTGTTAGGCCACGTTTCAAATGTCAAGTCCATCGGACTATTAGGGCCCGAGATATGGGGGGTCAAAGTTTGGCCCATTTCAGTGACCATTTCCGTGACCCCATCGAAATTTCGGTCGCTTGCGCCGGGGTCAAAAATTGAGCTACGAGAAAACGCTTGCGGGAGATTGTTCATCTGTCCGAATGAGAAGTGCTGTGTGAGCGGTTTGAAATTCGGTGAAACGCTTATAGGGAATTCTCGCGGCCGAAATGTGTCAAATTCGTGAACTTTCACCCTATGAAAGTCGGGTCCTATTGGGCCTAGAGAGAAACTTTTTTTTTAAATTGATGTACTCTTCGAGAGCAACATTTTGGCTATCTCGGATTTTTAAAATTCGCGAATGGAGTTTCTGCAGGGAATTTCCGTTCGATTTTTGGCCTATTCTTTAAACATTCAAAAATTCGCCATAAAAAACCTATTGAAGCTAGGACCACGAAATTTGGAGGGTTTCTAGGAAAAAATAGGGAGCCCTATCACACCAAAATTTGCGACATTCTATCGAATTGTTTCGGAGATATTCGCGAGTATTTGTTTTAGCATTACGGCGAAAAGGGGCGGACCCCCCATGGTGAGCCGCTATTGGCGAACATGGGGAGGAAGGCTGAAATCCTGTTAGGCCACGTTTCAAATTTCAAGTCGATCGGACAATTAGGCCCCGAGATATGGGGGGTCAAAATTTGGCCTATTTCCCTGACCCCATGGAAATTTCGGTCGCTTGCGCCGGGGTCAAAAATTGAGCTACGAGAAAACGCTTGCGGGAGATTGTTCATGTGTCCGACTGAGAAGTGCTGTGTGAGCGCTTTGAAATTCGGTGCAACGCTTATAGGGAATTGTCGCGGCCGAAATGTGTCAAATTCGTGAACTTTGACCCTATGAAGGTCGGGTCCTATCGGCCCTAGAGAGAAACTTTTTTTTTAAATTTTTGTTCTCTTCGAGAGCAACATTTTGGCTATCTCGGATTTTTAAAATTCGCGAATGGAGTTTCTGTAGGGAATTTCCGTTCGATTTTTGGCCTATTTTTTAAACATTCAAAAATTCGCCAAAAAAAACTATGGAAGCTAGAATCACGAAATTTGGAGGGTTTGTAGGAAAAAATAGGGAGCCCTTTCACACCAAATTTGCGACATTCTATCGAACCGTTTCGGAGATATTCGCGAGTTTTTGTTTTAGAATTTCGACGAAAAGGGGGGGACCCCCCCCATGATGAGACTCGACTGCGGAGCATGGGGAGGAAGGCCGAAACCCTGTTAGGCCACGTTTCAAATTTCAAGTCAATCGGACTATTAGGGCCCGAGATATGGGGGGTCAAAGTTTGGCCCATTTCAGTGACCATTTCCGTGACCCCATCGAAATTTCGGTCGCTTGCGCCGGGGTCAAAAATTGAGCTACGAGAAAACGCTTGCGGGAGTTTGTTCATGTGTCCGAATGGGAAGTGCTGTGTGAGCGGTTTGAAATTCGGTGAAACGCTTATAGGGAATTCTCGCGGCCGAAATGTGTCAAATTCGTGAACTTTGACCCTATGAAAGTTGGGTCCTATTGGGCCTAGAGAGAAACTTTTTTTTAAAATTGATGTACTCTTCGAGAGCAACATTTTGGCTATCTCGGATTTTTAAAATTCGCGAATGGAGTTTCTGCAGGGAATTTCCGTTCGATTTTTGGCCTATTCTTTAAACATTCAAAAATTCGCCATAAAAAAACTATTGAAGCTAGGACCACGAAATTTGGAGGGTTTGTAGGAAAAAATAGGGAGCCCTTTCACACCAAAATTTGCGACATTCTATCGAACCGTTTCGGAGATATTCGCGAGGTTTTCTTTTAGCATTACGGCAAAAAGGGGGGGACCCGCCATGGTGAGCCTCGACTGCGGAGCATGGGGAGGAAGGCCGAAACCCTGTTAGGCCACGTTTCAAATTTCAAGTTGATCGGACAAATAGGGCCCGTGATATGGGGTGTCAAAATTTGGCCCATTTCAGTGACCATTTCCGTGACCCCATCGAAATTTCGGTCGCTTGCGCCGGGGTCAAAAATTGAGCTACGAGAAAACGCTTCAGGGGGATTCTTCATGTGTCCGAATGAGAAGTGCTGTGTGAGCGGTTTGAAATTCGGTGAAACGCTTATAGGGAATTCTCGCGGCCGAAATGTGTCAAATTCGTGAACTTTGAACCTA